>NC_057396.1:69323863-69692550 GCF_019320065.1 Cervus canadensis
TTACTACCGGTATGGACTCATGGATTTTTTTTTTCTTCATTGTGCTATGGTCCATTCCTCTCATTATGCATTTTGAGCTTTAAATTGCCCTAGAGTTGGCCAGCAAGAACCCATTCAGACTGGCTTCTTGTCCTTCTTTTAGTACTTCTTTACCTTCTCGTGCAAAGTTTTGTGTTTTTTTTTCTTTTTTTTCTTTTTTCTTTTTTGCCCTACCACAGGGCATGTAGGATCTTTAGTTCCCCGACCGGGAATTGAACTGGTGCCCCTTGCAGCGGAAGCACAGCATTATAACCATGGGACTGCCAGGGAGATCCCAAAGAAGATGTTCTAGTCATCCCCCTTAGGAGCTCTAGTGTATTTTTGTGAGAAATGGTATTTAGAGATCAAGTCTCTGGGCACTGGCTGTACACAGTGCTCCTGGGCGTCCTTGCTTCTAAGCCTGAACTAGGTTTTCAGAGATGAGTTGAAGTGAGTGGCGAAGAGTCAGGAACTGAGGGAACACGGAATCACGAGCCGTGGGCATGGCATGTACAAAGGTCCCAGGGCACGTGTGTAATGTGAGGTGGGGGAATGGTGGTGATAGGGCACACAGTACCCTGTAATAGGGTGATAGAGGTACAAGGTGTGCTGGGAGAGAAAAGTGGAAGATGATGCTAGAAAAAAGTTGCTTTTCTCACGTTCCAAGATGTTATGGATCTTAAAACACTATTGAATGACAATGTCAGCTTTTCCAGAAATGAAAATATGGACCTCAATCCTAAGGTTCCTCTTAATGTCAGAAGCATTAAATGGCTTGACTTGCATAACTTTTGTAAATGCTGGTAGTTTTGTTATTAAATCATGAGCCAAACCAAAGATATCCCCACTCCCCACAAAAAAGTATAATACTCTAGTTAACTAGTTTTGGCTGGAGCTCCAGTCTATAATTCTTAAAATCTACTATATGGAACAAAAATAAAATATGAAAAACTATTCTGAATTTTCAACATAAACTAACTGCTAACTTGACCTTCAACTTTCCTTGCCTCCTCCGCACTTCTACTGCAATTGTTTCTCACTTGTGTTATATTGAGGCCACTTTTTAAAAGAAACATGTGTACATATGTATATCACTATATATATTCCTGTAGTTACCAAACTCTACATTACATACCCAGCACTAATTTATGTTGACCACCTTCATCGATTTTTAACAAACCCCCACCCTCTGCCTCTGGCAACCATCAATCTATTTACTATATCTATGAGTTCAGGGTTTGTTTGTTTTTTGTTTTAGATTTCACATGTAAGTGAGATCATATAATATTGTCTTGATCTCACTTGTTTGTCTTAGCACAATGCCCTCAAGGCTTATCCATGCTATTGCGAATGGCAGGATTTCCTCTTTTTTATGGCTGAAAAATATTCCCTTGTATATCTATCCACATATCCTTTATCCATTCATCCATTGGTGGGCATTTAGTTTGCTTTCATTTCTTGGCTGTTATAAATAATGCTGCAGTGAACTTGGGGGTGCAAATACCTTTTTGTGTTAAGTTTCCTATGGTTAAATACCCAGAAGTGAAATTAGTGGATCATATGGCAGTTCTATTTTTAAATTTTTAAGGAGCTTCCATACTGGTTTCCATGGTAGGTGCACCAGTTTACATTCCCGAAACAGTGCTCAAAGGTTCCTTTTTGTCCACATCCTCGTCAACACTTGGTATTTCTTGTCTTTTTGATGAAAACCATTCTGACAGGTGTGAAGTGATAGCTCATTGTGGTTTTAATTTGCATTTCCATGACTGGTGATGTTGAACATTTTTTCAAGTATGTGTTGGTCAGGTGTCTGACTTTTATCATTTCAGTTCAGTTGCTCAGTCATGTCCGACTCTGTGTTTATCATTATGGAGTCCCAATTATTTATGATTACATTAATTTTACTCTAAAGTTACTTTAAAAGGTTTAAACATAGAAGCTAAATAAACACAACATTTCTTACAGCTTTTAAACAACGATTAAACCAAGACAAACTTATGAATATAAAATGAACAGAACTAAACCAAGCATCGTAATCCAAATGAACAAAATCGGTGTCCTGTGTTGGATCAGGCGTTACTGAAACTAAATCTCTGTTTATCGGGTGAATACAGTAGTGACGACGTAGACACAGATTCTTCTGAATTTGGCATGCCTCTCTGCTTTGGTGTGCCATGTGACACTTTTATTTTCTTTGTTTGTTTGTCTCTATTTAAAACACTGGGAGATCTTTTGTTAATACAACTGCCACAGTGTTTCTTAGCCTTTGCCAGAATGCATTATTTACATATTAAAGTTTGTTCTTTTTTCATTAGCTCATGGCGAGTAGTAATAATTGTACAGTCATTCAGCTGTTACAGTGTAACAAGCTACCTCCAACTGCAGTGCAATAGAATGAAGGTCTGTAAATGTTTGTGTAAATGGCTAGATAGTAAGTCTTTTAGGCTTTGTGGCCCATACAGTGTCTGTCACACTGTCATCCATCACAGTGTGAGAGCGGCCAGAGGTGTGTGTATTCTAAGACTTTGTTTATGGAGGCTGAAATTTGAATTCCATGTAATTTTCTCATGATAAAATAGTCTTCCTTTGAGTTATTTTCAACCATCTAGAAATGTACAAACCATTCTCAGATGGTGGGCTGTACAGAACAGGTGGCGGGCTGGATTTATCCTGCAGGCCCCGGCGTAGAGAACAGCAATCATTTATCCTTGCTTGGGTATCTGCTGGTTGGTTGTAGCTCCTCACTGATTCTGCTCTGGCCGCCGGTTGCCTGTGGTTGGGCTGGTTTAGCTGGGCTCCGCTGTGCTGCTCAGCCTCCAGGTGCAGGGGGAACTTGGCTCCTCACCGAGGGCCAGGTCTGCTGGCCCAAGTGTGTCTGTTCTGGGCCCAGGCTGAAGAGGCTGGGGCTCCCTGGGGAAGCTCTTGGGTGGAGGCAGAGGCCCTGGAGGCAGGGCCTCACAAGCCCATGTCAAGCCCGTGTTTGCATCATGCTTGTTACCACCCCATTGCCCAAACGAGTCGGATGACCGAACCCAAAGTCAAGGAGTAAAGAATTAGAGGCCACCTGTAAGACAGAGTGTAACACAGAGTCTCATGGCCAGGGTGATAGGGAAGGGCAAGAGCTGGACCAATTCAGTCTCCCACAGGTGCCAGCTTGGAGAAGGAAATGGCAACCCACTCCAGTGTTCTTGCCTGGAGAATCCCCGGGACGGGGGAGCCTGGTGGGCTGCCGTCTATGGGGTCGCACAGAGTCGGACACGACGGAAGCGACTTAGCAGCAGCGGCAGTGCCACCTCAGTCACAAGCCCAGAGCTGCTGCTGTTCACTTGCTCAGGCGTGTCCCAGTCGTCGCGACCCCATGGACTGACTGCAGCCCTCCAGGCTCCTCTGTCCATGGGATTCTCCAGGCAAGGATACTGGAGTGGGTAGCCATTCCCTTCTCCAGGGGATCGTCCCGACCCAGGGATCGAACTCACATCTCCTGCGTTGCAGGTGGATTCTTTACTGTCTGAGCTACAAGGGAAGCCTGTGTCTGTTGGCTCAGGCGTGTCCCACTCTTCGCAAACCCATGGGCTGACTGCAGCCCACCAGGCTCCTCTGTCCATCGGATTTCCCAGGCCAGACTACTGGAATGGGTTGCCATTTCCTTCTCCAGGGGCTCTTCCTGACCCAGGGATCGAACTCACATCTCCTGCGTTGCAGGTGGATTCTTTACTGTCTGAGCTACAAGGGAAGCCTGTGTCTGTTGGCTTAGGCGTGTCCCACTCTTCGCAAACCCATGGGCTGACTGCAGCCCACCAGGCTCCTCTGTCCATCGGATTTCCCAGGCCAGACTCTGGAATGGGTTGCCATTTCCTTCTCCAGGGGCTCTTCCTGACCCAGGGATCGAACCTTCATCTCCTGCATTGACAGGCAGATCTGTAGCGTGATGTATACAGTTTATTTGCAGCTAATTTCTCTCTGGCGACATGCCCATTCTTTTAAAAAACATAAATGATTTATTTATTTTTGGTTGCACTGGGTCTTTGTTGTTGCGTGTGGGCTTTCTCTAGTTGGGGAGAGCGGGGGCTACTCTCCAGTTGAGGTGTGTGAGCTTCCCATTGTGGTGGTTTCTCTTATTGCGGAGCACGGTCTCTAGGTTGCATGGGCTTCAGTAGTTGCAGCTCGAGGGCTCTAGAGAGCGGGCTTGGTAATTGTGGTGCAGAAGCTTAATTGCTACAAGGCATGTGGAATCCACGAGGACCAGGGATCGAACCCCTGTCACCTGCATTGGCAGGCAGGCTGCCATCCTTTGTACCACCAGGGAAGTCCGACATGCCCATTCTTATTTGCACTTTTGCTGCCCCTGAGGTGGGCAGATTCTTCTGACTCTCTCCTCAACCCTTGTCCTGAGACCCTCAGGTCAGGCCTAATGAGGAGACAGGATTCAGGCCAGTCTCCTCACACTGGTCCTCACGTCCTGGCCCAAGGACTCATTTCACCAGTTTCTCCAACAGCCAGATTTATTACCGAGGGGAGTGAGGCCGAGTGTGTGCAGGGTAGGGGGTGGTTGTTTCTGTGGCTGGATCCAAGGCCAGTTCCCTTACCAGGCTGAGCAGAGGGACTTGGAAAGGGAAGAGGTGTCTGCATTGGTGGCAGGGCTCTGGAATCTCTTTCCTCCCACTTGAGGAAAGTGTGCCTTTGGGCTAGTCACTGTTCTCTTTGGGCTCTATTTCTCTGATCCATCAAATGGAAACCCCCAGTCTAAAGGAACATCCCCCATGAATTGTGAGTGTCCATGCTTGTTGCCTGCCTGGTGCAGAGCAGGTGAGGGGCATGTTGCAGCCTGATTATCTCCAGTTAGCTTCATGCGGGTCTCAGGACTGACTAGGGGTGATGTGTGAGATTACAGATGTGGAATTTGCAATTGTATGTAAGCATACCTCATTTCCCAGGTCCCCAGGGCCTTTTTGAAATTTGATAATTAGAATAATAAAAGGCAATATGTAAAGTTTTTTCTCAGAATTGACAGGGATTGATGCCAGGGACCTCCATGGATACCCAAATCCATGGATGCTCAAGTCCTTTATATAAAATGGTGCAATGTTTGCAAATGACCTGCACTTATCTTCCTGTATACTTTAAACAGTGTATTTATTTATTTGGCTATGCCAGGTCTTTTGTGGCATGTGGGAATCTCTTTAGTTGCAGCATGTGGGTTCTAGTTCCCTGACCAGGGATCGAACCAGGTACATAGATAGGGCCGACTGTACTAATTCCATTGTCAGTTAAATGGTGGTGGGGAGGTGTGGAGATGGGTTAGATCGTGGTTCTTGAGCCTCCTGAGTCACCGAGGAGGTTATCTTCCTATACCAATATTCATAAAATGTTGTACACATTTTAGGGAATTCATTGATACCAAGTTAGGAACCCATGGCTTGAATAATCTCAGAGGCCCCTTTAAAAGTTCTTCATTCTGTGTTTCTGGGCGTAGCAGAGGCCAGAGTTCAAGTTCACGTCTAGGTTAACCTCTTTGCATGTTGCTAAGTCACTTCAGTCATGTCCAACTCTTTGAGACCCTGTGGACTGTAGCCTGCCAGGCTGCTCTGTCCATGGGATTCTTCAGGCAAGAATACTGGAGTGGGTTGCCGTGTCCTCCTCCAGGAGATCTTTGCGACCCAGGGACTGAACCCGCATCTCCTGTGGCTCCTGCATTGGCAGGCAGGTCTCTTCCCAGGTTCCCAGGCCACCTGGGAAGGTCACCGTCTTTATCTCTCTGCATTTCAGTTGGCCAGCCTGGGAAGTGACTGGAGGCAAAGGTGATGCTGTCAACCTCCTGGGCCTCTGGGAGGAGCATCTGTGTGAAAGAGCTTTGTCCACTGTCGATGGCTTCACAAATCATTTTTGTAACTGCTTTGCCCTGAGAGGAGCTGCAGAGCTGAAAATCAGAATTCTTTATGGAACTGATGGGTTCCTGGAAAGTTGCAAGCAAATCAGGATTTTAAAAATCCAATCTCTGCAGCATCTGGTTATGGCACCATTTAGAGGAACCCAGCAGTGAATCGTCGATGGTGGCAGACGTTCTGCAGCAAAGCAGATTGTTCCTCCCTATTAAACTGCTGTCTTTCCATAGCGGATTTGCTCAAACCAGCAGCAAAGCCGGGAGTTCAGAGAGGACCCCAGGACGTTCCTGATTGATTCTCATGAGGTCATCGGGGAAGCCTGGGCTAACATCTGTCACTCTGCCGAGTGCTTAAGAGCATGGGCTGTACCTACAGAGTCTGAACTCCAGCCGCCCCACACGTTTCCTTTGTGGCCTCAGGCAAGCTGCCTACTGGCTCTGAACCTCAGTTTCCTAGCCTGTAAAATGGGAATAAGAGTTGTAGTTACCTTCATTGAGTTGTGAGAATTCATGAAACAGGGTACCAGAGTACTTGGCACAGTGAAGTTGTTCCATCAGTGGCAGTGGGTAAAGTCTTAAGGCTGATGTCTTTGTTATTACCGTGATCAGAAAATAGCATTCTAGTCTATGTGGACCCATGCCTGTCCCAGGGAGGCAAACCTCATGTTTTTTATATTATTTTCTGAGGCTATGCCCACATAGAATCTTAAATTTCTTAAACAGAATTTTATAGGTCATTTAGGACAGACTTCCACTCAGTGGGAAAATTCTTTCTTTGGCTCCCCTGATAGTGGGTTGTCCTGCTACTGCTTAAATACCCCCGGTGACAAGAAACTCACCTCCTCACAAGGCTGCTTGTTCTATTATAAGACTATTCTGCATGTTAGAACATGTATGTTAGGACTGTTCTGCATGCATATTCCTCATGCTGAGTTCAGGTCCTCCATCCCTCAAGTGGTCCTGGTTTTGCCTGCCCTCCCCTACATGAGGGTCCTTCCCACATTTGATGATATGTCTGCTTTCGCTAGCCTCTTCTTCTCCAGGCTAAGGGACCCTCTTCCAATGCTGGTCGCCCTTCTTTGGTCAGACCCAGGGTGTCAGAGTCCTTCTCACGTCACAGTGTTCAGAGCCTGGGCTGGTCTAAGAAGTGCTGAGTTCAGAGTGGCCAAGGAGTCGACCTTGAGGGATAAGGCAAGGGAGGATGCTGGGAACCAGTCTTTTGAGGCCTGGTCCTGAGCATCTGGCCCTGGCTGGCCCTTCCTGGACCATCTCAGTCCCAGGACTTGAGGTCTACAGCCTGCTCTCTACTTGGATGATGGGGGCTCATCAGTAGCATGTGATGTGCTCTGAACACCCTCTGTGATCCCACTCACCCCCTGCTTCCTCCACTAGAACTCCCTCACCCTCTTCTTCTCTAAGACTTCAGCTTAGATTCCACACCTCCCAAGAAAGTCCTCGATGACCACCAGTTTCAGGGCTCCGGCTCTGTGCTCCCATGTTCTGCAGAATTCCCCACCATAGTTCTGACCGCAGGACCACATAGTGGCCTCTCTTGCATGTCTGCTGGACTGTGAGTTTTGTGCAAAGACATTATCTTCCCAGATCACCATTTTATCCCCAGAGCCTGTCTGTATAGCTGCTCCCTCGGTGATACTTGTTGAATGAATAAATGCTTGATTGGAGAAAAGCCTGACTGATGGGAAAAATAAGCCAAGAAACATCCCTCAGCAAACCTGGGATCTGAACCCAGCAGCAGAGATCTTAGGGAGCTCCAGGGTACCTCACAGCTCCCACCCAGGCCTCTCGGCCCAGCTGAGGCTGCAAAAAGTCTGATTACAACTGCGTGTTGTAATACATATAGCTATACAACAATAATACATACAGTTTTACAACTATATGTTGTAATACTTGGAGTTTTACGCAAACCTCCCACCACCCAGAATGAATCATAACTAACCTTTGGTCCCCTTAATAAACATAATTGTGACTGTTTATGGAGTGCCTTCCGCATCAATCGTTACGGCAGGGCGGCAAGGTTGCTTTCCCCATTTTACAGATGAGGATGCTGAAGCCTGGCCAGTGAAGGCACCTGCTCAAGGCCAGTTAGCTTGTCAGTGGTGACGCTGAAGCTCCAGCCGATGCCTCAGGCTCCACAACTCTCACTAACCACTGGGTGTTCTTGCAGCTGGCTTCGGGACCTACAGAAGCTTCTGTTTTCCCCCCTGGAGAGAAAGGAGTAATCAGAAAATGCTAGTGAAGGATGATTAATATTATGATAAAGTACAGGGTTCCATGAGATTCCTGGGGAAGGTCCCTGAAGACTGGGGTGTCATCTGGGGAGACTGGCAGGGGAGGGAAGGCCTGACTTGCATGTTCTCTCTTTCTGTCCGTGAATTTTAAACCGTGGAGACAGTGAAATCTCATAAATAGACAAAGCCAAAGCTTGATCCTCCTTCCCTCTATCCTCCCCTCTAGAGGTAACCAGATATGAGAGTTTGAAGTGTATCTCCCAGACTTTCTGTGCATAGCGAGACACACAGAGAGATGTGCTGGTAACTAGTTAACAACCTGCTGGCGATGGTTGTGGTGGGGAATACACGTGCCAGTTTCCTTGGTGTCAAGGCTCCCACCATGTCTGGTTTTAGGCCGCCAACATGAAGGCACTAAATGAACAGATGGGAAGAGCTGTGTCATGACAGTGAATCTATAGTATTTCTACTCTACAGATGCCAGCATCCTCAAGAATATCAACATCATAAAATATAGTAAAATAATCAGGAAGCTTTGGGTATGTTTTACCTTTTTAAAAATAGAATATACTGAATTGCAAGTTCATATAATTTATATTTTTAATAATGACTGTGTTTCACAGCTGGTTCATGAGACTGGAAAATTTCAGAGTCAGTTCTCGTTAAGCAGGACAAGCCAGTTCTAGCCACTCTTTTCCTTTTCACTCAAGTATGAACCCTATGTAATTTTTTTCCTTTAGCTTGCTTGTCATTTAAAAGGCTCCTCATCGGATCATTCATTCAACCAGGACTCTACCGCATGCCAGGCCCTGTGTTAGGAACCAGAGCCAGGCCACCATCATGAGCAGATAGTCATGAGCTTGGTCTTCATGAGCTTTGCTGTAATGAAGGAGGCAGTCAGTTACCACACTGACAGGTAGACAGACCCTACAGTTAGGTCTCTCAAAGGAGGCAGCAGGATGATGTTTAGAGAGAATGCTGAGAGGGGCAGGTGTGTGGAGGTCAAGGTGTGGAAGGGGAGAACCTCCTCGAGGTTCAGATCAGGAAAAGCTTCTTCCGAGGGGCGGACAGAAACCAAGACCCAAAAGGTAAGATGGGACCAGCCATATAAAACGTGGTGGGAAAGAGTTGCCTTAGGATAACACATTCACTTGGGTGCCATTTCTGTAAACTTTACAGGCATGTACAGCAACTCTGTGTGTTGTTTTTTAGAAAAAGTCCTGAAACAGTAAAAATCAAGAAGGCTCCCTTCCAGCTTCAGGATGGTGGTTACGCTTGGAAGGAGGGTGGGAAAGAGAGTGAGTTGGAGGCAGAGATGCTCTTCAATGACATCTGTGTATTTTCCTGATGCTAGGGGAGACAGAGGTCTGGGAGAGAATTGGCTGGTGGTCATTTTTGCTGGCTCTTGCTGATGGATACAGAGTGATCAGTTGCATTGCTCTTTATAATATTTCAATGCCTGAACTATTTTATGATCATTATTTTTTAAAAAGTGGCTGCAGAAGAGTGAATGGGGGAAAGAGGGGCCTGAGAGAGTTGGGAGGTAGGCAGGGACCAGGTTGTAAAGCCTTGCAGATGATGACCTTAAGTATGAATTTTGCTTTAAGTACAGTGAATGCCTTCTTGAGCTGGTGAGTGGCATGTTCTAAAGTTTACATTAATACATTTCTCTGGCTGCTATGAGGAGAATCAGTGGAGAGTTAAGAATGGCACTGGGAGGTTAGTTGGGATCTCTTGTACTTGTCTTGAGAAGAGCTCATGACGTCTGGAAGCAGTGGAGACAGGAGCAGTTTTGAAATCAGGTTTGGATGACATGCTGAGGGATTAGATATGGGGGATCAAGAGACAGAGGCATGACCCCTTTTTTCATAGTACCACTGTTTACAATAGCCAGGCCGCGGAAGCAATCTAAATGTCCACTGAGAGATGAAGAAGTAAAATAAAGTAAATATGTATGTAGTGCATACATATTGACACAATGGAATATTACTCAGCCGTAAAAAGAATGAAATAATGCTATTTGCAGAAACATGGATGGACCTAGAGATTATCATACTAAGTGAAGTAAGTCAGAAAGAGAAATACAAATACCGTATGATATCACTTATATGTGGAAGCTAAAATATGACACAAATGAACATATCTACGAAATAAAAACAGGCTCATGGAAAACAGGCTTGTGATGCCAAGGAGAAGGGCATGGAGGAGGGAAGGACTGGGAGTTTTGGATTAGCAGGTGCAAGCTGTTATATACAGGATGGATAAGCAACAAGGTCCTACTGTATATGGCACAGAGAACTGTATTCAATATCCTGTGATAGACCATAATAGAAAAGAATATGAAAACAGATATATATATGTATCTGTGTGTGTATATATATGATGCTCTGCTGTACAGAAGAAATTACATACAACATTGCAAGTCAACTGTACTTCAATACATTTAAAAAAAATTAGGGAGGCATGAAGGATGACTTTTTTTAACAGCTTTGTGGAGATATAGTTCACATACTATACACTCCATTCATTTAAAGTGTACGGTTCAC
Organism: Cervus canadensis; assembly: GCF_019320065.1. Classification (NCBI taxonomy): domain Eukaryota; kingdom Metazoa; phylum Chordata; class Mammalia; order Artiodactyla; family Cervidae; genus Cervus; species Cervus canadensis. The sequence continues at coordinate 69,334,558 of NC_057396.1, forward strand.
TGGGGTTTGGTGGGGATGGCTTTCTTTCTGAAATCTGAGTGGATGGTGGCTTCAAATACTGTGAGGGAGAAAAAGAGAGGAATAGGCTTGGGGGTGGGGCCTGAGGTGAGTTTGAACTGCCAGTAAGACAGCATGTCGTGTGGGAATTAGATATTCATGCCTGGGGCTTGGGATGAAAATCTGTGAGTAGTGAACAAATTGAGAATGTGGGAATAGATGTAAATATCCAAAGAGAGAGTATAGTTAAAGAAGGCGTGTGTGGAGGAGGCAGTGGGGCTTCCAATCCAGGTGGACGGAGAGTTCATGCTTTGAGCTGCCTCCCCCCAAATAAAAGGAAGGAGAAGAAAAGAGAGGGAGAAAGAAGCATAAAGTGACTGCAGAGCTGAAAACAAAGGCCCACAGAGCCCTCATCTAGTACAGGCACAGACAGCCATCAGCTTTAGCTCCTGTGGGCCACTATGAAATAGAAATGTCTTGTGTGAGGTGGAGACGGGAGCCAGGTTGACTGCTTAAAATGACAAAAAGCAAGTAATAGGCAGAAAGACTCCTATTCAAGATGAGCCTCTGAACCAAACCTCCAAAACTAATGAAGAAAATTGATGTTACAATGAGAGCCTTCAAAAACAATGACAGTTGAATTCACTCTAATTAAAATAAAAATAGTATTTTTTTGAAAATGAATATAAAACAACTGTTTAGGGTCTGTCAGGAATAGGTTTGACTGTGAGATTTAAAATAATAGTGGCTTATGCAAAACAGAAATTGTGTTCTTCTATGAATAAATTCTGAGCTTGTGTTAAGTCCTCAGGAACCTAGCCTGATCCCGCTAATCGCTGTCTCAACGCTTGGATTATATCCTCATAGTTCAAAGTGAGAGCTGGAGCCCCAGCCATGATATCTGCATTCAAGGCCACAGGATGGTAGACGGGTATACATCAGCTGTCTTTTAGAGAAGTTTTCAGGAAGATGACGCACGATGCTTCCATCTCCACTCTATTGGCCAGAACTCGGTCAGAGGAGAAGTCAAGAGATGTATTGTTATTACAGATAGCTAGGTACTCAGTTATAATCCAGGGGTTCTGTTACTATGGATGAAAGGGATAATATATCATTAACACTCACAGCTTTGGGATCTTCAAAGAAAGAGTAAGAATAACATCCATTAAGAAGAGTAAGACTGGTGTTTTTTGTTTGAATTTAAAATCTCTCTCTTAGAAAGATGGTGTTAAGAGAGTCAATAAACAAGCCACAGACTAGGAGAAAGTATTTGTAAGTCATAAGTCATATTCTGATAAAGGAATTATATCTAAAATGCATTAAAAAAAAAAACAAAACTCTCGTGCACGGGTGCTAAGTTGCTTATTGTGTCTGACTCTTTGTGACTCTGGACCACCAGGCTCCTCTGTCCATGGGATTCTCTAGGCAAGAATAGTGGAGTGGGTTGCCATGCTTTCCTCCAGGGAATCTTCCCAACCCAGAGATCCAATCCACGTGTCTTATGTGTCCTGCATTGGCAGGTGTGTTCTTTAACACTATCACCACCTGGGAAGTCCATTTAAAACTCTCAGAACTCAACAGTAAGAAAAAAACAATAAAAATGGGCAAAAGATTTGAATAGACACTTCAAAGAAGATACGCAGCTGACAAATGAGTGCACAAAAAGATGCTCAAGTGACATTAGTCATCAGAAAAATGCAAATTAAAACCACAATGAATACTGCTTCATACCTGTCAAAATGGCTAAAACAAAAAAAGCCAGTTCATCCAAGTATTGGCAAGGATCTGGATCAACTGGAAATTCCACATATGACTGATGGGAATGTAAAATGGTGCAACCACTTTGGAAAACAGTTTAGCAGTTTCTTAAAATTTAAGTATATTCTTACCATGTGTCCCAGCAATTCCACTTCTAAGTATTTGCCCAAGAGAAATAAGCATATGTATTTATACAAAAGCAGGTGTAGAGAATGGACTTGTGGACAGTGGGGAAGGGGAGAGAGGGACGAACTGGGAGATTAGGGTTGACATACACACAATACCATGTGTCAAATAGCTGGCTAGTGGAAGGCTGCCGTATAGCACGGGCAGTGCATCTCGGGGCTCTGTGATGGCCTGGAGGGGTGGATGGGGGATGGGAAGAAGGTGCAAGAGGGAGAGAATATACGCATACATATAGCTGATTCACTTCATTATGCAGCAGAAACTCACAGAATGTTGTAAAGCAATTATACTCCAATAAAAGAAAAAGATTTGCTAGTGATGTCTCTTAGCAGTGTTATTTGTAATAACCAAAACTAGCCACAACCCAAATGTCCAGCAATAGAGACTAAAAAAATAGTGACACGTCCAAGCAATGGAATACTACTCACCAACACAAAGAAATGAACTCTGATACACACACCAGTAGGAATGAATCTCAAAATAATTGTGCTGAGTGAAAGAAGGGCAGACATGCCTTCCATTTGATTCTATTTGTATAAAGTTATGGAACATGCAAAGTAATTTGTAGTGACAGAAAGCAGCTCCCTGGTTGCCTGTGGAGCTGAGAATGGGAGATATGGAGAGAGGCAAGGGCAAGAGATCACAGAGGCCAAAAAGTAGTTCTTAGGGGTGATGGATATGTTTATTATCTTAACTGTGATATATGCATTTGTCAAAATTTATCACGTGGCATATTACATGTTAATTATATTTCAGTAAAGCTGTTAGAAAAAGAAAGGAGCACAGCATTATGAAACAAAAAGAGGCAGAATAAGAAAAGATGAGAGTGAAAAAGACCCAATTGAAATTTCTGGGAATGAAAAATATTAATTGCATTAAAAGTCTTTTAAAAAGGAAGGGAAGGAAGGAAAAACGTCAATAGTCATAAACTCTGGAATGAACATGGTCAAAGAGTAAATGAGTGAGTTGGAAGAGCATTCTAAGAAATTTTCTGAGAACATCACCCAGAAAGACATAGAGGGAAAACTATGAAAGAGTAGTTGTAAGACCTGGAGAATAGACTGGGTTCCAACCACATATGTTTAATGGAAATTCTGCAAGAAGAGACTAAAGAAAATGACTGAGAAGCTGTACTCAAAAGCATAATAGCTCAGAATTTTCCAGAGTTGTAAAGGAGGTATAAATCCTAATCAAGTAATATGCTTGACAAGCAATGAGAATTTTAAAAAGTAAATCTCCACTTTAAAACCACACAGTGAAACTGCAGAAAATCAAGCATAAAGAGGAAGTCTTAGAATTTACTGTAGACGGATTACCCACAAAAGAACAACATAGACTAATAGTAGGTTGCTTAAGAGCCTATGGGAGCGTTTTTGGCAGTCTTTCTTTTCTGAAAGAAAATAAACTTCATCTGTCTAGAATTCCATATCCAGCTGAGCTGTGATTCAAAAATGATGATGAAATAAAGACAGTTTTATGGAAGATGAAGGAGTCCACCCTGAACCCTGGTGTTCTTGAACGTTTAGAGATTGGGGATAGGAGGGACCCACTGGAATCACATATGCCGGGTCATCCGGTGTCAGCCTCTTATCTCCCGCAGAAATCGTAGACAGAGAGGAACGCCTGAATTCAACTGCTGTTGCAATGTGATGTTCTTGGCAATGCCACCTGTTGGCATGTGCTGGGTATGCCTTCAAGGCAGAGGAGGGAGATGGGATCCCTGCCCAGGTCCGGGTCAGTCTTGCAACAATGGGGGCTTATAGCGGGAGGCCACAGGGAGGGTTCTGGGTGGTGGCCTTGGGCCCTGGTCTGGGGAGGAGGCTGGGGACGCAAGAGCCCACCCCTCAAAGATGCCCATTTCGAGACTTTCTCTCTGTCTTCCAGATTGTGGACAAGAACAACCGCTACAAGTCCATAGATGGGTCAGATGAGACTAAAGCCAACTGGATGAGGTGAGTCCCGCTCTCTGCTGATTTCCCAGGAGCCTTGCCCGAACTCTGGAAAGGAGGCCAAGAAAGCACGTTGGCCCTTTAGGGTCTCCAGTGGTGGAAGTCCCTGAAGGCCCTGGGACTGCTCTTTGCAGGGACATGTCTAGCTCTGGGGGACCAACCCTCTGACTCCCCCAGGCTTCCCTCAGGGGGGCCTGGAGGAGGCCTGTGGCCAGACCAGGCTTTTACGGGGACACACACGTCAGTGTTTCTGGAGGCCCCAGGCCCCAGCCTGCTGGCATTCCCGCATGGAGATGGGGGATGTCCCTGGACTGTGACACTTCTTGCAGGCAAACTCCGGCTGGATGGGGTGCAGGAAACATCACAGTGCAACTCCCAGCCATTGTTTAAAAGGCCCCCAGGGAAAAGGGCGCAGTCTCTAGCTCAATTTTTGATTGTTAGAGTGATTTTGTCCATGGCTGGGGACAGAAGTTTGCACCAGAAGGATCCTTCACGGCCAGCCGGAGCGAGCAGGAGACTGGCCCAGGGTCACCCAGAGGCAGCTGTGCTGAGCTTTCCCTTGGGCGCTATGCTGCTGGCCTGTGTGGTGTGCCTGGGGGTTGGAGGGCAGCCCTGCCTGATGGGATCAGCGGGCAGAATGGGAGGTCAGTCTTGCCTCATTGCCTCCTTGGGGGCCTGTCTCTGGAATTCCAGAGCCATGAAGGGGTTAGTAGCTGGGTGGGGAGCTGGACCTTGGAGGACTGGACCCGAGGCAGTACTGCACCACGGATCGGGCCCTCTGTCGGTGTTTGTGCAGTTCTCTGCCCCGTGGGGATGGGGGCTGGAGGGTTGAGGAGAGGTGGTGCTTGGAGGGCGGGCAGCTAGGGCCTCCCTAAGGGGGAGTTTGCTGGATTTAAACCCTGAGACTTGCCAAGCAAATGCAGAGAAACTGGTTTGAGGTGGGGAGGCCGTGGTGAGTTGTCTGGTTCCCTTCCCCTGGGCCCCACTGCCCACGGGTCTCCCACCTGAGGCCGGCTGGCGGCCAGGCAGCTGTGGACACTCCGGGACACTTAAGGATTCTCCCTCTGATTTGTCGGAGCCGCTGTCCTCATTGCGATTGAACAGGTGCAGAAGCGGAAGGACAGAGGAATAGGCAGGCCATGGGGACCTGCCCCCTTTCACACAGTCAGGTCAGCTGTGCCCTGAAAGTGGCTCCAAGAATGTGGGTGGACACCTCTGGCTGCCCTCGTCTCCCCGATCACTGGGTGCAGGTCAGCTGAGCATGTGCAACTCAGCCCCTATTCCTGAGCACCTGCGGTGAGTCAGAGCCTGTACGGGCGTCCTAGATGGACGGGCCCAGCCCTGCTCCCCTGGCCTTCCCAGGACTCACACCTTCTGCCGTGGAAACTTCTTTTTCTAATGAGGCTGTTCCGAGGAGGTGGGGATGTGATGTGCTGTGGGGGCTCAGATGAAAGCGAGGGTGGGGAGGGCCTTTGAACTGGGCCTTCAAGAGGGGCATTTGAGGGCACTTGTGAGCAAAGATTCAGAAGTGGGTAGTGGGGACCAGGTGTCCAGCGGGCAATCAGATGGGCTGCATGGCCCAGACCCCTGGCCTGTGGCCCTGGGCTGGCTCTAGGCAAGCAAAGGAGAGTATGTTTGAGTGTGGTCTGGGTCAGGCCTTTTTGCACTGAAGCTTTGGCTAGGAGAGCTGATTCAGTTCCGCTCTTCCGTGTATCTCTGATCTTTCAATTTGGGGACAAGGCTTTGCCATCACTGCAGAGAAGGGGATTCATCACCTGTGCTAACTGAGTGGTCATCTGGCGCTCCCGCGATTCTGACTTCATCGGGCTGGGACTGAGCCCAAGGCGTCGGTAGTTTGTAAACCTCTCCAGAGTGATTCTGATGCGCTGCTGGGGTTGAGAACCACTGCTCTGCTCTGATCTTCATGCTCCAGGGGTAAAGTGAGGCCCAGAGCAGAGCAGAGTCAAGATGATGTGGTCAACGGCAGAGCAGGACTGGAACCCATCTCTGAGCGTCTAGGCCAGTGTTCTCTCTGTGCACAAGGGACCAGGCCAAGCCTGGCTTCCTGGGCCTCGTGTGGCTGGGTTCTGCTACTGCTGCCTTGCTGGCCTGGGGTCTGTCCTGTTCCTGCTCCAGGACCCATTCTGATCCAAGATGGTGCCAGGGTGGCCCACAGCTGGGGGGCCCTCGTCTCATTAGAGACTCAAGGAGTAGGCTGGGATGGGGCCTATGGTTTATTACTGGGGAGATAGCCCTCTGCTGGTTGCTGGGTTGAGGGGAAAGTGAATTGACCCTTGGACCCTCTTCTTCCCCCTTAATGTACGGCTTCCATTGGTACAGCTCCTTCTAATCTGAGGACACGTTCACTAGTTTAGGGGGTCGCAGAGGATTGGATGGAGTTGGTTAATTTTCTCAAAACCTAGGTTTAGGCCGGGAATAGAATGGGCACCCACTTGTTGAGTCTATGGCAGCCCCATGCTGGGCGCCCTGCCTTCATGAGATCGGTGGTCCACAACCCTGCAGGGGCTCTTTTTGCCTCCTGGAGGCAGCGTGTTGAGACGGTTTTGGTTGTCACAACTCTGCGGGCGAATGCTGCTGGTTTGAATGCTGATAAATATCCTACATTGTCCAGAATGCCCTCTCCCCCACCAACAAAGAATTTCTGATCCTAAATGCCAGTAGTGGTGAGATTAAGAAGCCCTGGACAGACTCCTCCTGGCAGCCCTTCGAGGTGTCAGCAGGGGGAGGGGGAAACGAGGTTTGCATAGGAGACTCAGCTTCTAATCCAAAGTCTGTCAGAGCAAGGCCCAGGCCCCGGCCACTGTCTTGGCCAGGTGACAAAGCCTCCGCCTTCTTCTTCTGCCACCCGGGCTGTGGTATTCTGGGTAGGTGGAGTGGGGAGACAAGGGCTGAAGGATCTTTGCGCCCCGTCCCTTGCTGTGGCTTTGGCAGCAGCCAGAGCGGGTGAATTGGACTCCGGGTCTCCCATCATACTCTAGGATGCTCTCTGGGGCAGATCTTTGGGACCATGGGCATGAGATAAATGGTAGACAGAACCACACTGTGGGAAAGAATGAGTCACAGAGCCAGAGCAGGTGCCACACCAGGGGGGTAAGGGCTGTGCTGTGCCAGTGGCCGAGGACCCTCTGTGTAGATGGAAGCCAAGGTCCTTCCTGGTCTCCATCAAAGTGGACCCTGTCTCCAGATGGATGCTCAGAGTCTCCTCATGTTCTACGCATGAGCTGCCAAAAAGGAGCTGATGCCAGCGCTGCAGTGGAGTGGTGGTCGGGGCAGGGGGGAGCCTGCCCACTCCTAAGGTGGGGACCTGGGAGACTAGGACTGGAGGGGGAGAGGGGGAGAGATCCACAGAGGGGCATAACAAGCTTTGTGTCACCACGCCTTAATCATGGGCGTCACCAGCAAGACCACACCCCTCGGAGGCCCACTGTAAATAGTCTCCCTGTGTAAAGAACCTTCCTGCAAGCCCCTGGGCTCCATAGGTCTGTGCGAACATCGCTGTGTTCAGGCTCTGGCCTCATCCTAACCCCAGTTTAAGGATCCTTTATGCCTGTTGAGGGCTTTAAAGCTCTTTACATTAGCGCGCCTGTCCCTCCTCGGTAACAAGCCCTGGTTCCAGGATGGGGAGAAGGGGGCCAAGGGAGGCTGCTGAGCTGCCCTGGCTCCTCGCAGCTAGTCAGAGGCCAGGCGGGACCCGAAACGGAAGGCGTCTGGCTCCGTCCGCGCTCCGGTCGCGTGCGCCGCGGCTCCTGCTGCCCGCCTAGCGGCCGTGCGAGGGGGCCTGGCGCCAGGAGCAGGGTGTGGTGGTGGTGAGCGGCTCCTCGGCTGGGGGCCGGCACTTAGGAAGGAGGAGGCCCGCCGCCGTGACAGTCATTTACCCCATTGTGCTTTATGGGATATTCAACCCAAGGAACGTGGCGCCCCTGGCTGAGCGCAAGAGGAAGCCCAAGTTCTCCAAGGAGGAGCTGGACATTCTGGTCACCGAGGTGACCCACCACGAAGCGGTTCTCTTTGGGAGGGAGACCATGCGGCTGTCCCATGCCGACAGGGACAAGATTTGGGAAGGCATAGCTCGGAAAATCACCTCCGTCAGCCAGGTTCCGCGCTCCGTCAAGGACATTAAGCACAGATGGGATGACATGAAACGGAGGACCAAGGACAAGCTGGCCTTCATGCAGCAGTCCCTGTCGGGCCCCGGGGCCGGGGGCCGAGCCCCCACCATCGTGCTCACTGCCCATGAGAGGGCCATCGAGTCGGCGCTGCTCACGGCCCGGTCCGGGCACGGCTTCCCCAGGGCGGAACTTGACGGCACGGACAGCCCTTCCACCAGCTGTGAGTACCGCCGGCCTGCCTCCCCTCCCCGCGCGCGCCCCTTGCCTGCTTCCCGCCCAGCCCTGGCGATGCCCCCCGCACCTGCCTTCTCTCTCTCTCTTTCCTGGTCCTCTCTGCCTCGCCTGGCCCTTCCATCCTTCCTCCCTTCTCCCACTTCATCCTCTCCCCGCCTCTTTCCCTCCCTCCATTCTAGAATATGTCCTGAACATGAGGCTGGGAGCTGGGAAGACAGAGTTGAGTGGAAAACCTCCCGCAGCCCTGCTCTTGGGAAGTTCCTTAGACTCGTGGGAATAAGCACCCTTTCTTTAAACAGTTGCACGAGGAGATGCGTAAAGAAGGGCCGGTAGATGAATACGGGAAGTCCTGAGAGCAGCTGCTGACTTGGTGGGCGTGCGGCCTGCCTCCCCCGAGAGCTCAGAGCTGGACTGGCTGCTCTTGTGCTCTCGCCTTCCTGAAGCTCAGACTAAGTTTTGAAGCAGGCACCCGCGTTTTCCTGTTGGATTCAGCCCTGCAGATTAGAGAGCAGCCGGTGGTGGTCTGAGAGCAGGAGTGGAAAGGCCTCCGCCCCCCGCCCCCCGCCCCCGGCAGAGACAGTTGAATGGAGACGAGGGCGGGGAAGAGTTAACCCGGCAGGCGGGTGTGCGTGGGGCGCAGCGCAGGGGAGGGGAGGAGGGCCTCGCAGGCAGAACAGCATGTACGAGGCCCCCGCATCAGGAAGGCGCTTGGCACGTTCCAGGAACAGAGAGGAGCCAGGGAAGCCCCGTGCAGCAGGCGAGGGGGGAGGGGCGTCAGAGGAAGCCGGCCAAGTCCCGGGCCCCCGAAAGCTCAGGCCTGTCTGTGTGCCTGCTCCCAGGGTCTTTGTCTCTGTGATATTTCCGCGAGCCCTCTGCGGTGCCCTGCTGCCTTCTTTTCTCCGTGCCCTCTGCCTCTTTCTGCCTGCCCCAAGGCTTTCTCTAAGATCCCTCTCTCCGCGCTCTGGTTCCTCTCGCCATGGCCCCTCCACTCCTTCTTCTCCCTCAGCACGTATCTTGCTCTTTCCCCCTTCTGCTTCTTATAGCTCAGGATGAACGCTGATGCCAGGGTTGGGGGGTTTGGAATCTCGCGGCCTAGACGGGGCGGCCGTCCTTTGGGGCTGTAGTTCTCGGCACTCACCAGAAGGGGGAGCACTCGAGACCACCCCCTTTCAGCTCTGCTTCTGCACACATCTGCCCCCACCTGCGGTCCCAGCTGGAGGCCGTCCTGCTTCCCAGTAACCAGCAGGGCAGGAGGGCTCCAGGGATGCCAGCCGGGCCAGCCCAGGGGAATATGGCTCACAGAGCTAGCCTTCCCTTCCCAGGCCCCCTACTGCAGAGAACATGCTAATTTCCTGTCTGGCCTCGGGGGGGCTCCTGACAGGGGACCATTCAGAGTCAGCTATTAAGAACTAGGGATAAAGCAGGAGACCCTCCAGTCCAACTTTGGTGTTGTCCAGATGAAGCTAAGCTTCGTCTGAAACTGAGCTTTAGACACAGAGGTGGTCTCAGGACTAGATTCAGAATAAGGATTCGAACCCGGGTCTTGCCAGGTCCCCGAGAATCCCAGCTCCCAAGTTTCAGGAAGATGCTACTAAATTATGAGAAAAAGAAGGGGGCTAGCTAGGTGAAGTCTGTTTCTTAAATTCTGTCTTGCTCATCCTTCTGTCTCCCCGAGACTGAAGGTAATGAGATTACCAAACGTGACGTGAGCTGGGCAGGGGGCCCAGGACCCCTCCACCGCAGGCAGAACGGGCCCTCCTTTTCCCAGCTGCTGCAGCACTTGGCCAGGGGCTGGGTGGGACGAGGCCCTGAAAGGGAGGGAGCGACGTCACCACAGTACATCCCGCTCCTTCCAGCACCACCACCCCCGCCCCCCGCCCCGCCACAGTGGGAGTCCAGCAAGCGGGGGTCTACGAGGCACTCGGCTCTCTGCCATGCTGGCCCTAAGGAGATGCCAGGACCCTCGGGAGGCATGTGGCCCAGGGCAACCTGAATCTGTCTTCCTGTCACCTTCCCTGAGGTGGTTCTGAATTCAGCCCCCCGCCCCGCGTACAGGCAGAGAGATGTGCCTGTCTGGAGGGTCAGCCTGTATGTTTTTCACTCTTGCTATGGGAATTAGCTCAGCACAACCTTGGTCACGAGAGAGCCGCCGAGATCCGAGAGTGTGCAGGGCCGCGCAGAGCGGTCTGTCTGATGCCATCGGGTGTTCCTGGGTAGGTGGGATGTGTCTGCTCCGGGAGCCCGCCTGGGGGCGCCGAGGGGGCGGCAGGGCTGGGTGTCCAGGTAGATCTGCTCTGCCCTCTCTGGGCTTGTCTGTCCCAGCGCCACCATCCCTTGCCTCCTTTCTCCAGTCTGTCAGCTTCCCCCACCGTGACCAAAAGAGGCAGATTCCAGCAAGGCCACAAGGTGGCCCCAAGCAACTCAGAAACGACCGCGTGGAGGCTGGAACTCGGGGCAGTGGCCGAGAGCATCATAGTACCTTTCTGGCAGGTGTAGAGCTTTGCAGAGCACCTTCCTTCTGTCCTCTTGTGGAGTCTTCTTAACAGCCCTGCTAGATGGGCAAGAGGTCGGGGAGGTAGATAGAGCAGTTGTTATCTTTGCTTTGAGGAATCTGAGCCTCAGAGAGAGGAAGTGAGCCCTTGGGTTGACATGCCGTCACTGGGACCGTGGTCCCTTGAGAAACGTTGCTGTTCTGTGATAGGAAGGGGGCCTGGGGACAGGGGGCGTTCATGCTCACCTGTCTCCCTGGGGTGTTTGGCCCAAACACCCTGGGGACCTAGAGAGTAGATACTTTTCCATGGCTGGATGAGGAGGGAGCAGGGGCCAAACTAGGCTGAGGGGTAGCAGGGTGGGGGGAAGCTAGGTAACTTTGCCAGTGGGAGGGGGGTGTGTCCAAGCCCAGAGCTGCCGTCTTTCTCCAGGTTGTAATCATTCGCCCTTCTTGGTTTTTTTATCCCCCAAGATGACGAAGATGAGGAGACTCCCGGGCCCTCGAGGCCGCCACTGCGGGTGCCCCTGCGGCCATCGCCGGAGGAAGAGGCCTGCCTGGCCAGGCCCACCCTGCTCCGTTCCTCCTCTTCCTCTGACCAGTCCGAGACAGTGGGGCCCAAGCCGGAGGCCCTGCCCCGGCCCTCGCCCCAGGCTGCCTGCAGGACCCCTCGGCACCCCAGCCCACCCAGCCCAGGCCTGGACTGGCAGCTCCTCCACGCCCACGCCCAGCAGACTGAGGTGTTTCGGCAGTTCTGCCAGGAGCTGCTGACCGTGCACCGGGACTTGGCAAGCAGCATGCAGGCCGTCGGCCAGGCTGTGGCCGAGCTGACCAGCCGCGTCAGCCAGGCGTGCCAGACGCTGATGGAGATCCGGGATGGGGTTCGGGCATCTCAGCGGGGGCCTGACGGGGCCGCCCCCGTGGGCCCCACCCCTCCAGCCGAGGCTCTCCCGGTGGAGCCCCCGGAGGCGCCCCCAGCACCAGCTCCAGCACGGACTACCAGGTCTCGGAAGAGAAAGCACAGTTTCTAAGCCGGCCAGTCTGCACTGGGAGGAAGAAAGCTGGAGGAGGGGCATCTGGCCTTGAGACGGGGGGGCCAGTCTCTCGTGTCCACCATCGATGACCTTGTAGGGTGCTGGGGGGAACTGTCATCTCCTCACTGAATACAGGTTGGCTGCCCTGGGCTCAGCCCGACTCCCTCATCTTTGGCAGGTGCTCAAGATGCAGGAAAAACTGCCTGCTCAATGCTTGCTTGGCCTGGAAGGTCAGCCTCCTCTTGGTCTGCATCCCGCGGCAGCAGGCCTTGCAGGGAAGGGGGCTGCAAGAGCATCTCAATGGAATCCTGCTCTCCATCCTCAGGGCTGCTGCACCAGCCTCCCAGGCCCTGATTCTGCTGCTTTGGGAGGGGGCGGGGGGTGGGGGCGAGGCCTGCGGATGGCCAGCAGAGCTCAGCCCCTCCAGGAGGGGCCTGCCCTCCCTCCCCAGGGCTCTGAGCCCCGGTGGGTGGCGCCCCTGCTTGGCCTTCTGCTTGCCCTCCATGCGTGTGCGTGCACACGCGCGTGTGCTCAGCTGCCGTGCTTGCCTTTTGTGGGGCGGGGAGGAGAGCCAGGTGACGTCGTCAGAGGAAGGGGAAGACACAACCTGGCGATCTTAGAGCACTTTACGCTTCTCCGAGCCTGTGAGCTCGGTGGGTCCTCAGGACAGAGCGGGAGAGGCGGCCGAGTCGGGTGTTACGGTCATCATTACTGCCATCCTCATCTGCATTTCATAGATGACAAATGAAACAGCATCATCTACTCTGAGGTGAGGGCAGAACTGGAAGCCGGACCTGTGGATTTTTCCACCTCCCCTGTCAGAGGCCAGATCTGGACTTGGGAGGGGTGTTGCTCCTTTCCTGCCCCTGCCAAGCCCTCTGGGATTTGAGTGGGAGGCAGCAGCAGCATTTAGGATGTGAGTCCACCCCTGCCCTCCCACCTATCCCTCCCTCCACACCCCCCCCCAACCCCGACCCCAACACTAAGGCTGACAGCCAGTGGCTGGGAAGAAGTAGGGTCCAAATCTCAGGATCTAGAAGGCAACCCCTCCCCTGGCTTCTAAACGAACCCAGAACCCAGCAGGGCTCCTGTCCCATTCCAGGTTCCAGCATGCCATGCCTCCGCTTGCTTGGGCTGCCTGTGCATTAGCTACACACATCTCAAAGCTTCGTGTTTGGTCTTGGAGTGTGGGGAAAGAGCCGGGTTCTTAGAGTTAGGGAGGGAGTTGGGGGTGGGGGGTGGCAGTTGCAAGCTTAGCTCTGCGTCCTCTTTGCTCCCTGGCCTGAGGCTGCCATATATCCCCAGCCAGCCATCCTTCCACACCAGCCCCCTAGAGCCAGAGTTGGGGCCGGGAGGATTGCTGCGCCCAGTGCCTGCCATGGCCGTTCCTGGAGTGCTGCTTCTAAACCCAGCCCGAGCTTTGCCCCGTGCTGGGAGAATGGAGGGCAAATGCAGTGTCCTGGGCTCCTTCTCCCATTCTGTGGTTCTTTGGGGGTTCCCAGTCCCCAAAAGTGAACTCTCCCCTGTCTGACAGCCTGACTATATTGCCTGGCATTGCCCTGCCCTCTGATGCTGGAATCAAAGATTGCCTTCCCAAGTATTTTTGTTAAGATGGCAATAAAAAGAATTGATCTCACACTTGGAACACACTTGGTCTCCAGCATCTTTCTTTGGTGTATATTCTCTTTCTTCGCTTCCTGTGAAAACCTCAAGGCCCCCAAAGCACGGGTTAGATGATCGAGGAAAAACGTGTTAGTGAGAGGGGCTCAAGTGCCCCTGGCATTTTCCAGGTCCCATCAGCTCTCAGACGCCCTGTGTTCAGCACCCTTAGAGGAAAGGAAAGGAATTGATGGGCTGAGAGAGGCAAAGCATCCCCATAAGAAATCGTTTCACTGTGTTTAATTTCTCTGCTCATCAAAAGTGAGATGTTGCTCAATGAATTTTACCTTTTGTTCCCTAAAAGTATGTTAGGGGTCCTGGGGGAAAAAGCCCCACCATTTCTGGCAGGAGACTCCAGAAGGATCAGGGGCTGTCCATTTGCCAGGGTATCTCAGGGCCCACTGTGAGACACTCACTTTTTTTGCTCACCTGCCCGCTGATCTGGGTGTCTGACTGGCACAGGTAAAAAGCCCTGCTCACCTAGATCTGAGGCTTCTCATGAAGTGATTTTCTCTGGCTCCGCTGGGGAGTCTCTTCAGCAGGAAAGGGACCCCCTGACCTATGCATTGCCCTGGCTTAGTTCCAGTCACAGGGAGAGATTCTCCCAGGCAGGAAATGCCTGGGTCCTGACCAAGGATCCATCCACTTTCTGGAAGATTCCAGCCTGCCTTTCATCTCTTGGAATCTAGGTCCTCCTCTGCCATTCTCGACCAAAAAGCAGGGTCATGGAAATCAATATTATCCAATCTCCAGGAGATGCAAAGATGCTGTGAAACCAGGCCTGGGGGTCTTTCCCACCAAAGTCAAGGTGGTGACTGGCTGGCCTCTCCCTCTGGTCCTGGGGAGAGAGGAGGGCACGTAGGAAGCAGAAGGGACACAGAGATGCAGAGACATGTCAACTTCAGATGGAAAAGTTTTCCGCTTCTTTTTCTTGGCTTCAGTGGGAATGTGGGGCTAGCAAGTTAAACAGGAAGGTGAAACTGGTGCCAGTGGACGGAAATGAATGAGCAGCTGGTTTTAGCTTTAGACGAGGACATCAGTCCTAAGAGTCTGAGGCGTCCAGCTGTGCCGAGGGCTGGCTGAGTGGTGTTCTCTTAAAGTCTAGGTGATGATCTAGGCGGGGTGGATGCATGACCCAAAGACCTTCCCAGCCCAGAGACCTCGATGCCTAGCAGAATACAGAGCCCAGCCTCTCCTTGGTCATTCTTTTCCTATCTCTGCCTCGGGGTCTGGAGCTGCTTCCTTTCCATCAGAGACAGAGCCACTGGGTGGGAGTGTCTGAGCTTGGCCTTTGTCTATCCCCTCCGACAAAATAGATGCCCTGTAGGTTATTTTCTCTCTTGAGTTGAAACTGATAGTTCATTTCCTGAGCCAGTTAGAAAATATGGTGCACTTGATAAGACACAGTGGGTGAGGTCTGAAAAGTGTTGTCTTAGGGCTTATCTAGCCAATACCCAAAGTCAGCAGAGTTGAGAGTAAAAACAATCCATTATCATCATGAAAGTTTCAGTCCAGAATCACCCCACCACCATCACCCCACCACCACCCACCCCCTTGATTGCTTCAAAGGGTTTGAAAAACTGTCAAATAAACACTAGTGTTCACAGATCAGCCTGTGCTGCGCATTTTCTATCATCCTTCTGACATACTCTGTGCTTCCAGCCAACGAGGTAGTGACCTGGAAACAACAAATAGAAAGATTCTCACTCTCTGGAAGCCTTCTGTTCCAAGAAGGGCCCTTGTTCACCTGTAGCCGTGTAATAGAGCAGGCGTGCTTCTTCATACAGGGATTGTTGAGTGAGGACAGAGGGATTCTAGGAATGGATTCAGCCTTTTGGGTGTTAACTGCAAAATACATGAAAGCGGGAGACCTGGCTAGAAATTGTTGATGTTGGGACTTAGCTGGCTCCATTTAGCTTTACTTCAAAAATGATATAACATAAACATCTTTTCAGGGGAATGGATTGTTTATGATTCACTGAGAGTTCCCATGTGTATCATATTTCAAATGCCAACTTTCAGAACAACCAAATACAACTGGATGCTGAACCAGTTTTGATCTTTGAAGATACTTTGTGATCTACACAGAGTTTTGGAGTTCTTTTCCTAAACATTTTAACAATTTATTTAATTGAAATATAGTTGATTTACAGTGTTGTGTTGATTTCTACTGTGCAGCAAAGTAATTCAGTTATATCTACATATATATGTGTATATAGAGAGGTATATATTCTTTTTCATATTCTTTGCCATTAAGGTTTATTACAGGATAACGATTATAGTTCCCTGTGCTATACATTGGGCTTCCCTGCTGGCTCAGCTGGTGAAGAATCTGCCTGCAATGTGGGAGGCCTGGGTTTGATCCCTATGTTGGGAAGATCCCCTGGAGAAGGGAAAGGCTCAGTAGGACCTCTCTTCCTAAATATTGATTCTTGTTGGGTTAGGAAAGTATGAGGAGGTAGAAAGGGAAATGGACTTGAATCTTTCTAAACCTTCTGACATCTTCACTGAGCTCTTTGGAATAAATCCCTGATTGTTTTGTGTTCCTCATCTACTTTTTTCTCTTCAAGTTGAATGTCAGAGAAAATAATTCTGTCTTTTAGAGCCGGATAGCTGTTTGGAAACTGGAAAAAGGAAAGACTGTATACTCTTCCCCTTGGGCTCTGTGATTCAAGTGATTCTTGTTAGAACAAAACATGAATGACTGGTTCGCCTCCCACGTCAGGGAGTAGAGAAGTTTGATCTGCTTCAGTTCTGCTCTGTGCTGACCACTAGGCTGATTAATTTTGGATGTCAGATCCCAGGCTCTTGCTAAAATGGGGACTGGAGTTTGCACATTCAGAAGAAATCTCATGTATGAAGAAAAGACAGATTTCTGCAGTTGGGGAGTTGAGATTATACGTGAGGGGCCCTATGTCTAGGGTACCACAGATGTGGATTCCCAAAGCTGTGGCCACCATGACTGCCCCACTGCCAGCCTGGACTGGAATTGGTGTTTGTACTGGAATTGGCTTTTTTAGGGGGTGGGGGAGAGGGCTTAACAGTCATAATTGCTTATTGAGGAAGACTTGGAAAGTGCAGAAAATTATAAAGAAGTAGAACCATCTATAAAAGCTAATCACTGTTAAAACATTGGTGTATTTCAAGTGGTTTACCAGGCTTGTTTTTAAAGCACGATTAGAACCATAATACATCAGTGCTATTGTTTCCACTTTGCATTATATCAGGACCGTTCTTCCATGTCATAAAAGATTCTTTGAAAAGATTTTTCTGTAGATGAGTAACATTCCAGCATGCAAATATACCACGGTTTATTAAATCGTTTATCTGGTAGTAGACATTTAGATGCTGCTTTTGCACTATTACAAGCAGTGAAACAAGTCAGTGTGGTGTGCAGAGTTTGCATTCTTGATCCACATCTTAACACTTGGATATTTTTTTTCTTAATTTTACAGAAACTGTAGGAAAATCCACATAACATAAAATTTACCATTTTAAGTGTAAAGTTCAGTGGTATTAAGTACATTCATAGTGTTAAACAAATAGCACCAGCATCTGTCTCCAGAACCCTTTTCATCTTCCCCAACTGAACTCTGGACCCATCAAACACTGACTCCCTAATTCCCCCTCCCCCAGCCCCCGGCAACCACCAGGCTACTTTCTGTCTCTGTGAATTTGACTACTCATAGAAGTGGGATCATATACTATTTGTTGTTTTGTGACCGGCTTATTTCACTTAGTATGTGTCTTCAAGGATTGTTCATGTTGTAGCATGGATCAGAATTTCCTTCCTTTTTATGGCTATTATTCCATTGGGTATATATATACCACATCTTGCTTATCCATTCATCCATCAGTGGACCCTTGGGTTACTTTCACGGTTTGACTCTTGTGCATAATGCTGCTGTGAACGTGAATGAACACACTTGCTGGAGTCCGTGTTGCCAGCTTGTTTCCTAAAGGGTTTTGCCAGTTTATTCTCCATTAGTATGGGAAACCCTAGTCTTGCCACCTTTACCAGTACAGAGCTGATCATGTAAAAAATTATTTGTGCCAACAATACAATGTGCTACTTTGTGTCTCTTTTCTTATCAGTGTTGGATTTTTTGCTGTGAACTATTGTTTCCCTCAGACTGTTCCAAGTACAGTTCTCTGGGCTGGGCCAGTCAGACATACTTTGACTTCTTCCCTAGCTTTTGAGACAAACCATAGCATGAGGAAAAGAAGGGTTTTTTTGGGGGGGGAAGATAATTGCTTTACAATGTTGTGTTAGATTCTGCTCTACAATGAAGTGGGTCAGCCTATGTATACATATATCTCCTCCCTCTTGGACCTCCCTTTTTTGACTGCAAATTTCCTAGGCACTTGGATAGCGCAGAACCCTAAAACTCCAAATAATGTCATCTTGTCCATTTGATCTGTACATCTTCACCTCCCTGCAAATGCTGCATCGTCTCACCCTTTGGAGGTGAGTGAGGTGGCAGGTTGGATATTGGAGATGTCATTTCAGGGAGAATGGGTGAGAGCTGCAAATTCTAAGGGTTCGACAGAACTTTGAAGGTTTTCTGGGCATTGCTAAATTGGTGCTTTACATGCCCACAATGGAGCCATGAATTCTGGTGGGAAAAGCATACACCTCAATGCTCTATTTCCCGTTTATTAGCAGTGTGACCTTAAGCAAGTGACTTAGCCTCTCTGAGCCTCAGTTTCCTTACCTGAAAATGACTTCGATTAAGTGGTTGCTCAGCTTTCTTTGCCTCTTATTTACCACCTCTCCTGTCTCCCCTGGGCATCCTTTCTTTTTTTTTTTTTTAAAGACTTTGATCTTTAGCATTCATTCATTGATTTTGTGGGCACCCTTGTCACATGGGTTTCTTCTGCTAGGCTTTGTGACATACTGGAAACAGTTCAAGGATCTTACCCTTACCACCATCAGAGGCCTGTGGGTATCTGGGAGCCCCTGCAGTTAAAAGTTAGTGAAGAGGGGGACTCCCTGGCAATCCAGTGGTTAAAGCTTTGCCTTCCAATACAAGGGGTGCAGGTTCAATTCCCACTTGGGGAGCTAAGTTCCCACATGCCTTGTGGCCAAAAAACGTGTAAAATAGAGGCAGTATTGTAACAAATTCAAAAAAGACTTAAAAAAAAAAGTTAGTGAAAAATAGTTTTCCAGTCGCCTGTCTATCTGGCGTTGAATCATGTTTACCAGAACCTGGGAGGTGGGCAGGGCAGGTGTCATTTCCAGGCTCGGAAAACAGATTCTTAGGGGTACAGAGGCTTGAAGTCACACCAGACAGCGAGGCAAGGGGCTGGCTGCAGCTGGGGTGCCCACCCTCGGCAGGGCGGCTGCCCTGTAGAGTTTGGCAGCTGCCACATGCTCGTGGACATCCAGCCACCGGCACCTGCCCAGTGCCGTGCCTGGTACCAGCAGGCACTCACCGAAGAGTGGCCCGCGCCGTCTCACCTGTCTCCCTCGCCCCCAGGTACGTGGTCATCTCCCGGGAGGAGAGGGAGCAGAACCTGCTGGCCTTCCAGCACAGCGAGCGCATCTACTTCCGGGCCTGCCGGGACGTCCGGCCGGGCGAGCGCCTGCGGGTCTGGTACAGTGAGGACTACATGAAGCGCCTGCACTGCGTGTCCCAGGAGACCGTCCACCGCAACCTGGCCCGAGGTGAGTAGGCGCTTCTAGGAAATCCGATGGGGCGTACTGTACACGGGGGAGACCCAGAGGAACTCAGGGAAACGGATGGGCTAGATTGGAGCAGCTGCTCTGGGATGGACCCCGGTGTGCCCTCCTCCCCCAGACAGGACCAGGAGCCCTATAATAGATGTTTCAGAGCATGCGGGAGTGAGACAAGTCTCCAGTGCCAATCATATAATCAAAATTGATTCTGTTTCCCCAACTCAGATTGATGGAAGGATGTTGTAAACTGCCACTGGCTCGATAATAGCAGCAATAACAGGTGGTATTTACTAAGTACTTAATATGCGCTAAACGTGTTTTCTACAGTGTCCCATGTAATCATTTCCATTAGCACCTGCTCTGTGAATGTGCAGTGAGAATTAGCTGGATAATATACATGCAAATGCTAGCATGTGGATTATTCTCTCCATCTTACTAGTGTAGAAATGGAGCATCAGATAAATACAGTGACTCACTCATCAGATAAATACAGTGGTCAGCAGGGGCACAGCTAGGCTCCTAACCCGTGTCTGTCTCAGTCCAGGGTCTAAGTTCTAACCTACAGTGTGGTCTGGCCTCCCGGACAAAACCAGTTTCTTCCTTGCTTCCTCCTCGTCTCATTTCTAGCTGTTCTAATGATATGCTATGAAAGAACAATTTCTCTTAGAAGAAGAAGGTTGGAGAGAGGTGGGAAGGTGAGTTTATATATGGATCATAGCCTGGTGGGTGGGTGTCCATCCAGGCTCCATTTAGATGAGTCATTTGAAAGTGGTTTAAAATATTCCCCAGTTCCTAGCCCTTTGCCTCTTTGAGTCCATCCTCAGCCATGCCAGCACAAATGGGTAAGCCCAGGTCATTTTTCCAACGGGACCTTCCTTGAACTAAAACCACATATCCAAAGACCCAGAGTCCATCTGGTCCTGGGACCCAAACCTACACCCAAGCCTTACCGTATTTCTGACCAACCTACTTATTGTAAATAAAGCTTCATTTGGACTATGAAGAGAAATGATGAAAAAGGGGTAAGAAGGACCCACTGGAATTATGCTATCTTCAAAACCAAAACAGAGCAAAGCAAATTGTGGACATTGAGAACACAGCTGCTACCTGACTTGGTAAAAGGTATCTGGTGACTGGATGGGCAGTGGGAGGAGACCCAATAGATACACTCATCTCTTGTCTTCTTTGGAGCTGCGTGTTGGGCACATATGTGCCAATTACACGTGGGAAGGCATGTTTCCATGACATGATTGCAATGGTTTCCATTTGATCTCCGGAGGTGCCGTGTATGAAAGTGTCTGGTACAGAGTAGGTGCTCAATAAATCTTTGTTGAATGGATAAAAGAAGGAATGAATGAAGACTGTCAAGAAGTCTCCAAAAGAATCTTATCATCAGAAGAGGAGAAAACCAAGCTGTATCTGAGGACACAGGTTCCATCCCTTGGCCATGATCTTCTTGAATTCTTCTGGATCTGTAATGCCTTTTTTCCCCAGTGTCTTCTCCAAAGCACAGCAAGCTACAGCATCCTCAGAGAGCCCTGAGACCCAAGGGGAATGCTCAGAGAAGGACATGAGCTTTCAGGAGTGGTTCAAAGGAGCGTGGCAGACAGACTTGAAATCTGTCTGCCAAGATGTGTGAAGATACAGGAGGAAGGAATGTCAATTCCTGGCCAGGCTGAGAAGTAGGAAATAGGAAGGAAACTGAAAGCCATGATGGGCAGTGTCCGAGCAGAGGGTGGACTTGGCCCCGAAGCCCTTGGGAGCAGCCCTGGGGCTCAGTGTCCTTTAGATGTGTCCATGTAACCTGTAGCTTTGGCGGTATCTCATATGGTTAGTGGTGTCTGAGATCTGTGTGCCTGTCCTGCTCTGGAGGGGGGAGTCCCCCACGCTCAACCACTTAAGGTCTTACATGGAAGGAGACTTCTTTGTAATTGGAGGTTGGAGCCCCGCTAAAGTCCAGAGCTTGAATTATTAGTCCTTACTAAGTAGGAACTCTCGTTGGTGGCTTAAGTGGTAAAGAATCCTCCTGCCAAAGTAGGAGATGCAAGAGATGTGGGTTCGATCCCTGGGTTGGGAAGATCCCCTGGGGAAGGAAATGGCAACCCACTCTAGTATTCTTGCCTGGGAATCCCATGGACAGAGGACATTGGCAGGCTACAGTCCATACGGTCACAAAGAGTTGGACACAACTGAGTGACTGAGCAGCATTACGTAGGAATATTAGTTGGAGGCCAGAACTGCTTCCTAAAGAGCATAAATTATTCCTTTGTGGTTATCTTTTAAGAACAGGATGCATCTATACATGTGTTCAAAGACTTTATTTGTTATTTGTCTACTTTGGGTTATTGATTTATTTTATGGTGTTTCCCCCATGCTTTGTGGAGGCTTTAGGATCAGTTTCATAATGTTTAAAGGCCTTCTTTGACCCACAGATTTTTTTCTGGGAGCCTTGACCCCAAAGAAATCTGCTCATCCTAGAAAATTTGAATAACCTTGACCTTGAGCAGAGAGGCATGAGGAATCCCTGGTGATGTGAGCCTTGACTTCTTGACATCCTCGGCTATTTACTGCCTGAGTGGTCCATGAGAAAGTTCAAGGGTAGCCACTGACTTTAATCAGGGATTCTGATGGGCAAGTGTCTTATCTGTGGTACAAATGTGTTGCATTTTTTAAAAGTTCTCTTCATCTCCACCCTTTCTGCCCCTCAACTGTTACAGAAATGAGTTTCAGGAATTAAGGTCATTCCTAAGTGTTCATTTGAGGACAGAAATTGAGCGTCCTGAATAGGTTGCTCCCTTCTGAGCTGGGGTCATACATGGGCTGGGCACAGCGCCCCATGCCAGCTGTGGGATGCCAAGGCTCAGTCACAGTATGGGACATCTGGGTTGTATGCAAAGAGCCCTTGGCCTTCATTTGGAGGCCTTGCTCAAACACAGCTCTCAGAAGCCTAATTACAACATATATTCAGAGTCACATCTCCCAGGACCCCGCCCCTGATCTAGGAAACCTTTGAGAGTTCCTCGCTGCACGGACAGCTGGCTGTCAGGGCCTTCTGAGGTTACCTCTTAGCATCTGTCCCCGCAGGCAGCACCCACACATCTATAGCAATCTGTGCAACTGTATTAGCCATTTTGAAGAATCAGGCTAACATAATATATTATATTGTTGGGGAGTTCACCAAGGTCTTTGACATCATTTACACGATAGAAAGAAATAGAAGAGGAAACGTCAGAATTGTCAGGTAAGGAAACACAGCGGCTGTATTTTGAGCATGCGTTGTGTCCACGTGTCCTGCTTTATCACGCTAGAGGCTGTCATCCTGGAGCCCACAGCAGCTGCCGGTGTCCCTTACTTCCCCTTTCTTCCTGCCGTGGTCATCAGTGAGACCCACAGAGGTTCAGGCCATGCTTCCTCGCATCATCCTATCTTCTGCTTACTGGAAGAATTAGAAAGGACAGTTGCTATAAGATGGACTTTGCCCTAAGGGAGAGTCAGGGAGGAGAAAGAAGTGGGACTCGGTGCTTTGTGTACCTTTTACCAAGTTGGGCTTCCCTGCTGGTTCAGACAGTAAAGAATCTGCCTGTAATGCAAGAGACACGGGTTTGATCCCTGGATCAGGAAGATCCCTGGAGAAGGACATGACAACCCACTCCAGTATTCTTGCCTGGAGAATTCCATGGACAGAGGAGCCTGGCAGACTACAGTCCATGGGATCCCAAAGAGTCAGACATGACTGACTGAGCAACTAACACACTATCAAGTGGAAGTAGCCGTCTTCCAGTTGCTAAGACTGGAGGGGAAGCCTGGAGGCATGAGAGCTCCTTATGCACTTAGCTGAGCTGTTACCACCCACTCAGCTTACCACGTGGGACGTCATCTTTTAGGATGACAGGATGGTGAGTTCCTTAACTTCCAACTCCCCACGCCTACAGCATTTGCTCAACTTATAAACATACCTGGGTTTGATCGCTGGGTTGGGAAGATCCCCTGGAGAAGGGAACGGCTTACTCAACCCAATATTCTTGCCTGGAGAATCCTGTGGACTCTATAGTCCATGGGGTCGCAAAGAGTCAGACACGACTGAGCGACTTTCATTTTCACTTTTTGATACATAAGGCTATGTTGAAGCTGCCTCTTTAAAAGGAGTTCTCGCCACTTTTTGGGGTCCTTTGACTCCAGACCCCGTGATCCATTCCTATTCTTTCTATCATGTAAATGATGTCAAAGACCTTGGTGAACTCCCCAACCATATGTTAGGTTAGCCTGATTCTTCATTGAGTAATCTGTCCCCTCTTTTTGCCACACCTGCTCCACAAGGCCAGACCCAGAGGGATGTGTCAAGCGACTTCCTGACAGGAGCGCTTTGTTTTCTGTTGGTTTCTCCTCTTCGGGGCTTTTCCCCACTTCCTCACACCCTGGTTTTCCTTCCTAGGAGAGAAGAGGTTGCAGAAGGAGAAGTCTGAGCAGGCTCTGGATAACCCAGAAGACCTGAGGGGTCCCCTTCAGCTCCCTGTGTTGAGACAGGGCAAAAGCCCCTACAAGCGTGGCTTTGACGAGGGGGACGTGCACCCCCAGGCCAAGAAGAAGAAAATTGACCTCATTTTCAAGGATGTGTTGGAGGCCTCGCTGGAATCCGCAAAGGTAGAAGCCCACCAACTGGCACTGAGCACTTCCCTGGTCATCAGGAAGGTCCCCAAGTACCAGAATGACGCCTACGGCCAGTGTGCAATGACGATGTCGCACGGCGTGCAGAATGTCAGTCGGACCCAGGGGGACGGGGACTGGAAGATCCCTCAGGGGGCTTCGAAGGAGGCAGGCCCCCTGGAGGACGAAGAAGAAGAGCCTTCATCGTTCAAGGCCGACAGTCCCGCTGAGGCCTCCCTTGCGTCCGACCCTCCCGAGCTGCCCACCACCTCCTTTTGCCCTAACTGTATTCGCCTAAAGAAGAAGGTCCGGGAACTCCAGGCCGAACTAGACATGCTTAAGTCTGGCACGCTTCCTGAGCCCCCCACCTTGCCAGCGCAGGTACTGGAGCTCCCCGAGTTCTCAGACCCTGCAGGTAAGTTGGGGTGGATGAAATTGTTGTCCGCGGGAGGAACGTGCGGTGGACAGTGTGGAGGGGGGCCAGGTGCTCCCTGGGGGTGCCACCTTCAGGGAGAGACCCGGGAACTCAGAGGTGGGCACCGGTCGCAGTCCACGCCCTCAGCTGCCTCCGACAGGCCGCCTTACAGCTCCCTTGGGGGCTTCGTGTCTTGCCCTTGTATCCTCCTCGTCAATAAAGGAAATTCCGCTGCAGGAGGGGGTGTGTGCTGTGTTCTTGACCCGTTGCCTTTCTCCGGTGTCTTATCCCAAAGCCCAACTTCTAAACTCGAGCTTTCTCTTCTCTTCCAGTTCCAGGCAGGGTGTCCCATGCGGGAGAGCCCCCGGCCTTCCTGATGGGGATTCAGGGCAGTGACCTCCCTTTTGTCTGTTTCTCTTGGCTGCCTGGTTCTTTTAGGGTTGTTCAACCATGAGGGAAGTTTCTCACTGCACAGCTGTATTAGAGATTTACACAGTGCTTCCTTTTTAACCACACCCCTTAGCTCAGAATGAGGTGGTGCAGCTCTTCCAAGCCTGTGTCTTAACTGCTTTCCGATCCCCAAATCACTTGGGGCCCCAGCTGCCTTCCTTTGAGGGCACATTAGTGGTGAGACAAACGAGTCCCACATTCTCGCCGTCCCGCCGTGCATCCTGGGACGTGCTCTGTTCCTCCACGGACTTGGCTTTCCTAGTTGTCCTCTTCGGTGGATACAGGACATTTAAGTTCCTTGGGCTCATGCTCATGGAGGGTGAGGGCAGACAGCCTGGAGCGCTGGAGCGTGGTGGTGGCCACCGGGGCTAATCCACAAAGAGGATCAGACATGCGTGGATGACAAGGATGCTTACAAGTGAATTCCAGGCTGGAATTCAGTCTGTTTCACAGAATATGACACCTGCCTTCTGGCCCTTATTTCCTTCATTTTGGAAACATCTATGTTTGTTTGTTGTTTTTTTTTTTTTTCTTCCCAGCAGATATAACGGGTTCCTTTCCCATTTGTCTTCCAGCCTCAGAAAGCATGGTCTCCGGCCCGGCCATCATGGAGGACGACGACCAGGAGGTCGATTCGGCAGACGAGTCCGTCTCCAACGATATCATGACGGCCACCGACGAGCCCTCCAAGATGTCCTCGGCCACGGGGCGCCGGATCCGGCGCTTCAAGCAGGAGTGGCTGAAGAAGTTCTGGTTCCTGCGGTACTCCCCGACCCTCAACGAGATGTGGTGCCACGTCTGCCGCCAGTACACGGTGCAGTCCTCGCGCACCTCCGCCTTCATCATCGGCTCCAAGCAGTTCAAGATCCACACCATCAAGCTGCACAGCCAGAGCAACCTGCACAAGAAGTGCCTGCAGCTCTACAAGCTCCGCATGCACCCCGAGAAGACGGAGGAGATGTGTCGCAACATGACCCTGCTCTTCAACACAGCCTACCACCTGGCCCTGGAGGGCCGGCCCTACCTGGACTTCCGGCCGCTGGCCGAGCTGCTGCGGAAATGCGAGCTCAAGGTGGTGGACCAGTACATGAACGAGGGAGACTGCCAGATCCTCATCCATCACATCGCCCGGGCGCTGCGCGAAGACCTGGTGGAGCGCATCCGCCAGTCGCCGTGCCTCAGCATCATCTTGGACGGGCAGAGCGACGACCTGCTGGCCGACACGGTGGCGGTCTACGTCCAGTACACCAGCAGCGACGGGCCCCCGGCCACGGAGTTCCTGTCCCTGCAGGAGCTGGGCTTCTCCAGCACAGAGAGCTATCTGCAGGCGCTGGACCGGGCCTTTTCCGCCTTGGGCATCCGCTTGCAGGACGACAAGCCCACTGTGGGCTTGGGCATAGATGGGGCCAACGTCACAGCCAGCCTGCGGGCCAGCATGTTCATGACGATCCGCAAGACGCTGCCCTGGCTACTGTGCCTGCCCTTCATGGTGCACCGGCCCCACCTGGAGATCTTGGATGCCATCAGCGGGAAGGAGCTCCCCTGCCTGGAGGAGCTGGAGAACAACCTGAAGCAGCTGCTTAGCTTCTACCGCTATTCGCCACGCCTCATGTGCGAGCTGCGGTCCACGGCGTCCACGCTTTGCGAGGAGACCGAGTTCCTGGGGGACATCCGGGCCGTGCGGTGGATCATCGGCGAGCAGAACGTCCTCAACGCCCTCATCAAGGACTACCTGGAGGTGGTCGCCCACCTCAAGGACGTCAGCAGCCAGACCCAGCGGGCGGACGCCTCGGCCATCGCCCTGGCCCTGCTGCAGTTCCTCATGGACTACCAGTCCATCAAGCTCATCTACTTCCTCCTGGACGTGATCGCTGTGCTCTCACGCCTGGCCTACGTCTTCCAGGGCGAATACCTCCTGGTGTCCCAGGTGGACGACAAGATCGAGGAGGCCATCCAGGAGATCAGCCGGCTGGCCGACTCCCCCGGGGAATACCTGCAGGAGTTCGAGGAGAACTTCCGGGAGAGCTTCAACGGGATTGCCATGAAGAACCTCAGGGTGGCTGAAGCCAAGTTCCAGTCCATCCGGGAGAAGATCTGCCAGAAGACCCAAGTGATCCTAGCTCAGAGGTTCGACTCCCGCAGCCGGATCTTCGTGAAGGCCTGCCAGGTGTTTGACCTGGCCGCCTGGCCCCGGAACAGCGACGAGCTCCTGAGCTATGGCAAGGAGGACATGGTTCAGATCTTTGATCACCTGGAGGCCATCCCCACCTTCTCCCGGGATGTCTGCCGGGAAGGGCTGGACCCCCGGGGGAGTCTGCTGATGGAGTGGCGGGAACTCAAGGCTGATTACTATACCAAAAACGGCTTCAAAGACCTGATCGGCCACATTTGCAAGTACAAGCAGCGGTTTCCGCTCTTGAACAAGATCATCCAGGTTCTCAAAGTCCTCCCCACCTCCACGGCTTGCTGCGAGAAAGGCCGAAACGCCCTGCAGCGAGTTCGCAAAAACCACCGCTCCCGCCTGACTCTGGAGCAGCTCAGCGACCTGTTGACCATTGCTGTCAACGGCCCTCCCATCGCCAACTTCGATGCCAAGCGAGCCCTGGACAGCTGGTTCGAGGAGAAGTCTGGCAACAGCTACGCACTGTCGGCCGAGGTCCTCAGCAGGATGTCTGCCCTGGAGCAGAAGCCAGTGCTGCAGACTGTGGACCATGGGTCAGAGTTTTATCCGGATATTTAGGAAGCTGGCATTGCAGAGTTCACTAAGCTGTTGAATATTTTTTTAATCTATACTCATAAGCTTTGATATATTATATAAATATATATTATATTATATATATCTATAAAAACCCACACTGAAAAAGAAATTTTAAAAACCAAGGTGACACGTCCACCAGAAGCTACTGGGAGTTTTCAGATTGGAATAATGTCGGAAACTGACTCTTGTCTACAAAATTTGGCAGCTGTGACACACCCCGTGGGAACTCATTTTCACTCACAGAAGCATGTGCTGGGGCTACGCAGGCTCCCACCTGACTGTCAACCAACTCGCATAAGCTAAAGTGACGGGTCTGTCATCCCCTTTAGGTAGCCCATTCTGTTTATGTTCTCGTTTGGGGGTTGAGGGAGGGGTTTGGGTTTGGGTGTATGTTCTTGCCTTCTTTTTTTTTTTTTTTCTTGTTTGGTTTTATGAGCGGGATCTCTTGGCCTCTTGGTTGACACGCTGGTCCGGCAGAATCAGACCTCTGATTTTTGGATAGGGTGAGCTGTGTATCCGGATCAGGGTGTTCGACGTTTTTTCCCCCTCCCACCCGGCTGGAGAGGTGTTCATTCATTCCCGGATGAGCGTTCCTTCACTGTCTCTGAATCAGAAGTGTCGGTCAGACTGTGACACCCGCCAGTCTCCATCTGTGTCACCTCTCCCGCCCCTGGGCTGTTGATTCCCTCCTTCCAGTCCCCTGGATCCTAAACATTTTACCTGTTATACTGAAGGCAAAACTGCCTCACAACGGAGCTTGAGATCCTGGGGAGAAGGGAGGACATGAGCCCTTTGCATTCCTGTTTTTTACCTGGTGTGGGAGACCATAACAGAATTCCATTCAGATCCAGGGAATGTGGGGGAAATCCAGAGCCAAGAAGTCCAGACCCCAGTAGGGCAGCGATCTTTGGCTAAAAACACGGAAAATGAAAAGTACGTATTCAATTTACATGAATTATTTATACTCTGTCTTTATAATCATATAATGTGTTTGGGGGTATATTATTTTTTCCTTTAATAATCGAGAAATGCCTGCTAGAGTTCAGTGGCAGGAGATGTCAATGCAAGTTGTGCCCTGGGTTATGCATAACTCTGATGAGAGTCTCTAGAGATTGGGTCCTTCTTTTGCAATAAGGCTGATGACAAGCCCTGCAGCCTGGCAGGAAGGTAGTGGAAAAGTGGGGAATGCGTCTATGCCTGCGAACGCTTCCTTTTTTGAACAGGGTAGAGATGTCCTCAAAGAAAGGCATAAACAAGAAGTCAGACAGACTCTCAAGGCATCAGCCTACACACACACACACACACACACACACACAGCTGAGATATAAGCTTTAGAAATAGCCACTTGCCTACTCCCTGAGGCAAGTAGTGGTTTCATCTAGAGGAGTCTTGATCAATGCTCTTTTGTTCATTTAATTACCAGTATACCTCGCAAGGGAGTTTTTTTTTAAACAAATGTGCGTGAGCTGTTAAAAACTTCTGTCCGTGTTTCCACATCTGATGTATGCATATCTGATCTGCAGAGGTCCTACATTGTGGATGCAGGTTCTATTTGGGGGAAGGGAGGAAGACCTGCATTGTCTATCGTCTGTCTATATGAGCCACCCCTCTCTTTTGGCAGAGGGTGGGCCAAGGATGGGATGATCTGGCCACAGGCAAGGCCTCGGTGTCCCCAACCTGCTCGGCTCAGACATTAGAAAACTGTGGTGGCTTCCTCCCTTCTTGGTTTATCTTGTCTCTGAGGCCTCATGCCACCGATGAGAGCCGGAGTGGAACTGTCAGCGACACTGAACATGTCACCCCCTCTTCCTTGTCCTGCCAGACCTTCACCCCCCACAGACCCCCTCCCCCCACCCCCATGGTCTTGGTGCTATGATAACTTTAGAATCATTGCTGCTAGTCAATAGCTTTTCATTATATAAATATATTATATATATTATATATTATTTTTGAAACTTTTTTGTTTTCAACAGTGATGTAGCATGTTAAAACAAAACAAAACAAAACCAACTGGTTTTCTCCGACTGTCCCACTGCCAGGCCTCATATGCTGCCTTCTTCAACAAATCAATGCACCCCTGCCTGGTGACATTCACCCCTCCCTCCCCCTCCCCAGCCTCACACGCTTTCCCACCCTCCTCTGAACAAGGAGAGAGTCAGCAGGAACTTGCAAGGAAAGCCCTTTCTCCAGCTTTGAAATTCCCAACCTCATGCATGTCACTTTAAGCTGATGTCTTCTCCCGCCATCCCCCTTGTCCGATCAGGGTCAGTATCTGTGGTCAAGTGCAAAGCACAAGGGTCCACCTTTCCCTCCTCGACTTCCTCTCCACCACGCACCCAATCCACCGGGTCTGCGGGAGAGCTCCCTCTGGACATCACACGGACCAAGATGGGTCAAGATGGGGCAGAGATGACTGGCAAGGTGGGCCTCCATAGGGATCAGAAACAGTAGTCGGGATCCTTTCTTCTAGCCAACAGATGCCTTACGCCTCCCCCTGCCCACCTCTGCGCCTCCCCACCCACTACATCAGGAGACAGGGAGTCATCCCCTAGACCACCACTCATTTGAAAACCAGGAGGAAAGACTCGCTGATGACTGCCTGAGTACTGTGGCAGGGCCACAACTGTTTCCTCTCAGGAGGCCATGGCCGAAAGTAGCTTGAATTTTTATCCAGAGGGGAAAGAATCATTTGGGCCAATGCCAGTGTCTACCTTATTATTTCAGAGGAGCAGGAGCCAGCCACCTGCCTCTGGGCCAGGAGCGTGGATGGCTGCTAGCAGCACTAGACATCGAGCCGTCGCCTGCCCAGCCAGGCTCCAGACCTCTGAGAGGATGGGCTCTCTGGAGATTCCCGAAGTTTGGGAAGGCATCTTGAAAGCTCCAGGTGCTCATGGCAGTCTGAAGGCCACTTTGCCTGGGGACAGGGAGCAATTTGGGTGACACACCACTACAGTTGTTACGGAGTCTTTACCCTCAGAAGTTCCAGTGTTTCTATCCTGTGAATGCTGCGTGCAATTACCCGTCGTTTTCACCCCAGGCATTTCCACTCTCTGCCTCCAAGAAGGACTCCTGGGGTATGGGGACTCTTGGGGTCTGCCCACATGCTTGGGCAATCTAACCTCTCGTCGATGAGTATAAAAAGCTGTGGCCAGGCAATCCTTCCATGCTGATGGACAAGGCAGAGCCCTTAAATTCAACCCCTGGCTTAGGAGAGACAACCATTGACTTAGAAAAAATTATTCGTGTCTCTGGAGTCAAGCTTGTCTTCAGTGGGTTGACCAATTAGTGATTTTCTTTGATTCATGGAGCGGGTGGGAAATGAGATCAGGTTTGTGGCCGATGGTGCCAAGGAGATACATCGCAGAGCTTGGGAGCCAGAAACCCTTGTGATTAAAAATGGTCTGCTTTTTCTCAATGGAGGGAAAAAACAAAAAGACCCGTTGCCATCTTGTATCTGTCTGTGAAATGTGAGGTAGCCCAGCCCTGTCTGCAACTCTTGCCACTTCCCAATTTCCAAGTTTCACCTGTCTGGTTGGGTATGACAGTCTGGGCATCCACAACACCAGCTCTTTTTGTTTGTTTGTTTCTTTCTTCTTGGATGGCCTCTGGGCACATCTAGTGCTGGGCAGAGCCTCATTTCCTCAGCCTCACTGAAAGAGGAGCGGAGGCTCTATCTCCTGGACCCCTGGTTAGTTGCATTCGGTGCTGAGCCCTGAGTCTAGGACAGCTGGAGGTCTCCACCCTGGCCCCTGCCAAGTGTTTCCATGTTGAGTTGTCTTGCTGAGCCTCCTCTCCTTGACTTGCTTATGTTGCCCCTTTGACTTGGAGAAAGGACCTTGTAATTATTTAAGGTGATGTTTAAATTTTTTCCATTTGTTTTGAAGTGTTGCCAAGAGGGAGAAAATAGGCAACAGCGTGTCGAGTGCTGAAAATGATCGCGGAGAGGCTGAAATGGACCAGACTTGGCCCAGCCTGGGCTGTGGGATGGGGGCTATTTTGGTTGTTTACCTGGAGCCTCGTGGGGTCCAGAAAGTGGCTTGGGGGTTGAAACAGAACTTCTCGATTCCTTGCCCTTTGTTTTCTCGCCTGTAGGAACAGGAATTCTGTATCTAGAGCTCGTTGTGGCTTCCGACCTGATTTCCAAGTAGAATTCGTGTTCTTTCTTGGTCCCTACACCCACTTTGGACAAAAGGCTCTGACCCTCATCCCTCCTCGCCCTTTCAAGCAGCAGGCCAGCCTGGGACAGCCAAAGCAGGGAGGCCAGGCCTCCTTAGATGAGAAAGGCATGTTTACAAGGCAAGTGAGTTTGGGACAGTCCCATTTCCGATGCCAGCCTCCCGGGGGGAGGTGGTGCTGGGTCATGGCTTCTAGGCTGGCTTCCTCCTCCAGTCTCGAGGAGGGGGGAAGATTATGTCCAGAGATCCACAAGGGCCCTTCTCCTACTTGGAGGAAGGCCTCTCTCTGCTCTCTGTGGACAAGGTGCTTTAGCTGAGTGTCTGGAGCTGTGATACTTTAAGAAACCTTTGAGGTGATCTTTGTGTGTTAGCCAGAGGGAGAAAAAGTGCCCTTTCGGGAGGAAAAATGGTACGGCCCTCCTCTTTCATCTGGCCCTCCCCACCCCTACCCCATCCCTTCAAGTGGTATCGCCCTGGAAATACCTATGCAATCCAGTCTCCCTAGGAGAGTGCATGGAAGCAGGGGTATGTGCAGTGTATAATACAAATGCTACAGCATATATATTGTATATATGGACATATGCAGTACGTATACACACAGAGTAAGAGATGAAATCACGTCTATATATCTATAAATAATATCCTATATATTTATACATTTCTATGTTTTAAATAGATATAAAAAATAGAGTCTATAGAGAGCTGGGAGAGCAGTGGGAAAGCCTGTCGCTGTGTTGTGAGAAGAGGGAGGACGTGGAGCTTTTGCGGGGGAGCCCGGGGCAGCTGCGCAGGTGGGGTTTGCTGGGAACGGGGCCTCCTGCTGGAGTATTGGAGAGGAGAGTAGCCAGGCCCTGGCCCTGTCTGTGCACTTTTCTCGCCTTTCCCACACGCAGACTTAGTCTGAGGTCGAAAGGAGATCCTCACCCCCTGGGCTCCCTCCAGAAGTGTCCCCTTTGCCCCCCAACAAGCCTCCACTTGGGTGGTCCCTGCTGCCCGGCAGTAGGACGTGGTCTCTGACCCCCTGGGAGAGGGACACTGCACAATTTCCCCCAATACCCTCCCCCTCACAGGAAGGAGCAGCACTGGCGGCAATAGGAAAGGTGCAGATTGGACCAAGACGGGTCCGGGAGAGATGCCGCGCCCCCACCTCCCCACTTTAGATGCTTTTTGCTGCCCACCCCCCACACCCCTGCCCTGGAGGCCAAGCCTCTGAAATACAGCCGTCCTGGCCTCCCTCACCCACTCTTTCATCGCCTGCCAGGGCAGCATCGCCAGTCAGCGCTGCCCACCCTCCAGAGGCTTTCCGGCCAGGGCAGGGGGTGGGTATCAGCTAATGGGAAATGGTGAGAGAGACATATCCGCACACTCATAAATTCAGTGGCAACTCCAGTTCAGAAGCGGGGCTTTGGCCCAGTCCACTTTGCACATCTGCTGCTGCTGGCTGCACTCAGGACAGCGCCCCCCACCCCTCTCCTGTGCCCACCGGCGCTGCCGTTAACAGGCAGGTCTAGTTCACGTACACTGTTCTGATTCTGTGACTCGAGGCAGAGGCTGAGCCAGACGCCCCAAGCTCATCCAAGCTCATCCACTTCCGCCGGGGAGGGGGGAGGGCGCCTCCCTCGGCTTGGCCCAGCCCCCCTCCGCTCCTGGATGGCCGGGACGTCTGGGGGCCCGAGGGTCACCGGTGCCCCCGGCTGAATGACGAAGGGCCTATGCAGCCCTGACGGGATCAGAAATCCGTTTCACTTCCAGGTTTCTCTCACGGTTGTTTTACCCCACGGTGGAGGTAGAGGGGGAGGGCCCGACCGGGCCGCAGAGGATGGGAGACAGAGGGCAGCCACACCCTCTGCCCTCTAGGCCGGCCTCTGCCTTTTGGCTCGGCTCCCGTCTCCGAGCCTCCTCTGACCTCCGTCCTACACTTCCATACCATTTACCAACGTACCTCAGTCTCCAGCAGAGCCCCCCCATGCCCGCAGTCTGGGGCGGGGCGGGGTGTCTGTTCTGCCAATGCCCACCTCTTCTCCACTCCACGTCCACCCTGGTCTCCTTGAGCCACCGCTAGCTGCCAACCGGGTCTCCGAACACCCTCCAGTGCCTGGCTCAAGAGAGACCAGGCCCGGCCCGAGCCTTCCTCCCGCGGCGGGAGGTCAGACCCGTGGCCAGGGGATGGGCATCTTCGGGTAGCAATCCCACAATGCACTGTACCTCAGAGAGAGAGCGTCCTCGGGGCGTCAAGGGCGTCGGGCCCTCCGTCCAGAGGAGGACGGCCGGTCACTACACTGCTCCCCAAAAGACAAGGGCCAGGCTGCCCTCGGGGCATCCTCAGTTTCTTCACTTTTGTCTCTCTGGAAGAGCCAGCAGTCTGATTCCGTCTTTTTCAGCCCCGCCGTCTCTCTCCGCCTCTCCACCCCCACGCTGCTGAACCGTTTCATTTCAATCACAGAGGAAAATAAAGTGGGGGTGGGGGGAAATACCTAGGAGTCTATTATCACATACATATTAATATGTTAATACTTTCTTTCTTAAAAAAAAAAAAACCCTCGATGTTATTATTTTGCAGACTACGCTTTATAGTACCTGTGTGACGGGACCTAGAACACTGGATACAAATAGAGCTATGTTGGTTTATCATAATATGTACGCAGAAACTTTCCTTTTGTCATATTATCCTTGTAATGTAAGAAGATTGTTAATAAAAGCATTTAAATTTACTCACCGAGGTCGGATCTCTGCCTTCTTGTCTTCCTCCCAGCTCGTGCCCAGGGTGATTCAGAATGAGTCCCACGCTTGGGTATCAGGTGAGATTGCCTGCCTGCTTCCTGGTCAGAAGCAACTGGAAGAGGCCTTCTAAGTGCACTTCCTGCTGTTCTTACTTTTCCGCTATTCGAGGCCACTTCTAGCTGGTAACCTACACACCTCACCCACCCGTCTGGCCAAAAAGAGGTGTCATCAAAACCGTTTAAAATAAATCTCTCGCCCCCACACATATTTACCCCACAAAATTCTCAGCGCTATTGCAGATGAGACAGGCAAGCAGGCAGGCAAAGTCTGCTTCAGTTGTGCCTGACTCTGTGTGACCCTAAGGACTGCCGCAGCCTGCCAAGCGCCTCTGTCCGTGGGATTCTCCAGGCAAGAATACTGGAGTGGGTTGCCATGCCCTCGTGCAGGGGATCTCGGATGAACAGTGTTCTAATTCTCCATCCAACTACTTGCATGATTCTCCACTGACAGACTCTGTCTCCAGGGAGGGTCCTTCCCAGTAGTTTGCTAATGGTGCTGGTACAGGGGTGGGTGAAAAGTGATGTTTTGCCCAAATTGTCTTAGAAAGAAGATGGGCATACATTGGAGAAAAATGTAGAAAAGTGGTTGCAGGGTTTCCTCCCAGGCACTGAGCCCTCCTGTCAGCTCCTGCCCGCCCCAGCCCAGCTTCCAGTCATGGGTAGTCCCTCTCCTCCTTCCGGACCTCTGCCTGCTCAGTGCCTGCCCTCGTTCCCCCAGCCTGTCTCTCTCCCAGCCCCTCAGTCACTCAGAGCTTCCTGTCGTGAAGGCCATTCCACGGTTTTCTCAGAATGTTCAGTTCTCTTCTTTTCCCAGGGCAGAGGGTGGAGGGGCAGAGAGAGCAAAGGGGTGCAGCTGTCCACGCCTAACCAGCCCAGGTGAACTGGGGTTGGCCCCGCCCCACTGCTGGCCATTGGATTTGACCTACATTTGCAGCTGGGAGGCAAGGGAAAGATAAATCTTCCGTTGGCCATGAGCTAGGTCTCCCCAAAGCAAGGCTTGGAGAATGTGGCAAGGGGGGAGGTCCAGTCCACTTCCTCTCCTCCCTCTCCACAGCTGCCCCCAGCTTCCCTCTCCAAGGTTCAAAAGACAAGTTGAGCTCACCCCAGAGAGAAGACTTAGGGAGCTGGCCTGAAGACCCATTGCTATGTGACACTTTCTACAGTGACCCTTTGAAAACACAGATCCAGTTGTGGCAAATAGATGGGGAAACAGTGGAAAAAGTGTCAGACATTATTTTGGGGGGGTCCAAAATCACTGCAAATGGTGATTGCAGCCATGAAATTAAAAGACACTTACTCCTTGGAAGGAAAGTTATGACCAACCTAGACAGCATATTAAAAAGCAGAGACATTACTTTGTCAACAAAGTCCTGTCTAGTCAAGGCTATGGTTTTTCCAGTGGTCATGTATGGATGTGAGAGTTGGACTATAAAGAAAGCTGCTGCTGCTGATGCTAAATCGCTTCAGTCGTGTCTGACTCTATGCAACCCCATAGACGGCAGCCCACCAGGCTCCCCCATCCCTGGCTGAGCGCAGAAGAATTGATGCTTTGGAACTGTGGTGTTAGAGAAGACTCTTGAGAGTCCCTTGGACTGCAAGTAGATCCAATCAGTTCATCCTAAAGGAAATCAGTCCTGGGTGTTCTTTGGAAGGACTGAGGCTGAAGCTGAAACTCCAATATTTTGGCCACCTGATGCGAAGAGCTGACTCATTTGAAAAGACCCTGATGGTGGGAAAGATTGAAGGCAGGAGGAGAAGGGGATGACAGAGGATGAGATGGTTAGATGGCATCACTGACTCGATCGACATGAGTTTGAGCAAGCTCTGGGAGTTGGTTATGGACAGGGAAACCTGGCATGCTGCAGTCCATAGGGTCACAAAGAGTTGGACACGACTGAAGCGACTTAGCAGCAGCAGCAGAGCAACTGAACTGAATTGAATCCGTGTTTACTGAAGGGATGAACGAATGAGTGTAAATTTCACTCGCCTGATGAAAGTGCAATCCCAGCAATGCTATGTTGGTCACAGTAGAGACCTCAGATGCTTCCACTTTGCCTGCCTCTGTCTCAGTTTCCTCACTTGACTAGGGGACCCCTGCACCTGACCCTTGGCAACATATGGCCCAGACCCAGCCCTTTCTCTACAAAGCTGAGGTGGCGCCCGAGGTGCTCACTTGCACCCAACTTGCGCTTGTCCTTTGGATAATGTCCCACCCCCCTCAGGCAGGTGCTCCCAGGTTTTCTTAGGGAAGAGAATTTTTCCAGTTCCTTCCAGTATGGCAATTGTCTGAGTTCATGGTTTCAGATAGCATTTTTAAACGACTGCCTATGCATCTTGCTACCTTTCCAATAAAGACTCTGGTCACTGGCTCTAAACCACAGCCTGGACTTCAGGGTTAGAGCAGTGTTGTTGCTCAGTTGCTAAGTCATGTCTGATTCTTTGTGACCCCTTGGACTGTAGCACGCCAGGCTTCCCTGTCCTTTGCAGTCTCCCAGAGTTTGTTCAAATTCATTTCCATTGAATCAGTGATGCTACCCAACAATCTTATCCTCTGTCGCCCCCTTCTCTTCTTGCCCTCAATCTTTCCCAGCATCAAGGTCTTTTCCAATGAGCTGGCTCTTTGCATCAGATGGCCAAAGGATTGGAACTTCAACTTTCAGCATTAGTCCTTCCAATAAATATTCAGGGTTGATTTCCTTTAGGATTGACTGGTTTGATCTCCTTGCAGTCCAAGGGACTCTCAAGAGTCATCAACACCAGAATTCAAAAGCTGCAGTTCTTTAGCCCTCAGCCTTCATTATGGTCCAACTGTCACATCCATACCTGACTACAGAAAAAACTATAGCTTTGACTATATGGAACTTTGTTGGCAAAGTGATGTCTCTGCTTTTTAATATGCTGTCTGGGATTGTCATAGATTTGAGCAGTACCAACTTCAAAGTTCCCCCTCTACCTCTTACAAGCTGCGAGACCTAGGACAAGTCACTTATCTGAGTCTGCATCTTCTGGGCTCAGCACAGAGCAGAGACTTACAACACAATGACCCGGGTCATTATCATCATTACTGTTACCTCTCACATCAGGTTGAAGTAGATGCTAGGAAGCCTAGGTTTCCTTTTTTTCACCTAGAATTCCAGGGCCTCGCGTGGGTGAGGGATTGCCTGCTACTTTTTAATACAGAGCCACCAATACCTTTCTCACAACTAGAGTGGCAACCTCTGCCTCAACCCTTTTCCTTCTCATCTGGAGAGAGAGCTTCAGGGCACCCTCTTCTGGTCGACAGCTCAATTCACCTGACCCTTGAGGGCAAAGAGACCACAAATAGGGTTGGTTTGTTTTTGGTGGGAAAACCAGGCTTCTCCTCGCTTGATCCTGGTTTGAATCCCTGTGTTTCTAAAACAGGAATTCTGCCATCATCCACTTGTCCTGAGACACCAAGGGAGAATGTTGGGAAATTGGGATGGGAAGCCAGGCTCCAGCCTTGTCTGCCTTGAGAAGATACTTCACCCGGTTGAGGACAAGCCACTACTAGACTGCTTTCTGTGGCAAGGTCTGACTTCCAATCCTAAGTCTGGCTTCTTCCCACCTCCTCCCAGGTAGGCACCTGCCTCCATCTCTGGCTTCGGGATGGTGCTGAGGGCCCTGTCAGGGGCTACCTGTGCTGGCTCCTCCGTAGGAGATGAGGGATACGTGCAGGGGGCAGTTCTCCAAGGCTGGTACCAAGAAAAGCCCCATCCCCTAACTCCATCCACAGCCACATCCTATGGCTCTACCCTTGCCAGGCATCTGCCCAGGTTTGGAGAGAGAACAGTTGCTAGGGTTCTGAGCTCTTGAAATGGTGTTGCTTCCAAGTGACTCTAAAAAATAGAAACTCTTGGGTGGAAAAATCACCACTGACTCCATTAGCAATTAAGCAAATGAGAAGAGTATGACTCAGAGCCTCAGGTAACATCACATTCTGTCTGGAAGAGCAAATGGCTGTCAGGAAACCTGGCCCAGGGCAGGGAAGGCAGGTACCCGTTCACGTGGGTTTAGTTCATTTTACACATGAGATTGGAGGCCAAGGATACACATGAGAAGTCTTAATTATCAAATCACAAAACATTAAATCTTGAAGAGTGATCATTTTGTCCAAATTTATTTTATAGATGCGGACATAAGCCCAGAGGCAAGTGACTTACCCAGAACCATGAAGGTGGCAGTGACAGAGACCAGCTGGGTTGCCCAGCTCCTAAATGCGGTGCTTTAAACTTAAGTTATTTCATAGGCTGGAGCAGAGTTTGTTATTTAAGATGGTTCAGTGGAAAGCCCAGTATAAAATCATTCCTAAACTCTTCTTGCCCCTTCCATTTTTATTTTTGGTATATTCAGATGCTCAAATCTTAGTTTTGGGCTTCAGAGGCCATTTGGGTTCAATCCCTGGGTTGGGAAGATTCTCTGGAGAAAGAAATGGCAACCCACTCCAGTATTCTTGCCTGGAAAATTCCATGGACAGAGGAGACTGGGGGGCTACAATCCATGGGGTTGCAAAGAGTCAGACAGGACTGAGTGATTGAGCACATCAGGGGCCATATTCACAGTTACCTGTGAAACACAGTCTACACAATATTTGGCTGCATGGGATCCTATTTTAATATGGAAATAAAAATCCTGGCTGTCATTAAAATATAACAAATATATATAATATAAAATAAGGAATTACATGTACAGACTTGGAAAGTGAAGCCTTTCTTTATGGCTCATTTATCCTTTTTAAGAGGGCTTCCCAGGAGGCACTAGTGGTAAAGAATATGCCTGCCGATGCCGGAGATGCAAGAGACGTGGATTCGATCCCTGGCCCAGGAAGATCCCCTGGAGTAGAAAATGGCAATCTGTTTTAGTACTCTTGCCTGGAAAATTCCATGGTCGGAGGAGCCTGGCAGGCTACAGTCTTTGGGGCCACAGAGAGTCAGACACAACCGAGTGATTAAGCAGCAGCATCCTTTTTCAGAGCCTTTGGTTTTAATTCCACATAACCTGCCTGATTTCCTACTGACCTGAAAATTCAGGCCCTTCCTCTGGCTTAATGCCTGAGCCTGTTCCTCCAGAAGGCAGGGCTGCAGCAGCCACGAGGAGGCCCTGAGATGACAGGACTCTGTAAGTTCCCGTGTCCCTGCCCGCCACCTGGAGCACAGGTGAGCACTCAGCCACTGCCCTGACTCTTCAGTGATAGGGGTATTTCTCTGGGGTATGTTAGAGACACAGTTTCCATCTTTCCTTCTCAAGAATAAAGTTCAAGCCCCAAGAGGCCTTGCCTGAGAACGTTCACAGCAGCAGTTCCTCCAACATAAAAAAAAAGAGAGAAATATCTAAACATATGTCAGTAGGGGAATGGGATTGTGGCATATCCATGCAATGGAAAATAACACAGCAGCAAAAAATAAAGGAGCTAGAGCTACATAAATCTGCATGGATAAAACTCAAAATTTTAGCGTGGAGCAAAAATAATGTGATACAATTTAAAATTAAAAACACAAAATACTCTATGAGGTTTACACATACATGTAGTAAAAAGAGAAAGAAAAGTTTGGGGTGAGAAACCCCAAGTTCAGGATGGTGGTGTCCTGAGTGAGAGGCTAAGGGGATTTCAACTGTATTTGTCAATTTATATTGTATTTTATAAAACTTGGCAGGAGTTCACGTGTGTTTATCAGATTATTTTTCTGCATTGCCTATGTCTAAAGTTTTTTTTGTTTGTTTGTTTTTATGCTTCATCTTTTAAAAAATAGTTGTTTGTTCACTTATGGCTGCACTGGGTCTTCGCTGCTATGCACAGGGTTTCTCTAGTTGCGCGGATTCTCACTGTTCTGCAGGGGCTTCTCACTGTGGTGACTTCTCTTGTTGTGGAGCATGGGTTCTAGGTGTGAGGGCTTCAGTAGTTGTGGTGCGTGGGGCCATTAGGAAGTAGATTCATAACCACTGGACTACCAGGGAAATCCATGTCCAAAGTATTAAGAAACAGGAACTTAAACACACACACACACACACACACACACACACACACTAGGCAGCTGACCCTGTTAGAAGTTATTTATTTACCACTGCAAGGTTTTTGCTCCAAAGTATGACACCAGACATATGAGTACAATATCCCATGCGTCTTTTTGTGCTTCGGTTCATGACTGCAAAATAGACACAGCATTGACAACAGGAAACACAGGCAGCAAAAACAAATCACAAGGACTAGGTCTTTTTTTTTTATGGTCCTCACCTCCGTTTGGCGTAGGCTGCAGTCTCCTGCTGCCCAGGACTCCTTTATATCCCAAAGGAGCTGCCCCAAAGAACTGCTCTCCCATCTAACTCTCTCTACACAGCATCGACTGGGGGAGATTCATCACTCAATCTACACCAAGAGCCATATCTCAGATTGAAATGTGCAGACGTGTGCAAGGTCTTGATCAATAGGCACTCAACAAACATATTCAGACTTGATGTAAGAAGTGAGTCGCAAGATGAACGAGATTAGACTCCCAGTTTTCCATCCCCATCGCAGTATCTGTGACAAAGCCAGGTCGCCTCACGGGCAACAGCCCAATTGGAGATGGTTTCTCCCTTTATTTTCACCTCTGCTTCATGTACTTAGAAAATGCTCCCTAGCAAAGGACCAAGCGTTTCTTTTAAAGAAAAGATCAGATGTATTCGCACAGACCCAATTACTCTAATCTGGTAGTCAATTGCAAAAGTATCTGGTACAAGGTAAGTGGATGCAAAGATTACTGAAGTTTTTTCATCTGCCAGTCTGATATCTCTGGGTAATTTAAAATTCACTGAGATGGTGTTTTGGTGGGAAACACAGCTTTTATGTTCTCATCTATATATCCTCATCCTTATAGCTCACTGTGTTAATTATTTACATGAAGTAAAAGTAAAGGGAAAATCACTCAGCCGTGTCTGACTCTTTGCAACCCCATGGACTGCAGTCCACCAGGTTCCACTGTCCATGGGATTCTCCAGTCAAGAATACTGGAGTGGATTGCCATTCCCTTCTCCAGGGGATCTTCCCGACCCAGGGATCAAACCCGTGTCTCCGTCACTGCAGGCAGATTCTTTACCATCTGAGCCACCAGGGAAGCCCAATTATTTACATAGTGAGCTATAAGTTGTCATTAGGTGAATGGTAATACTCAACATTATGAATTTCTAGGCCAGCTGCTGAGGTTTCTGATGAACTTACCATTAAGAACTCAACTAGGCCTCTAATTTGCATTCAAGTTAGATAAAAATGTATATTCTTCTTCCTACTCCCCCCTACCCATCCTTCATTCACTAATTCATTCAACACATTTTTATTAAGGGTCGATGAGTCAACTCTATTCTAGGTACTTAAAATACACCAGTGCACACCACAGGCCAAACCACCTGCAAAATCTGTCTTATTTCTGCTCAGTGAGATGAAGGCTGACACCTAAGATGTCAAGCAGAGACATTTGACTCCTTTTAAGGACACCCTTTTCATTTGGATTTTGGAAAATGAAACCTTTGACGCCAAAGAAATGAATGCCTCGTGATAGATGGCTGTGGGTGGAGCTGATATGCTGGCATCAGGGGCTCACTGCAAACATCCTTTGGTGTGACTATACGGCAGGTGCATGGACTTAGAAGGAAGTGGAACCCACCTTTCCTGATTTTAAGTCTAGGATCCAGACTCCTCTGGATTAGAGTAGCAGTTGTCACCAAGAACTGAGTACTGGTCAGCTTGCGCAGGGGATACTTTGCTGTTTTGGCATGCCAACCAAAAAAGGGAGACCAGGGTGGTGAGAGGGCTCTCAAAGATGTGCTGTGGGAAGTCAGTGACACATGCCTTGCCTAAAAAAACTTGGCAGGAGGTGGCCAGACTTAATGGGAGAAATGTCCAATTATGTGAAAGATCTTCTCATTTATGAGGGATGAGATATTGTTTCTGTTTTTTCGGGAGATTGGCAGAAATTATCTCTAAATGCTTTCCTACTGCTGTCCAGAAAGGAAAAATGATGACAAAAGATGACATGTCTCTGCTCAAATTCTCAGGCAGAGACCAAGAAAGACTTGACTTGTTACAGGACTGAAGGAAAGGAATTCTTTTCTAGATCAGGGACCCAGAGTGACCTCTAAAGGCCCAGAGTTTAGCTGTCAGTATTAAAAAGCCCAGAGGCGGAGTCTGTGGTTCTAGAAATGTCTGGCACTTGCTGGGGATGGTCAGCTGCCAACATGAAGCTTAAAAATGATCTGCTGGTGGCCTCGGAGTTTGTTACTAGCGAGGGGTGCCTGTGGCATGGGAGCACAATTGCATCTATTGCATCATTCACAGAGACCAAGCTGCCATATCATTAGGCTGCTTTTACGGATGGTCAGCAACAGAACCCAGAAATACTGGTACCCAGGCAAATATTACATCCACTCGAGCAAGGCTTGTAATATTATAATTAATGATGTGGACAGCTATTTGGAATAATCAGGTAGCGATGTGAAACCTAGCTGTTGATTATTTACTAATTAAAGTGAAGAGGTACACTAAACACAGCGAAGAGGTACACTTGAAAAGATCTCATAGCCTCCTCCCCCTCCACAGACCCGGACTAAATTAATGTGTGCCCCAGATGGAATTCACCCTCACGTGGCTGGTAGGCTGAGAAGGAAGGAGTCTGACTCAGAGGGTCACTTTGGTGACGCTGGTGGACATGACAACTAATGCCCAATAACTAATGGGGGAATCCCACCTACTCCTGGTCAGGGGAGGGCTCCCCAAGTATAATATACACTGATTTTGAGATGAAACAATACAGTTATTCAATAGAAAGCACAAAATTCAGTCCAAGAGCAGGATCCAAAAAAGCACAAACGAGAACATTAAGAATTCAAATGACTAAAATTAAAAACGGAGGCTTCTAAATTTCACACCATGGTTGAAATGTCCAGCAAGGGCACTGGCTGCCCCAGGGAGTTGGGGGCCCGACGAGGACTGTGGAACTGAGCTGGGGATTTTGTGAAAGGGATTTCTCCAAGTGCAGCGCTCCAGCCTCTTCATCCAAACCACTGTGTGCTTGTTAAAAATGCAGGCTGCTGGGGTCCAGCCAGGATGATGGACTTGGAATGTCTAAAGCAGGGTCCGGGAATCTGCTGGTGATTCTTCACACACTGTTTGGGAACTGCTGGGTTAGTGTCTTGGGTCAGTAGAACGATTTCCTGCTGGCTGAGTTTCCATCCCGCCCTGATCATCTCTAATTCTTTTGAGATGATCCAGGATACAGCATTTCCGTCATCCTTTTTTGACAAACTTATTTTTAAAAAGCCACATTCTTTGCATCCGTGATTTCCCCAATTCAGCTTTCTCTGCATCTGGCCTGACACCCACTGCAAAACCTGCACACAGACCGTGTTTGATAAGAGTCTCTTTCAATAACACAGATCAGCAAAACGTGTTCCTTCTGACCCACATGTCCTGTCTCCATCCTTGCTCGTTCTTAAGAAACAGGAGTGTGATGGGAGAGGAAGAGGGTCCTGGTCTCTGCACACACGTCTGTCTTCTGGTGTCAGAATGCGGATGGGGCACAAGAGGAGGGGGCAGAGGGCAGTGGGGTGGGGGAAGGGAGACTGTGCCCCCAGAGGGCAGCGGCTCGGGTGGCTGCCTAGAGGTGCAGCTGATGCCACATGGCGATCTGCCGGCGCGGGTTCTTCAGCATCTCCTCCCAGTGGCTGCGCTCAGAGCCCGAGGCGTGCAGGCCCAGGCTGCAGTGGCCGAGCACGCAGCTCTGCCCCTCGGCGCCCAGGCCCAGCACGTCCAGCTCCACGCTGGAGGCCCGCAGCAGGTCATCCGGCAGCTCGAACATGATCATCTCGTTCCACACGGGGTTGATCTTGTGCTTGGCTCGTTTTGTCTGCTTCTTCTTCAGCTTCCGAGCCTGGTGCTTTAAGGTCACCTTGACAGAGACATCTGGGGAGGGACGGGGGACAGAGACAGAGGAAGGGGCCGGGAGTGAGCTTCTGGGGTCTGGGGCGGGGGGAGCTGGGGTGACGCTGCCTCTTGGGGATGGAGAGACAGGGTCTCTGGCTCTAGATCCTCACTGAGGCTTCTGCTCCACCATCCCTTCCCCCACCTCACGGGCCATGTATTTACTCAACAGTAATTCAATGCCCACTTTATGGCAGGTGTCGGTCTGAACATGGGGATATGCAAAAGCTCCTGCCTGGAGTATGAAATACAGATCAGAGCACAGTACATGGGTCACATGGCCCATGACAGGGTCACACTGAAGCACCGCT
The DNA here is from genome assembly GCF_019320065.1 of Cervus canadensis. Taxonomy (NCBI): domain Eukaryota; kingdom Metazoa; phylum Chordata; class Mammalia; order Artiodactyla; family Cervidae; genus Cervus; species Cervus canadensis. The sequence goes on from NC_057396.1 coordinate 69,379,173, forward strand.
AGCAAACCTTTCTCAAGAGCCCCTCTGGATGCCTTGATGTCCCATATCAAACCAGGCCCAGCATGAGGTTCAGATGTCCTGCAGCTTGATTTTAAACTCAGACCAGGAACACTATGCCATCCCTATGTCTTCATCCCCTCAAGTTCTCCATCTAAGCATTTTTGTCTCTTTCTAAGATATCAGGTCTCCTGCTGGTTGACTGAGTTTTTCTCTTCTGCTCTTTTGCAAGTTTTACTGGAGGATCCCACCCCCCATGGAGGGTGAGGGCAGCCTGCCTTGACCCCAATAGAGCTGCCTGGCTCCCAACCCCCGACCCCGGAAATCAGGTTACTAGACAAGCTTTCACATAGCATCTGGAGGCCCTGGAATGGGATTGTGTCTTCATCAGTCAAGGTTTCCAAAGCTAATGTGAGAATAATTGTTACTCTGTATTTATTGCTATAATTATCACCCCCAGGTGGTTAGTTTGTTATTTCAACAGAGATATTTGAGAGATAAAGTGTTGAGCTGTAATTGTCCTGACAGGAGCTATAAAAATTAAAAAAAAAAAAAAGAGCAGGAGGCCAAGAATTGTCTAGGGGGGATGAGGCAAAGAATTGTCTAGAGGAGATGAGGCAAAGGCATTGACTTCTGACCTCTGGCTCAGGGATCTGTCAGCCAGACCAACTCGGATGATTTTTCATTCGTCAAAAATCTCTTGCCCAAAGGTCCTGACTGCAGAGGCAGTTCTTTATTTGCTTCCTGCTATAAATACCGATGTATTTATATCCTGCTCTGAGCACTTGGCTCCCGGTCCAGGTGTCTCACGGCTGACCAGTGCTGCTTTCCTTCCTGCTCTGACCAGAGAGGCTGTTTGGTCCTTAAGCCTTGGGGTCTGTGCTGGGGTATCCCAAGGGAATAGCCAAGGCTTCCAGGGCATTGAAGAGATGTTTATTTGGGTATATGGGGCAGAGACGCCTCCTCCGCCTGAGCGCCCACATGCCTTCTGCCGTCACCCACACCCAGCTGGTGTGGGGATGGCAGGTCGACAAAGGCTGGGAAGAGAGAGGAGTCTAGGGTGGGTGTGGGGAGCAGAGTGGTGGCTAGCTGAGACTGGAGAAGGGAAAACCCACCACCTGCCCAGAAGATGCGTCCAGCCAGGTCTGAGTGACAAAGGTGGGGCCAAGCTTCCCCTACAGCCCAGATTCTCCACTCCCTGGCTACAGTCTGATCCTAGTTTCCTGTGACCCAGGGATCAGGCTGTTCTTCTCACAATGGATCTGCAAGGTGGGAGCCCTAGGAAGCTGACACCTGGGTGCTAATGGGTAGGACTGGCCCGCGAGTTAATGGACATGACTTTAGGGAAGTGAGTGTGTCCTTCAGAACTGGTTTGTGAGCTTGGGGTGGAGGACACAGCTGAGGCTGACTCTACAAATGTACTCACATTCCAGGTCCCTGCTCACCCGTCCCCACTGCCTCCCAGGTGCCACCTCCGTCTGTGCACATACCTAGAGGGGCCCTGGCTCCCCTCTCACACCCCACTCACCCTTCCCCAGGAGCTCCTTGGACTGGTTAGAGTGGAGGTTCTTGGCCTTAATCAGCACGACTAGGAGGCGGTTGGCAGCCGGGAGGTAGCTGATGGAGAGAAGGACCTCTCCCGTCCCCGCAGACGGCTCCTGAAACAGAAGAAGGGATGCAGGAGGGGAGCCTCATTTAGGGATGCCCTCTGGCCCCGTCACTATTGCTGAGGCTGGGGTCGCCCTGGAGCTGTATCCAGGAGGCATCCTAGAAATCACTTACCCCTCAGGGCTGCTTTCTCCAGGCTTGCAGAAGGGAGGAGGGCACAGAGGGATCCTATGCCAGCATGTGTTTCAATATGAGTTTGTTTCATTCGCCACAAACGTGATTTTCTAAACAGCTCATATTCAAACCCAACATACCAAACAGATCAAAGAGATACCATTCAGGATGCGGCCGGGACAGAGGGCCAGGACTTCCTCTCACTTTATCGCCTGTGCCCCGCTCAGGCATCTTTGCACAGAACCCTAGGGTTCTAGTTTGAAAATCACTGCATTGACTGATCAGGTTCCTGGAGCAGCGGGATGTTGCAAGGCATTACTCTGCTTGGAAAAAGAATCCCTTCCAGCCCCTGCAGGGCTGAGAGAGTCAATAATGTGATGCACTAATGCTGAGCAGGGCTTGGCTTGGCCTACAGAATGACCAGCCATGTCAACAAAAGCCAGGCATACGATGGGAGTTAACGCACCACAGACACTCACAGGAAGTGCGTTTTGCTGATGCCTTCAAGAAGCATCCAGCATGTCTATCCCCCCGTCTGCGGCTTTACAGAGTCTCTCCATTGAGATTCCTGCAAGAGTTTGTTTGGAATTTCAACAAATCCAATGAGGGACAAAGATGAGTGAGAGTCCCCACAGGAGGCAGGTCACAGTCTAAGGGTGGAGAGAAGCATATGGACTCTAGAATCTGACCATCTGGGTCTCAATTCCGGTCTCACCATTTACTAGCCACATGATCTTGGGCAAGTTATTTCACTTTCCCAAACCTTCATTTCCTCATCTGTAAGATGGGAACCATAATATCTCCACCCAATAGGGTGGTAAACATTAAATGAGGAATTATTTAATGGCTTAGAACCACGCCTGGTGCACATGACAGCATCTTTACCCTTGCTTTGATGATTATCATTAGTTATCAAGAAAGGATAATCACTACTTCTTGAGAATATTAATTGGGAACATTGTTTCTGGGTGAATGGGAGACAGGGTTTGGGGAGTAAAGCTGGATGGAGGAGCTGGCCAGCCCTCTGATTGGGTCACACCTTTCATTCAGGAAACATGTCTTCAATACGACTGCAACAATTCAACTATCCCTAAGTGGCTAGTCATGTGATGGAATGTTTCCGGGAGTTGCCAGGAACTTTGGTAATGGCATTAAGCGTAGCAGCTAACACAACACACTCTGTGCTAAGAGCAGTTATAATATCTATCCACTGAGGCTGTCATCCTCACAAAGCTATTCCCAGCACCCAGTACACAGCTGACACGTAATACATATTGTGAGAAGGAAGGGTGAGACATCCTGTTTAATCTTGACGACAAGGGTAAGAGGGATACTGACCTGGCTCCCATTTTAAGCCTGAGTCTCTGATGCTCAGACAGTGAACTTCACTCTGTGAGGTCATGTAAACAGTGTGTGTGTCGGGGGGGTGGGGGGGGTGCATGTTTTAGTCACTCAGTCGTATCCTACTCTTTGGGACCCCGTGGACTGTGGCCCACCAGCCTCCTCTGTCCACGGAATTCTCCAGGCAAGAATACTGGAGTGGGTAGCCATGGCCTTCTCCAAGGGATCTTCCCGACCCACGGAATGAACCCACATCTCCTGCACTGCAGGCAGATTCTTAATGGTCTAAGCCACCAGGAAGCCCCATGTAGCCTGTTCAGTAGTGAAACTGAGCCTCGAATGGGGGGTCTGGTCTGATAGCAAAGCCCAAGTCCTAAACCCGTGGTCCTCCAGCATCCTCTACGGACAGACCTCTCCTTTCACGGTGAAGGAAATGAGCTCAGGCACCTGTCCAGGTGCCCAGCGGGGTGTTGGCTGAGCTGGGACAGGCACCAGTCTTCTGCTTCAGCGGCACTTCTTGGAGGTCCATCCACAGGTGTTGGCCTGAGGTTTGGCTACATGGTGCCCAAGTGAGAGGAGCCTGGACCCGGCAGCCCGTGAAGGGCTCCGCGGCTCTGTGCAGGGTGCCCAAAGCCCCAGACCAGCCCAGCTGGTGACACCACAGCCATCCGCCCCCTCGGCTCTGCTGTTGAAAGTACCTGCTGACAAAAAGTAACCCGCAGGATCCGCGCTGGTGGGTCAGGCAGAGGGGCTCTCTAGCCTGGCCATGGGGGCTCTCCCTTACCACTTACACCAGGAGCACCGCCTCTGACTTCTGACTCCACGCTGCCCTCTGACATTGTTCTTATCTGTGGCAAACAGGCCAGGGGTCCAAGTGGATGCAGGAGTGTACTTGTGGGACCGTGACGGCTACAATGAGCACGATGATTAGGGTGAGTGAATCACGAGGGCAGGACTGTGTCCTCATCTCCTGTGCCCTCGGCTTCGGGCACACTGCCCGGCACATGGTGGAAACCAGAAAAGACCTTTGTGGAATGAATGAGTAAGTTTTCTTCTAGGGGAGAGGGTAGAAGCAGGTTAGGTGCCTGAGACTTCTACCTGTTGGACTGCCAACCTTTGTGGGCAGTGCCAAACACTCCAAAGGCCTGGAGCGGGAACCCCTCCATCTCCTGAGGAAGCTGGATTACCAGTGGAATAAACCCACGTGTTGGGTGCCTCTCCCCAGGGGCCTCGGCTGTAATTCCACACAAGTCCCAAATTGCACAGTAGAGAGCGTGCTGGGGAACAGCCTGGTTCCAGCTGAGAGTGGCTGTCAATGTTTATCAACTTTCTGAGCCGGGGAAAGAGAGGAAAATGAGGCCAAGAAGAGACTGTAGTAGGTGGGGAGTGAAAGTGTACTCTCCTCCCGCGGTGTCCATCAGGAAAGGCGCCTGCTGACCACGGCTCCTGTACTACTGGGCACTTATGTCCCACGGCAGTGGCAGGACAACGCGGGCTTTACAAGCAGACTGACCTGGCCTCAAGGCCGAGCGTGCCAGGTCCCAGCTGGGCAACCCCATGCTGGTTACTGAGCTTCTCTAAGCCACACTTCTCTTGCCTATCAATGCTTACTCCTGTCATCAGTCCTGCTTTGTTCATTAGGGCCAGAATTCAGGTAAAGTTCCAAGCATAGCAACTGATAGATGGTAAGCGCTCAAAAATTACTACTTTTCTTCCTAATTTTATTACTCATGGGAGTCGGCAAACTTTTTCTATAAAGGGCCAGATAGTAACTATTTCAGGCTATGCAGGCTATATAGCCTCCAGAGAAGGCACTGGCCAGCTGGTTGAGAGACTGCCCATCCAGAAGGGTCCCTCTAGGGACCATCATGGCAGGCCCTTGGATGAGGGCCTAAATCACCACACACTGTCCTGCAGCCCTGACCCTCCTTGACCCACTCGCTGCCCTGGCCGGTGGGGATTGGTGGTTGGCTCTCCAAGGAACCTCTCTGAACAGCGCGACATCTCAGCAGACGCTTGTTTTCCACTCACGGCTTCGGCAGCTGGGGAGGGGTGGGGAGACCCAACCTGGGCCCCCAGCCGTGGTCACTCCTTCAAAGTCCAGCACAAACGCCACTGCACAGCAGGCCTTCTAGAACTCTCTGTCCCAGAGCACTTCAGTTAGGCCCCTCTTGGGTGTCTTAAGTCAGATATCATCAGTATCACGCCACTACCACCATCATCGTCATTTGTTCCGGTTTCTCCCTCTGGCTTGTACTCTCTGGGAGCAGAGGTGCCCCTCTCCCCTGCAGTGCCTGGCACACAGCGGACGCAACAGGGAGTATGAACGGTTCTAGATGGGGATAAACATCGTCAGCACCAGAGTCAGGGCGCTCACAGTGTGATGTTTTCCATGATGGTGAGGCCAGGGGTAGGGGTGTCTGTGCCTGGCAAGCTAGAAGCAAGACTAGACCCCAGGAGTCCCCAAAGCCTGGGCTATCGGTCTCCTCTAACCAACCCCCTCCCACCCTATTCAAGACTCCACCTTACTTTTACACCCCGCCTCCCTGCCCAGACTCCCATCCCCAGGCTGGGGAGGTCTCCAAGCTCTTTTCATGAGCACTGGCCCAGTCCTGCCCTGCCACCCCCGGGAGAGGCGACCTTACCTTCACTGCAGTCTTCAGCTCGCCCCACTGGGCGGCCCCCAGGGGCACGGACACCCCATCCAGGCCGAGGCGCAGCTCCCCGACCACGCTGTGGCGGGAGAAGCGGTCGCAGGTCCTCAGGGTCAGCGTCAGGGTGGCTGCAGGGAGCTCCTCCTCCGCCAGGGGGAGCGCCAGGCCTTCCTCCCACGCGGTGCGCAGCTCGCGCTTCTTGAGGGCCGTCTGGGCCTCCACGGAGCCCATGCTGTTGGCCACGCTGCCCTGGATGTAGCAGTCACAGCCTCCATCGTGGTCGCTGGTCACAGCTGCAGCCAGGGAGAAACCGGCACAGACGCGGGGGGCTCGTCAGCGACAAGGGGAGGCAAGAAGAATGGCCCTGCTGTGAGCTGCAGGATCTGCCTTAGCGGCCATGACCCTGGGGGTCTCAAAGAGACCCCACTGGGGCTGGCTGACCACCCTGGCTTTGTGAGATCGCCTTTCAGGGAGTCGTTTGGAAATAGGAGATCCTTCTCATTATTCCGAGACCTCCCCAAGGCGCCAGGGCCCACAAACTGCTGATGATTTTTATTAGGGTTGCTGTGGATACCGTAATTCATTTGTTCTCTATTTTAAATATTTATCACATAACCACTTATGATATGAATCGCTGGGCCACAACCTCATGAGTGTTGCTTTGGTGTTCTTAATGCTTTCCCACTGGACCTTTCCAGTTTGCACCTGGGGAGCTTTCATGACTGGTTCCTCAATGACAATGTGCAAAGTGGTATCTCATGTTACCCAGGAAGGAGAAGATAAAGAACGGAGGCCATGTGTCCTAAAATAAAGAAACCTAAACTGAGCTTCCAGGGAACTGGCCTCCTCCCAACTCTGGCACCAAATAGCCGGAGTGATCTTAGACAAGTCACTTGATGTTGCTAGACTTTAGTTTTCAAACCTGTAAAATGGGACTATTGTTAAGACCAAATGTATGTAAGAAAGTCTATGAAACACTAAAAAAAAAAAAAATCATAAAAGAAAGCTAAAAGGATAAATACTCCCTCAAAAAAGCAAAATTAAACACAAAACTCCAGCTCTTCCTTTCCAGCTTCTAGTTTCCAGGCAACACAGAGGAGCCCGTTTTTAGCCCCATGTCCTTTGCAAAGTCTTAGCTTTGTTTGCCGATGGTAAAATGAATTATCAGGGTAGGGAGACCAGGCACAATCTGATCCCATAGGAAAGACTGCTTGGTTCTAGGACTACAGAAGCTTTGCTGACCATTCAGAACACCCTCTGTGTCCAGCACAAAGCCCTGTTCAATGTTAAAAACATCTATAACAGAGATGATTACCATTCACCGAAACAAAGAAAACCCCATTCTTTTAACTGGGGACCTGGTAAGCCACATTTCCCAGCCTTCTTTACAGCCAGCCGTCCTGCGACTTAGTTTCAGCCAACGGGAAGTAAGCATGTGTAGGTCACAGTTTCTAAGGGACAGTTGTGCCCTCTCCCTATTCTCCCCATCTTTCCACCTGCTAGGCACAGGCCACAAGGAGGCCTCAGAGAGGAGGGGTCTGGTCCCTGAATCACTATTTGGAGGAAGGATGGCCGCCAAGCAGGAATCCCCAGTTTGGACTGGTATATGAGAGAGAGGAAAAACCCCTGTGTATCTGAGGATCACATGTCTCAGGGTCTTGTTTGTTGCAGAGTGCTCATCTAGCCCCCAGTGCTCCCCCCAGCCACAGATGCTCAGGCAGACAGACACACAGAAGGCCGTGAAAGTCAGCTAAGAGCATACCTTCCAGACGAGTCACAAATAGTTCAGCCTTCTGCCTGTCATAGTCCAGGCAGTAGTGAAGTTTGGGAGCCTGGTTCCAACTGGCGGCCTTCTCTGGGTTCCAGGTCTCCATCACACAGACATCCTCCACCACACCTGTCAAGAAGGTAAAGTCATTACTGCTACCTGCACTGGGATCCTGTTTTCCAGCACATGACTTTTCCATCTCTGCCAGCTAGGCCATGAACCCAAACCAAAAGCTTCCTAACTGGGTGCAAAAGCATGGTGGCACCCCCTGTGGTCCTGGGCATCACCTTTCAAGAGACCATCACAGCCCAGTGGGCAAGACCTGGGCTCTGGGGTCAGCCCTGAGCTGCTACATAACAGTTATGTGACCCTGGACAAGTTACTTGACTTCTTTGAACCTCGGTTTCACAACTGCCTGGACTATGACAGGCAGAAGGCTGAACTATTTAGAATGGGAGTGACAGAGATTCCTTCTTCCTGCAAGTACTGTGAGCATTAGAAGAAATAAAGTGAGAAAAGCACTTAGCCCAGGGCCTGGCCCCTGGTGAGTTTTCAGCACGGGAAACTGTCACCTCGTATGTGGCTCTAGTCAGCCTGTGTCAGGCAAATCTTTCCCCAGCCCATCTCCAGCTCCAACTCTCTACAGAGTCTAATCCATGCTCCCCAGGAGTTCATGGCTGGAAATAAATGTCAAACAATGAGTCAAGGTTAGGGAGAGTAGAGTGGACTTTAGTGCATGTTCAGTGATTCCTTGCTGAATAAATGAATGACCTTATCTTTAATTCAGTTACTAAAACTACAGTTATCACTCACTCTTCCCCTCACTTGGACTGCAGCCAAACATCTGGAAGATTCTCATTAGTCAGGCATAATTCAAGTGTAAAAGGATTCAGCAGCTGCAGCAGACTTCACTTGAAATAAATTGAAATTAATTTTTTTTAAATTTTCAGAATTAATTTAAAGGGTAGAAACACAGAGGAGTATTTAATTTCCAAAATGGTTCATTATCGGGTTCCTGCAAGTAGTGAAGAATCTCCTCCCTGGTGTGTCTAAGCAAGGAATAGATTGACCAGGATGTGAACAGCCAAGTGGAAAGCCAGACATACAAGCACTCGGGACCGAGGTGGCTTGGACAACTGCAGCGGGGTCAGTGCCAGATGGGGCTTGCCTGGCACCCTGAGCTGTCAGCTCTCAGACTGCCTCGGCCTTCAAAATCCAAACCAAACCAAGACCAAACCAAAGCCAGCACCCTGGGAAATGCGGGAGTGGATGCAACTTCAAGAATCAGGACCCTGAGCCCGACAATGGGGCCAGTGAGGATCTTTGCTTGTGGGAGCGGACTGAACTCGGCACATCATGGGGACATGATCCAGTGAACGCGGGACTGATTCAGCGTTCTCCTCCCTTGTACCCCCTCGCTTCTGGTCAGTACTTGCTGAGCCAACTGGCTCTTGCTAGATTGGAATCAGAACTGGAATCGGAATTCCACTGATTGGAATCAGTGGAGTCAGAACTTGGTTGTTGCCTTCTGCAGTGGAGAAAGGAGTGAGGAACCAGAAAGGGAAGACAAATATGCTGTGAATCCTTTGGTTTCAGACTCTGAAGAGCTCGGCTGCTGTCCTCGGTGGGCAGTGCCCACGCCTGGCTTCATCCCAGTTTTGAGAAATCTGCTTTGTGTGTGTTAGTTGCTCAGTCACGTCCGACTCTTTGCAAGCCCATGGACTGCAGCCCGCCAGGTCCTCTGTCCGTGGGATTCTCCAGGCAGGAACCCTGGGGCTCCCAAGACAACGGAGCCGTCCTGTGAGTCTGATTCTGATAACCACTCCCGAGGGTCCTCCTGCAAATTGTTCCCCACCCACTTTGAGAGCTCAGCTTAGCTCTCAAGTCCTCAGTGGGTCTATTTTAATTTAAAATGTGGGCTGGCAAACCTGGAGGCTAAAAGCCAACCAGGATTCCTTCCTGCCTCAGGTTCTACCTGAATTTGTTCTTGAGGAAATGCCTGGGTAATCACTGTGGTCCTGGGCCGGGTTGGAGGAGGGACCGCCTGTCCACTGGCCGGCGCGTGGGTGCTGGCCCCTGACCAAGAGCTGCCTTGGCAGTCGGGTCGGTGTCAGAGCCCGTTATGCTGCTCTGTGCCCACCATCTCCCTCTCTAACTACACAGAACAAAACCCCAAACCACATAACAATCCATTCTCCTGGCTCAATTGTTTTTTGTCTCCTTATAAAAGTCTGTGAGCTCTGCTCCTTTGGGTTAGGGACTGTCTCTGTTTCCATATCTGCCCCCAGGGCCCAGCAAAGTGCCTTACATGAAAAGGTGTTCTATTCTTGATGTTGATGAAAAGGAGAATAGAAATAATAATAATAACGATGCTTTGATTAGATCCTTGTGCCAGGCTCTGATCTAAACACTTCATATGCATTGTTATATTTACATTTTACAACAACCTTACTGGGCAGGTGATTGTGTCATCTGATTTTATATCCAGGGAAACTGAGGCCCAGAAAGATGATTGATATGACCAGGGTCACACAATGCGTACATAAAAGGGGAGAGAATGAAACCCATGACTCTGAATGAAGCCCATAGTTTAACCACAACTCTTTCTCCCCTCTCTATAGTTGTACACACAGCTTGGAAGGGACTTTCCATTTCCCAGTGGAAAGCTGGAGGCCTCGGGAAGACACAATGTGGGAACACGTGGGGAATAATGGAGTGTAATTCCAAAGCCTGGTGCCCACTGCTTGACCAGTGTCCAATGCTGCGGACACGGGCTGGCCACGCCCACCAGCTAGAGATGCTTTCAAACCCTGCTGGGTATCGTCCACAGAAGAGTGAGGGGCAGGAGAGCCCTACCGTTCTGGGGAAGGACGAACAGCTCCTCCGTGACCTGCCTCTTGAGGCGGCTGTCATTCGGGGCCTGGGGGCTGGCCGGTGCAGCGGGCTCTGCCGTGGTCTTCAGCGTGTAGTCGGCATAGTTGATGACCTCCGGGGCCGTCACAGCTGGCCTGGGTCCATAGACGTCCGGGAACTTCAGAAGGGCTCGGGGCTGGACGGGCTCTGTGGACTTTTTGACATTAAACTGCAAATACAAATCACTCCGATTAGTCCACAAGAGGTCCTCCTGCCTGTTTCTACCCACAGAAGGGAGAAGAGATGACCTGAGCTTTCAGGGGAGGCAGGGGAAGGAGTTCCTTTCTGCTCCAAGGAACATGACCTGGGCAGGCAAAGTATCATCGCCAAGTGCAGCAGAATCTCTACCATCAAGAATCACGCCGGGGCCCACCGAGATGTCAGCCCTGTCAATCCAGCCCCTGGGCATCCGTGGCCCAGGCGCCCCACTGCTGTGTCCACAGGTGTTCCCCAGGCCTGTCGTGGCTACCCTCCCCCCACCGCTCTCATCTGCACACCTGCCTTTGTTTTCTCTTCTCCTTGCCTTCCTCTCTTATTCCTTCTCCCCCTCCCCTTCAGAAATGAAATGAATGTGGTCCCACCACACTTAGAACCAAATCTAAACTCCCTGCAGTGACCCGTAAGTGCTTCCCCAGCCTGGCTGTGTTCACCTTTCTGACATTACCCCAAACCCCTCTCTAGCCACTGAGCCACCTGCTTGTCAAACAGGCTGAACTCTTTCTGGGTCTGGCTTCTGGCCCCCAACTCTTCCCCCCAAAACCACCCACCTCCACAGGCTCTCAATTAAGTCCCTCCTCCAAGTCCGTCCCTTCCTACCGCCTCATCCTGCACTTTGCTTTAGAGCGTGGCTTTCACCCTGTACTGTTTCCGTCCTTGCCTGGCCTGTTTCGGTCAGTCTCTCCCATTAGTGTGCAGTCTCCATAAGCACAGGGATTATGTCTTGTCCTTCTCCTGTAGCGTCTGCTCACGGGGAGCACGCAATACACACCTGTGGCTAGGGCTCCCAGGTTCAGTTGTATGGTTTGTGTATACTGTGCAAAGATGCCTAGATAAGGACCAAAATGCGATTTGTGCTCCACTTGCCTGGCTATGTGCCCTGGGGTAGGGCTTAGTTCCACTTGGAGGAAAGGGCATCTTTTCTTTACCCACCTGCTTGTCAAGCCTTAAGGAAGCAAAGCTCCCTCATACAGGAGTGGAATCTTCTACCTTTGCCTCCACTGGGGACTGAGATTTCTCTTATTTGACAGATTCAAAGTTATATAACATGCAGCAATACTGGGGACCTGCCCAGTCCCCAGGAAATAGGAAATGATAACCAGATCTAGAGCTCGAAATGCTGGCACAGTGGGTGGGCTGCCCACAGAACAGCCCTCACACTGAGGCGGGTCCCAACCCCTAGCAGAACCCCCAAGCAGCTGCCTGCCCTCCAGGGTGTCCTCCTGCCCCTCCGCTCTCTGTGGCTGTTGGAAGTGCTGGCCAGGGGTCAAGGTGGCTCTGCCCAGGGGCAGGAGTGACTCAGAGACTGGGAAGTCTGTGCAGTCCTGTGCAGGGGCGTGGAGGCTACACTGTTTCAAAGCTCATGTTTAGTGTTTGCCCTCTGTACATTTCATTACCCCAGGACAACTCCTGGACACTCTGACCTGGCTGAAAGTCTGTCCCCAGATATTCCTGGGGGAGGCTGGAACTTGATGATGGGGGGCATTCCTAACTATCCACATTGATTGGCCAATGGTCGGAGTCCAGGAGAAGGTGCTAGAGACAAGAGGCAACACCCACTTCCTGCAGATGCCTGAGGGCTGCTGTCCCCTCACTGCATTATACATCCATCAGAACTCCCTAAGGGGCTCAGAGGGGATAAAACTCCTCATCCTTCCTTGGGAACACGGCCCAATAGGCTGTAATACAGCCCAAACACATCTACCCTGATCTCTGCTAAGTGCATCTAACACGCGTGAGCTGAAGAAGCACTTCCTGACTTCCATGGATAGTGGGGGCAGTGACAGAATCAAACCTAGACCAACCTGGACCTAAAGCCCACTGCCCCAGTGGCTCCCAACCTTTTTTTCTGCCTTCAAGCCTTTACCAGGCAGCCATGAAATTAAAAGACGCTTATGACCAACCTAGACAGCATATTAAAAAGCAGAGACATTGCTTTGCCAACAAAGGTCTGTCTAGTCAAGGCTATGGCTTTTCCAGTAGTCATGTATGGATGTGAGAGTTGGACTATAAAGAAAGCTGAGTGCCGAAGAGTTGATGCTTTTGAACTGTGGTGTTGGAGAAGACTCTTGAGCGTCCCTTGGACTGCAAGGAGATCCAACCAGTCCATCCTAAAGGAAATCAGTCCTGGGTGTTCATTGGAAGGTCTGATGTTGAAGCTGAAACTCCAATACTTTGGCCACCTGAAGCGAAGAGCTGACTCATGTGGAAAGACCCTGATGCTTGGAAAGACTGAAGGCAGGAGGAGAAAGGGACGATAGAAGATGAGATGGTGATCAAGAAAAGGGGACTGTGTCATCAAAGATGACAGAGGATGAGATGGCATCACCAACTCAATGGACATGAGTTTGGGTAAGCTCCGGGAGTTGGTGTTGGACAGGGAGGCCTGGCATGCTGCAGCTCATGGGGTCGCATAGAGTCGGACACGACTGAGCAACTGAACTGACTGACTGACTGACCCACCATCAGAGACGCTTGTCATGATCACACATTTCGACGAATCACCCTGGGAGGAGTTGTATGCTTTGAAAAGTCAGGGATGCACCTTCACCCCATCGAGAGTGCCACTGGGCATCCAGGGACCTGGCTTCTAGTGCTGAGCTAACCGTCTGAGTTGAGCAACTTTCGGCAGATCATTTCGCCTCTCAGTTATCACTCAAGGAAGAGGTGATTTCAAGGCTTGTTTCACTCCTACCTGCTGAGCAACAAAGAGGTGGGAGACACGGTTCTTTATTCGCAGATGAGTTGGGGAGACCATCAGAAACAGGAGAGTAAGTAACTGTGTTTGGCCAGCAGGACAGAGGCAGGCAGCAGACAGTCTGTGTGAGTAACAGATGGGGAGAGCAGGTGACACCTGCGGAGGGGCAAGCAGAGCCGTCCTGGGGGCCAGGGCGTGGGCTAGACCTGAAAGGAGAGGGTGTCTGGAAGGTGGAAGGAGGAGTGGGGAGGAAGGCCAGGCCCCGGGAGGAGACACGCAGAGCAATGACTGATGTCCCCACATCTTTCTGTCCTCCACAAAGTCGTGCCCACCTCTCATATTGCATCCAAGTCTGAGTTATGCTAATTATTCTATTTCACAATAAGGAAAGGGAGGATAGAGGAAATTCAAGGTCATACAACTGAAGAGTGGTATGCCATCAAGCCTCCAGATATTTTCACTTCAGGTTTGCGTCATTTCCACTGCCTCACAGCTGCTTCTCAAAAAAAAAAAAAAAAAATCCCTGTTTGTGTTGGATGCTGGGTTCTCAGTGGCAACTGCAGCATCCTGGGGTTTGGGCTGTAGGACTCCCTCCTTGCAGCAGCCTCCCACAGCTTCCCACAGGGACTGGACCACATCCTCTTCTCAGAGTTGTCCTTTTCTGTCACTTGCTGGCGCCAGAACTGAGGCTATTGGGCTGGTCTAGGGAACACGTTCACATTTTATATTTTGTTTCACTTTAGTTCAATCATTTTAGAAAAGGGTTGTGTGCATGCAAGCCAAGTTGCTTTGGTCGAGTCTGACTCTTTGAGACCCTGTGGACTGTAGCCCGCCAGACTCCTCTGTCCACGGGATTCTCCAGGCAAGAATACTGGAGTGGGTTGCCATGCCCCCCTCAGAAAAGGGTTATGTTGATTAATTCCCAACTTGATCAAATCAGGCTGACTCTGCATTTTTAAGAGGGGAAATAATCACTGGGCTCAGTTCGGAGTGAGGGTCAGTCTGTCACTTCAAGTCCCTGCAGAGCCTGGGCTTGCATTCCTCCCTACTGAGTGGGTCTCACTTTATGTGGCCCCTGAGAACCTCAGGAGCCTGTATCTGGCTCGGCTTTTCTTGGGTGCCCATCAACATTGATCCCCTCTTTCCTCCCACCTCCCTCCAGGTCACCAGGCTTTTTTGGGTCCCACCCCGGTTCCAGGGCAAGGGTGGGGAGGGGTCACTGTGTGGTCTGGTTCTATTTGTTCTCGGCATCACCTTGGGGACTGTCCTGGGGAAACCACCCAGACGGAATGAAAGGACTTGCTTTCCACGGCAACAGAAGAGATGCTCTCCCCTGCTGGACAGGAAGCACGTGGCCCTGACTCGCGACTGCAAGGTGAGCCAGTCTTAGGACAGAGCCGCCAAGGTGGACCGCAGGGTGGACAGACAGTAGGAAGCTGCGTCTTTGACGACAGTGTCACTAAGCCACCAACTCAACCAAGCCTGGAAGCTGTCTTACCGCTGCACTTCCGGTTACATGAACAATATTGTTCTTATTGTTGAAGCCCCTTTGGATTGAGGTCTTTGTGAACTGTGGCCAAAAGCATCCTGAGTGGATGCCATGCATTTTTATTGAGGAACACAGGAGATCATGACCTTGATGTAGAAAACTTGCCTAAACTCAAACCTCTCCCCAAGCCCCTGTGCGTCCAGCCAAAGGCATCCTCACAAACTGCTGCTTCTTGCCTAACATTGGTAAAATCCTGCATAGCCATGGCTGCCTTTAGTGAGGAATGATTATTGCTCTTGACCTCACAGAGAGCAGAGCCTGCCGACCACCCCACGAGCCTCTCCAAGTGGTGAAAGCAACCGCTGATGACCTATCTCCTTCCCTTGTACAATCTTATTTGTTGCATTTCTAAACCCTGGTTCCACCGCATCTTTCAAATGCATCTGTTTCCACTTAAATAGCTTAAACATCAATGCCCAGGAAGCAGAAAAAAGGTTTGGGCGCTGAGGGAGGGAGCCTGGGAAAGGATTAGAGGTGGAGGGCAAGAATGTCTGGGAGGAAGGAGGTGCTGCGGGGAGCAGACCCCAAGGAAGGACCTGAGCTCAAGCCTTACTCTGTGGATATTGGCGGGGCAGTCTTTCCAAGTGGGGTTCTCTTTCTAAGCATCCCTTAAACCCAGAGAAGAGGGCTTGGAAATAGAGAGGCAGGGTGAATCAGAAAGGTTTCTAGTGGAGGCAGGCGTTCAACAACTAGGGAATGCCCAGCTGTGCTCAGTATTGCAGGTACAGAGATGGGAGAGACACCCCCATTGGAGCAGCAGCCCCTTTTGATGTGTCTCCTTGGCTTCTCCCTCCTCACCTGTCTCTGGAGCTGTGGGCCACTTACTCCTCCCCAGGTGGCCGGAAATCTGCATAGTCACTGACCAGCTCCACGTGGGCATAGCCCCAAAGTGCCTCATGTCACATCCATGCCACACCCCTCTTGCCACCTGCCTTGGGCTTCTCCGTGGCATCTGAGGTCTGAGACACCCAGGGATACAGTGGGTGCACCCACAGGCAACCCTGATGTCTCAAGGATTAAAGCTCCATGGGGGAACTCGACCACCGAGGGCTCCCGGCTTCCTCCTCGCTGCTCCTCCCAGCGGTGTCCAGTGGCCTTTTGGAAGGTGACACCCGGAGATCCAGCAGTCGCCCTTGGGACTGGCTGGTGGCCGGCTCGGTAACACTCCCTGTCTGTGCCCCTCCCCACCTCCCTCCTATATCCCTGGACGGCACTTGCTAATTACCAGAGGCCTCCAGCAGGCTCAGCTTTCCCGTCATCCAGGCTAAGACAGATGGCATGGCGAGGAGGGGCAAACCTTCATTTAATGAACAAATATTTATTGATCCCCTGTGACAGGCCAGGTCCTCCGCTAAGTGGTAGGAACACAAAAGTGAACAAGACAGATGCTGTCCTTTCCTATGGGGCTTATGTTGAAAAAAAATAAAAAGGAAATTAATTATGAAGTTAATGATCTGTAAACAAACATTTAACCTTACTAGAGATGTTAGGTGACCCCTTTTGTGACATGATTAATTTTTTCACCTAAAGACTGTTTATTAATTCGGGTTTTCGCGCTGGGACAGCCATCTTAACGCATCACAGCATTCAGGAAGTTACCGGTGGGGGAAACAGACCCAGATGGAAATGGAGGCAGATGGCTTCACCCTTTATATTTGAACTTTTAAAGAAAGAGACAGCAGAGAGGAGAGAGTTGAACATAGCGTATTCAGATGAGGCCAAGCATTGGGCCACTGTGGCTGGGGTCTGCATCTCAGCACAGCAAAGCCCCCCTCAGTGGGGAACTGAGTCAGAGGCCAGGGACCTGACAGCCTCTGTCATGCTGGGCTCTAATACTGATACTGATGCATACTAACGTGTGTAAAAGAGTTTGGAATATAGCCTGGTCATCAGAGTTCATGCTCTAAAACAAGATGGTTGGGTTCCAGGCTCAGCCGGTTACTCACTGTGTGATCTTGGATCTGATGAATTAGCCTGTCTGTGCCCCTGGTTTCTCATCTGTAAAGTGGGGGTGTTAGCAGTAACATCTGTCTCTGAGGTTGTATTGAGGAGTAGAAAAGACAGCCGGGTGTAGCGCTCTTAGCACACGAGTGGGCATGGCAAGCCCTTGGAAACTCTGGAGATACTTATTTGACTCTGGCATCTCTGCAGCGTGGAGTCATGCCTTGGGACCAGTTCATCAATGTTTTTTTAACTCCATTTGTGATGAGATATGCGTGTGTTAGTTGCTCGGTTGTGTCCGACTCTTTGCAAGTCCATGGACTGTAGCTCACCAGGCTCCTCTGTCTATGGAATTCTCCAGGCCAGGATACTAGAGTGGGTAGCTATTCCCTTTTCCAGGGATCTTCCTGACCCAAGGATTGAACCCAGGTCTCTTGCATTGCAGGCAGACTCTTTACTGTCTGAGCCATCAAGGAAGCCCTTGTGGTGAGACAAGCAGGTGTAAAAACGAAACAGGTCCCTCCCCCAGAAGGCTTGAGAAGCTCTGGTCCACATGAAGCTTCTCACACCAGGGCTCCTGGAGCAAGTGCAACAGTGGCTCCCAGGGACCCTCCCCTCCCAGGGTCCTCACCTTTACTGGCTGAACCTTGTGGATTGCTTCTGATGAATAAAATCTGCAAACAGGATGGAATATCTCTTCTGAGACTAGGTTACAAAAAATCCGATTTTACTAGGTGTTCAGTTTTTTTAATTGAATTCAGTATAGTTGATTTATAAGATTGTGTTAGTTTCCTGTACTGTACAGTAGAAGCTTATTTTTTAAATTAATTAATTTTAATTGGAGGATAACTACTGTACAATGTCGTGACGGTTTTTGCCATACATCAACATGAATCAGGTATACATGTGCCCCCCCATCCTGGACTCCCTCCCGCCTCCCTCCCCACCCCACCCCTCTGGGTTGCCCCAGAGCACTGGCTTCGGGTGCCCTGCTTCATGCATCAGACTTGCCCTGGTCATCTATTTTACATACAGTAATATGCATGTTTCGGTGCTGTTCTCTCAAATCATCCCACCCTCACCTTCTTCCACAGAGTCCAAAAGTCTGTTCTTTACACCTGTGTCTCTTTCACTGCCCTGCGTGTTTTATATACACTAGTTTGTACCTGCTAACCCCAAACTCTCAATTCATCCCTCCCCCAACCCCTTTCCCCTTTGATAACCATAAATTTGTCTTCTATGTCTGTGAGTCTGTTTCTGCTTTATAAAAATGTTCATTTCTATCATATTTTAGATTTTGCATATAAGTGATATCATACAGTATTTGTCTTTCTCTTTCTGACTTACTTCACTTAGTATGATAATCCCTAGGTCCATCCATCTTGCTGCAAATGGCATTAATTTCATTCTTTCTATGGAGGAGTAGTACCACATCCTCTTTATCCATCTGTCGCTGGACGTTTAGGTTGCTTCCATGTCTTGGCTATTATGAACACAACTAGTGGTTTCTTAAATTAAACATATATGTACCCTCTGACCCAACAGTTCCACTCCTAGATATTTTTCCAAGGAAGATAAAGATATTTGTTGACAAAAGGACTTACACATGAATACTGATAGTAACTTGAATCATACTAGCTAAAAACAGAAATCAGGCAAGTGGCCATCAACAGGACAATGGGTAGGTGCCTTATGGCATGTTCTTACAATGGAATATTCCTCAAAAGTAAAGAAATGAATTGTCAATACACCCAACAACAGGGAAAAATCACAAAAACATGATGAACAAAAGAAGTCATAATACATATTCATCTATACTACGTGATTTCATTTGTACCAATGGTTTGCAACTCAGGGAACATCTGCAATGTTTGGAGACATTTTTTGTTTGTCACAGTTGGGGGTGGAGGTTGTTACTAGTTAAGAGGCCAGAAAGCTGCTAGCTATCACCCTACATTTCCCAGGACAGCTCCCCACAACAAAGAATTATCTCACCCCAATGTAAATAGTGCCAAGGTTGAGAAACGTTGATGGAAATGAAGCTCTAGAACAGGTGAAACTAATCCAGGATGATAGAACTTAGAACAGTGGTTCTGATTGCTTCTAGGAAGAATTGAGTGGTAAGAGGTATGGCAAACTTATGGGTTATAGCCTAGAGGATATATATTTGTCAAAATTGATCTTCATAAACTAGTGACTTGGGATGCATGCATTTCACTGTATGACAACTGCATCTCAATAAAATTTAGGGATACAAATACAGACACACAGACACACACACCTCTAGCCCACCTGCTGAATTAGGCTTCCTGGTGTCTGGATTAGTGTTTCTCAAACTTCACTTCCAAAGCAAAACCAAAGCAGACAAAGGTAACACATGCTCCAGGGAATGGGAAGTCTTCTAGAAAAATTGGAACTCTTTATTGAAACCTCTAGTTCTATCTTAAAGTTTGTGTGACTTTTTGTATTTGACTCCATATAAATGTCTCAGTATTAAAGTATTTTGAATTACCACCAGAAAGGACAGAAAAAATTTTCTTGTTTATTTTGTGATGTAGAATATTTTCCATAACACTAGCTAGTACCACATTCCCTCTGCTCCTCAAGACATGCACACACACACACACACACACACACACACACAGGCCCTAGAGGAGAAGCAGGACTCCTCTCTCTCTCTGTTGGACTGCTGCTGCTGCTAAGTCGCTTCAGTCGTGTCTGACTCTGTGCGACCCCACAGACTGCAGCCTACCAGCCTCCTCCGTCCATGGGATTTTCCAGTCAAGAGTACTGGAGTGGGGTACCATTGCCTTCTCCTCTATGTTGGACAACATGCAATAAATCAAGCTGAAAGTTAACTGAGAGAAACAGTCATTTTGTCTCCAGGGAAGGAACAACTCCTAGGAGCTCAGTCTGTGTGAATGGCCCTCTGTCCAAGTTTTCCTTCCAACCATATAGATAACTTCCCTAGAGAGAATTTGGGGTACGGCTGTAGAAGCTCTTAACCAACCCAGAGGTTTGATCCCTTTTGCCCATGCCCTCTGTAGAGCATCCTTACACACACTTACAACTGATTGTATCTTCTGGGCCACTTGTTCATGACCTTGCATTAGTCAAGGACGACCAACTGCTTTGTAACAAACAACACCCAACCTCACCTCAGTGGCTGAACACAATGAAAGTTGGTTTCTCTAGTCTTCAAGAATCTGTTCGCTCTTGTCCAAACTCAGAGTCCTCCAAGCCCCTTCCATCTTGTGGTTCTGCCCACCTGTGCCTTGTACCATTCAGATATGAGCTCATCAAATCCTCATAATAACCCTATCAGGAAGTGCTGCTATGACCAATCCCATCTTACACATGAGGACGCACAGCCCGCTAGTGAGCAGTAAAAGTGAGATTCAAACCCAGGCTGGCTCCCCCAGAGCCCTCTGTTTGCCTGTTCTGCTGTGCCTCCAGCCCTTTACCACCTCGTCATATTTGGAATCACCCTTTGTTCACCCACGTTCTTGTGCCCCTTAGACTGATGCCTGGGCCACTGCCTGGCCCCACCACCCTTTACTCCGCCCCTGCATGCCTTAAGTCAGAGGCAGAGGGTTGAAGCACTGTTCCACACTTCAACGTGCAGAAATGTCACCTAGGGGAATGTAAAATTCAGATGCCCAGGTTCCTTCCCCACTTTGTCTCAGAAGTCCCAGGTGGATCCTAAAGAACCTGTGTGTCTAAGAATCCCCCTAAGGTGACTCTGATGCAGGTGGTCCTTCAAGCTCACACGGGAACCCTCTGGTCTGGGGGAGGTCCAAGAATTCCCGGCAAGGTCGAGAGATAAGGTGAACTGCTCACAGGCACGACCTCCCTCTCAGTCAAGTCCTCTTGGCTTCTAACGAACAGTTATTTGCCTGGTCGATCTCCAGCTCCTGGGGAGCTGCTCATACCAGGATCTCCAGTTCTTGGCTACTTATGGGTGAATCCCCAGGGTCAGGTCCTGGCGGAAGGGTTTATTTCAACCTGCAAATTTGAAATTCTCTTTGAAGAAGCAGCTTGTCTTCCAGTCCAGGCGCCTTGCAGTGTTGCCATGGTAACCCAGCCACCACACATCTTTGTTATCCCTTCCAACGCCTCTTCTTCTGTTTATTATAGATCTGGGCCTTCTTAAATCCCCTTCCCTTGAGACTCACCCCCTGCCGGTCTCTTTCCCTCCTGTGATTATTTTAAATTCTAAAAAGACCAGTCTGTGATAGACTTAGCACACTCCCTGCCCCATAGCTGGCATCTAAGGCAACACACTGGGGGGTTTATTGGTGGGGTAGACTTGCCAGCTAGGCTTATCTATCAGCCTGGTAAATGCACTTCACCCAAACCAGCAAGAATGAAGCACAACTGGGAATAACAGAATACCCTTTCTCTGCTGCTAGTGATTCTCCAGGGCCTCCTTGATAGCTCAGGTGGTAAAAAATCTGCCTGCAATGCAGGACACCTGGGTTCAATCCTTGGGATGGGAAGATCCCCTGGAGAAGGGAATGGCTACTTACTCCAGTATTCTTGCCTGGAGAGTTCCATGGACAGAGGAGCCTGATGAGCTACAGTCCGTGCGGTAGCACAAGAGTCGGACACGACTGAGTGGCCAACACTTTCACTTTGTACTTTCAGTCATTCATTCATTCGTTCAACATTTACTAAATCCCCAGATACTTATCAGCTTCAGGAATAACACTGTCCAATCTTCTCTTGTGGCTTGGGCATTTCCAGTGGAGTGGGAACAAGAAACCAGTAGACACAAGAAAGCAATCTCAGGTAAGAGGAAGTCCTTTCAAGACAGGGACAGATGGTGATGAGGTTGTGTCCACTAGGAATCTGAAATCAAGCAAGGCTTCCTGAGCTAAAATTTGAGGGGAGGAGACTAGTTAAATATGAGACTGGGTGCATAGGAGCCCATCAAACATTACCTGGGGGAAGAGTTACAGGGTGGATTGGGGGGGTGAAAACAATTTCACGGCGATTCAGGGACTCTGACTTTTGGTTTCTGCACCACCCAGCCCCAAATCCAAGGTAGCATTCTGACAAGTGGAGAAGTGGTAAAAGGGCTTTTTGGGTCAAGGCAGCAGCTTGAAAGTCTGCAGTGTGTTCAGAGAGCCACGGGTACCACCAAAGCTTAAAGCCCCATGAGAAGAGGAGGGACAATGAGTGTTGTCATTATCCCCACGCTTCCGGAGGACACAGAATTCAAACTGATTTTTAAAATAATAATTCCACCGGGTTACCACACAATGGCAAGATCCCGCCCAGAGAACCTTGTAGGTGGTGTCTGCATTGATTCCATCGTCACATCACAAAACTGGACAGGACAATATAGCTGCCACCTCTCCACCACTTCCTCTGCACCAAATGCTCTGCAAAACACAACCGACTTTACTGCATTTGATCCTCACACAACCCTAGAGATGAATGCATACTGTTTTATCTTTTTCTATATGGGCTTCCCTGGTGGCTCAGTGGTAAACCATCATACTAGATGCTGGATCAAACCAGAAAATGAAAGTGGTTTCTAAACAATCAAGCCGTGGGCAAACAGAGGGCTCAACATGTGGGCCCTGACCTTTGCCAATTTGTATACACTCTTCCTGACTTCTTATTATTTATTAAGGTTGGTAACAGTAGCTAACGTTGATTGAGCACCTTATCCACAGGGTTGTGGCAGGAGCAGATGGCACATTCAAAGTGGGTAATTGACGGGAATTTCATAAAGCAGATGTTGACAAAGGTGTGGGAGGTTAAGGAAACTAACAAGTCATTGGAAATATCCTGGGGCCAGGAGCAACTGGGCAATGTTCACATGCCTAGAACTGGCCTCTGAGACGAGGGTCAGGGAGTAGAAAATGGGGTAGATTTGGGTGGGATTGGGGGCAGGGGTGCAGGGAGAAGGATCCGGAAAGTGGTTCTGAATGCTTTCCAGCACAGCACTAATGTTCTGGGCCCTGCCCTATCCGAATTAGCTGACTGAATCCTCATGATAATCCACTGTCAATGACACAGTTAACAGATGGTCACATCGAGGAACAGAAAGGTTAAGTCACTAACCCACCATCACACAGCAAGTGAGGGGCAGATTGGAACCGAAACCCAAAGCCCGAGTGCTTCATCCCCTCCACATATTTTGTATGTGAAGTTCAGTCATTTAAAAGAATCATTATAAGGACAACTTAATTATTCATACTATTTATTCATGCATTAACCATTCCACATGCTGTTGCAGTTAGTGCATCCTCCCAAGGCCGCCCGCGGGAGTCACAGGAACCCCATTTCTTTCCAGGGGTGGTGTCAGCCAGAGCCAGCCCTTCTCCTCTGCTCCCGAGGAGCCGAGGCCCTGGTATGCCTCCCTGGGGCGGTCCATGCAGTTGACATTACCCGGAAGGACCTCAGGCCGCAGCCCAGGGGAAGGAAAGCACACGAGTGATGCTGACTCCGCTTTCCAGACTCTAAGCCACTGGGACAGCCAGGCTCGCAGCTCAGGGGAGCCAGGCCCCTGCCTGGTCCTCCTGTGGGCTACAGAGGCTACAGGTTCAAGGCACTCCTTCTTTTAGAACCTCGTTTTCCTAAAATAAAGAATTACAGAAACACCACATGACATGTGACTGCTAGAACGGACATGCTACAATGGACTGGTTCAAAATTGGGAAAAGAGTATGTCAAGGCTGTATATTGTTACCCTGCTTATTCAACTCATATGCAGAGTACATCATGTGAAATTCTGGGCTGGATGAAGCACAAGCTGGAATCAAGATTGCTGGGAGAAATATCAATAACCTCAGATGTGCAGATGACACCACTCTTGTGGCAGAAAGCAAAGAACTAAAGAGCCTCTTGATGAAAGTTAAAGAGAAGAGTGAAAATGCTGGCTTAAAACTCACCATTCAAAAAACTAATATCATGGCATCCAGTCCCATCACTTCATGGCAAATAGATGGGGAAACAGTGGAAACAGTGACAGACTTTACTTTTTTGGGCTCCAAAATCACTGCAGATGGTGACTGTAGCCATGGAATTAAAAGACACCTGCTCCTTGGAAGAAAAGCTATGGCCAACCTAGACAGCATATTAAAAAGCAGAGCCATGACTTTGCCAACAAAGGTCTGTCTAGTCAAAGCTATGGTTTTTCTAGTAGTCATGTATGGATGTGAGAGTTGGACCATAAAGAAAGCTGAGTGCTGAAGAATTGATGCTTTTGAACTGTGGTGTTGGATAAGACTCTTGAGAGTCCCTTGGACTGCAAGGAGATCACACCAGTCCATCTTAACAGAAATCGGTCCTGAATATTCATTGGAAGTTCTGATGTTGAAGCTGAAACTCCAATACTTTGGCCACCTGATGCAAAGAACTGACTCCTTAGAAAAGACCCTAATGCTGGGAAAAATTGAAGGTAGGAGGAGAAGGGGATGACAGAGGATGAGATGGTTGGATGGCATCACCAACTCATGGACAAGAGTTTGAGCAAGCTCCGGGAGTTGGTGATGGACAGGGAGGCCTGGCCTGCTGCAGTCCATGGGGTCGCAAAGAGTTGGACACAACTGAGTGACTGAACTGAATTGATGTGACCCCAGCTTCTGACCCATCTGGCCTTCTGAACATAGCCATCCCTTAGGATTTCTGGTGGATTGGTTCCAGGAACCCTTCAGACACCAAACCCACAGATGCACGAGTCCCTCATCTAAAATTCCATAGAAGAGTCAGCTTTTCAGATCCATGGGCGTAGAGAGCCAGCTGAAACAACTTTAAGTCCGTCGATTACTTACTCGAACTCTGTGCCCTGCCCCTGCCCCCGATAGGCCTTGTGAAGGAAGGAAGGGATGGTTCTGGCACCTTTGACCCTGGTGGGCATATTGCCCTCAGGGTGCACATGGTCAGCTGTGGGACTAGCCCTTCTCAGCTGTTCTTCCAAACCCAAGGAATCTTCAGACCTCAGAGGCCTCTATTCTTTCTCCTCTTTCTCCACTTTGCAACTTTTCCGATTCAGTTACCCAGGCCGTGATGTCAACAGTACCCTTTCAAAGTCTGAAGAGCTCCCTCACCTCCCCATTCTTTCCCTGATCTCACGAGGGGAAGCACGGGATGAGCTCTGCAGCACAGTGATGCCTGTATCCAAGAGCTGGGCACCAAGGGAGAGTCCCTCTAAGGGCAGATGGTTCCCTGATAGAGTCATGGTCACCAACCTTAAACTTAGTCCTTCCCAGAAATCTTGCTGCTTCCTTAACTACTCCCTCAAGCTCACATTTTGGAATTTCTCTATCTCCTCTGACTGCCTTCACAGGGGAAAAAGGAAACCAAGAGAACGAAAGACCTCTCAGTTCAGTTCAGTTCAGTCTCTCAGTCGTGTCCGACTCTTTGCGACCCCATGGGCTACAACACGCCGGGCTTCCCTGTCCATCACCGACTCTCAGAGCTTACTCAAACTCGTATCCATCAAGTCAGTGACACCATCCAACTCTCTCATCCTCTGTCATCCCCTTCTCCTCCTGCCCACAATCTTTCCCAGCATCAGGATCTTTTCCAATGAGTCAGTCCTTTGCATCAGGTGGCCAAAGTATTGGAGCTTCAGTTTCAGCATCAGTCCTTCCAATGAATACTCAGGACTGATTTCCTTTAGGATGGGCTGGTTGGACCCTTAGCACCCTGTTAACAGACACAGGGAAATGCCCTCTTCTCCAGACTGATGCTGTGGCCCATCCAGTGTCTTGTGATACTGCAGGAGGTGTCCCCTCTCTCCCTCTCTCCAGGACCAGTCCTTCCATCCCAGCCTTGCACCCCATCCCCACGCATGAGAGCCTTACCCTACAGAGCTATTTTCAGTCTGTTTCTCTCCCTCTCTCTTTAATATTCATCGTACTCTTTCAACTGGCTCCTTCCAATCAGCTTTCAATGGTGTGCAATAATTTTTTGACCTCTGTCTTCCGCTCAGCCAGGCCCTAGCCCTTTCCACTGCTTGGCAGCCACGCAACTCAGAAAAACTGTCTATATTTGGTACTGTCCTCCTTCGTCACCTTCCGCCCCCACTACAACCCTTTCCCAGAGGCCCCATCAGCCACTGAAGGTCACTTTTGACCTCCAAGGTCACTGAGGATCTTCATTGTTTCATTCTATGTTTTCAGCCTTATCTTACTTGACTTTTCAGTGACTCCCTTCTTCTTCAAAAGTTTTTCTCTTGTCATTATTCATATTTTGATATCACACTCTCCGGGTTTTCTCCTTCCTCTCTGGCCACCCGTCCTTGTTTCATGAAACACTGGCATCCCCCAGGACTTGTTCCGAGGGCCTTTTCCCCTCTCATTCTGCTTTCCAACCAGGTGGTCTCAGCCATGCTCATGGCTGGGCTTTCTACTCCCCAGTATACGTCCCAGCCAGATGGTGAGCTCCAGACCTGCGGAACCACCTCATGGAGATAGCTCAAAGGTTCCTCACACTCCCCCTTCACAAAAGTGAACTCATGACTTAAAATCCATGGCCTCATCCTTGTTTCACTAGGTGGTACCACCACCCTAATTGAAACCCTTAGCTCTCATCCCCAACTCCTCCCTCTTCCTGAAGCCTACAGCCAACTCAGAGGCAAAGCCAGTCAATTTATTTCCTAAACACCTCTCCAAGCTATTGCCACAATGACAGTGGTCCAAGCCATCACGGTCTCTCTCCAGAGCTTCCCTGGTCTCCCCACATCTAGTCTTCTCCCATCCAAGATGATGTTCTTGCAGCTTAAATCCAACTATATGACGTCTCACTTAAGACCTTTCAGTAGCTTCCATTGCTCCTGGGAAAATATCCCAACACTCTTGTTGGCCCAGCGGTCCTGTGTGGTGCCCTCTGGCCAGACTTGCCCTGCTCACTTGCAGTTATTCTCTCCTGTACCCTTGGAGTTCTACCCACTTTGGCCTTCTTTCAGTCCCTCCTTAGTGATATTTCTTCTCACCACAGGGCCTTTGCACATACCCTGTACCAAGAATCCTTCAAGTCCTCACCTCTAGGACTTAATAAATGACACTAACACTTCTTGAGAGAACTCTTACCTACCTTACCACACCTAATACCATTAGATTTATATCCATTTGTACGACCGTGCAGTGAAGCTCTCTACCCCGAGGACAGGAGCTTCAGGAAGCCAAGGGTGTTGTCTGCCTGGTCACTTTGGTGTCCCTAGTGTTAATCCAGTGTCTTGCACATAATAGGTGATCAAGAAATCTTTTCTTTGTTTTGTTTTGATTTGTTGTGCTTGATTTTTATTGATATGTTGGAGCACAGTTGATTAGGGCTTCCCTGTTGGCTCTGTGATAAAGAATCCACCTGCCAATCAGGAGACACACGTTTGATCTCTGGGTTGTGAAGATCCCCTGGAGAAAGAAATGGCAACCCATTTCAGTATTCTTGCCGGAGAAATCCCATGGACAGGGGAACCTGGCGGGCTATAGTCCGTGGGGTCACAAAGAAGCAGACATGACTTAGCGACTAAACAACAACAACAACAGGTAACTAACAATGTCGTGTTAGTTTTAGGCATACAGCAAAGTAATTCAGTTATACGCATTCATGTCTCTATTCTTTTTCAAATTCTCTTCCCATTTACATTATTACAGAGTAAGGAAGTATTTTTTGAATGAATGAATATGCTAGGATTCAGTTATATCCAAAGGATTCAGACATACCTAAACAAACATCCTCAAGGATTCAGAGATACCTAAAATATACTGAATAGAGAGACCAGGCGCTGAATGTGTTGGGTGTGTTCAAAAGTATCGTCTCATTTAGTCTTTAATATTACCATGGAGAACCTTATTGCTATCACCTCTGATTTGTTGGGGAAGAAAGCAGGATTCAGAATGGCCAAGGTCATTTGGCTGGAAAACACTGGAGATTGAATTCAAATTCAGGTTTGGGGGCTTTCCTGATGGTCCAGTGGTTAAAAGTCTGCCTTGCAATGCAGGGACACTGGTTTGATCCGGGAAGATCCCACATGCCACAGAGCAGTGAAGCCTGGGCACCACAACTACGGAGCCTGCGTGCCTAGAGCCCATGCAGTGTGCCCTGCAACAGGAGAAGCCATTGCGAGGAGAAGCCCAAGGACCACAACTAGAGAGTGGCCCCCGCTCGCCGCAACTAGAGAAAGCCCACGTGCAGCAATGAAGATTCAGTGCAGTTATAAAATAAATAAAATTGTAAAAAGAAAAGAAATTCAGGTTTAGAGTCTAAGTCTAATTTGCTTCCTATTACATCTCAGCTATTTGATCATGAAATGAACATTTTCGTTCTAAGACGCAATTTCCTCTTTTGTGCAGTCTCAAAGACTAGATTGTTCTTACTTAAACTCATTCTGGTGAATATCCAAATACACACAAGTCTACCATGTAGTGGTTACCGATGAGATACCTAAGCTCTTGTTCACTCTTTTCCATCCTCTGATCCTTTGTCTCTCTGAGTTTGGCAATGAGGCTGTTACACAAAGAGCAATAGTCATGTTGCTACTTAAAAGATCCAGCCCACTCGCAAGGTAAGCAACTTATTAGATGACACATTTGCAGGGAACATGGCCCAAAGCCCTGAGACCATGTTGATGTTTTCCCATGGAGTTTCATCTCTTCTTGTGCCATTGCTGCCTTCACTATGTGTCTCTCTGGGAGCCTCGCCCTTTCTTTGTGAATTGACTGTGCTGGAAACAAAAACACAACCTAAGGTGCTTGGGGGGTGCACTGTGAGAAAGGATGGGGGATAGGATATGAAACACAGAAGGAGTTTAGAGCTCACTGTAGTTACTCTCAGCTTCATCCTGCAACTGTTTCCCAGTAAGTCGTCTAGTTGCCCAACCAAACCACTCTTCCCCAACCTTCTCTTCATCTTCAGATGCAGTTCTCTTGAAGACCTCATTCTTTTTTTCTTTTTTGGCCACACCTTGTGGGAAGGATCTCAGTTCCCCCGCACAGCAGTAAAATTGCCAAATCCTATCCACTAGACCACCAGGGAACTCAGGAAAGCATCATTCTTCATTCTGTTTGAAAAGCAAAGTCTTCACTATCCTGCCTCAGTAACTCACACGCCTTTCATCAGGCTACTTTTAGCAAGTTCAAAGCTGTGTGGTTTATAATGATTTTCCAAGTAAAACATGCTCTCCCAGAGCATTGTCTCACTGGTCTTTGCAAGGGGAGATTTTTTAAACTGTTTCCAATGTCAGCTGTGTGAAGGGTGCTTGAAGGGCAGGAAACCAATAGAAAGTGAAGACTCCACGCCCTCCAGGCTTGTCTTGATTCCCTGCCTTTTCACTGGAGGTGAACACAGAGATTCTTCCACAAGCTCAGCCCCTTCTCCTGCATTTCTGGGCTTGTGATTTTTGTGTTGGCTGCAAGCAGAGGCGGTGGCCCCATGAGTCTCCTTCCCATTCATCTATCCATCCATCCAATGACTCACGCAGCCAGTCAATGTTTCTCCTCACTTCTCTTGCTCTCTGCCATTCGGCTCAGTTTTTCACCCAAGAAAGAAAAGTCTGTCTTGGATTGATGCGAGGAGGGTGGACAGAGTCAATGAAATATGTCAAAGTACACTAGGGTCTCCACCAGATGGGTTAGGGCTCAGTTTCACAGATTTTCCATGGGATGCTCTTCCCCTTTTCTCGTATTCGTATATGCATGTATACATATTCACATCCATGTGTGCACATATTCATATATGCAACCACCCCTCATTATTTGACTCTAATCTGTTCATGGAAACAAGCCTGCCGGGCTAGTGAATTTCAGAGAGCAGTCACTTGCATTCCACTGTTTTAAATGGGAAAAATTAAAATGCATTCCAAATCCACCCCAAACATCAGTCAAGTTCCCAAAATATCACTGTAAATCATTGCAACGCCCTTAAACACCATGTAAAACTCTCCTAGGAATGTTCTATAATATGAATCAATTAAAACAGCCTTTTCTTAATTAGCACTTAGGGAACTCCTCAGTGGGAAGGTCTATTTTTGTGCAGTGAACAGACATGGTAAGCGATCAAGGCTCCTCCTCCTGGCATCACATTGGCCCAGTGATGCCAATGTGAAGAAACGTCGCTGAGAAGTAGTAAATGCCACCTCAACTGGACTTGAGTTTGTAGAGCCCGCAGGACCTAGGTGAAGCAGACTGGGACCCTTGGTGGGGGGAAGGATAAGGAAGGTGACAATGATAACACGCACGGGGATCATCCACACGGATTCTGATTTCTCCCTCTGATTCTGGGGTGGTCGGTCACTTTTCAGCTTGTCTCCTTTCTTTGTCTTCTGGGTCTGCTGCTTCCCCATCCTGCTGGTCTCTCCCCTTCTTTCTGCCTTCCCCTTAAGCCCCTCTGATTTCCAGTTCGGGTGTTTCTCCCATTGTGCTCTGATGGTCTCTCTCTTTCTCTTCCTGTACTGCAGGCACATGAGAGTAATCTGGGCCAGTATCTGAAAATCTAAAAATGTCTAAAGATGTAGCAGCATTTTCTGCTGGAGTGAACAAAAGGTGCTAGTGAGCCGTCAATCACATGAAGAGAAGAGCCATGAACCTGACTTATCTACCTGAATCAGAGAAGACACTAGAGAGGGAAAAAGATGGGACAGGTCTGGGACCTGTCACTGAGAAGGACTAATGGACACAGACCAAAGGTCCGCAGTATGTTTCAAAGAGCCTAGTGCTTCCAGTGGGCATATGCTTATCTCCCTGAAATAATCCATGCTGATTTCTTGATGCAAAATTCATACTGTCTTCCCTGTTACTAAGCAACCAGCCCAAACATGTTTACTGTGTAAATTTCTCTGGAGGGCCTGGGGCTGCACCCAGGGCTCAAAGCGTGAAGGATGTGAAAGGCACAGAAGCCAGCCAAAGCTTTGGGAAAGGTTTCCGAAGCTGACCTGCAAAGATCCATTATACTGTAGACACTTTTAGGCCATACCTGGGGAAATGCAGTGGCTCAAGTAAAATTTTGACTATTTTCTTCCTGCTAAACTCCAGCCTACTGCTCAAAGATGTGGACTCTGGAGCCCGACTTCCTAAATTTGATTTCCAGTTCTGCTATGGAATAAGTTGCTACAGAGTAAGTTCCATGTGTAAAATGGACGCAATAATTATGCATATTTCATAGGGCTATTGTGGGGATAAAATTAATATGATTTAAGAGCTTAGAACAGTGCCTGGCACACAGGAAGAACTCAATAAACTTTAGCTATACTATCACTATTCTTTATTACTCTACAGAAACGGATATACTTTTTGTTCATTTATATCAGTAGGAGAGTTTACCAGCTGGGAGATCAGCTGAGAAGTCAATTCTTTAAAAGGATTGAGAATCCAAGGAGTTCAGGCCTTCCAGCAGTCCAGGGTCAAATCAGTTCCAGGAGTGGGGTTAGAAATTCATGTTGGCCTCCTGTGATCACTGAAGTACCGGGAGACCTTGTCAGGGCAGCCAACAAGAACTGGAGACAAGCCCTACTTTGGAGCAAGGTTGGAGGTGCCTATCCTAAGGGTTTCCCATGGCCCCCTGTACCTCGCCTTTAATATGTTTAATGACAACTGCTGGCTGCATGTCTGCTTCCTCACTTACAAGGAAGAGCATACACCTGTCTTTTTACTGCTATGTCCCAGTGCCTAGAATATGTTCATTAACCTTTAATGAGTGAATTTATTAGCTGCTGAAATGTAGCACTGGGGCTCTGATCCATCCTCTCTGCCAAGTCTACATTCAGACAAGTGCTCTGAGAAGACATTGCTCCAGTGGTCTAAGGAAAAGGAAAACAGGCAGGAGCATTAATCAGGACACATTGATGTTCCCCAGGCCCTAGTCTGAGGAAGGAGGCAGCCACAGGAGTAGCAGCAGAAAGCAGACAGGGCCAGGGGGGTGGTGAATAACAGACCACAAAAAGGAGGGCCATGTCTTGATGACAGCCCCCAAATCCTCCTATTAAAAAACACTGGCTTGATACTAAAACAATATTCATAAACATTATATCACAACTTGACAGAGAAAAACTTTACCGAATTATAACTACATTCAGAAAAGTATACAAATCATAAATGTAGAGCTGTATATGCTTTCTTTCATAAAGTGGACACAGCTATGTAGCCAGTACCATGTCAAGAGGCAGAGCTTATAAACAAAAGCTCTATAAACAGAAGCTTCCCTACTCTGCCCCAGGCATTACCTGTCCCCATTGGAAACCTCAGACATGAATGGGCTTGATTTCAAATCTAGTGGAAATGGAATCTTAACCATGTGCATTCCTTTGTACCTTTCCTCTCTTCTTCAGTGTCATGTTCCGATACGATGATTTAACTCAAAATATACATTGACTATCATGTGCCCATTATCTACTGGATATTGTCAGAGGTATAAGGGAAATGAAATACACTTCTTAATTTCAGAGCGGGGGAAAGACTCTACTATACATATGTTGCTTGATAAAAATATAGCACATATTTAAATTATTTCTTAAAAACTTTGAATCTATTAGGTGTTTGCTCTGGTCAAAATGTTTATGCCCCCCTAAAAATTTATACGTTAAAACCTAACCTGTAAGGTGATGCTATTAAGAGGTGGGGCCTTGGGGTGAGCAGCTGTGAGGGTGAAGCCTTCCTAAGAGGGATTAGTGCCCCATAGAAGTGACAGAAGAGAGCTTCCTGCCCCTTCTACCCCATGAAAAGTGAAAGTGAAAGTCGCTTAGTTGTGTCCGACTCATTGCGACCCCATGGACTATACAGTCCATGGAGTTCTCCAGGCCAGAATTCTGGAGCGGGTAGCAGTTCTCCCTTCTCCAGGGGGTCTTCCCAACCCAAGGATTAAACCCAGGTCTTCTGCATTGCAGGTGGATTCTTTATCAGCTGAGCCATCAGGAAAGCCCAAGAATACTGGAGTGGGTAGCAGTTCCCTTCTCCAGCAGATCCTCCCAACCCAGGAATCGAACCAACCGGGGTGTCCTGCATTGCAGATGGATTCTTTACCTGCTGAGCTACCGGGGAATCAGGTGAGGTTACAGCCGAAAGTCTAGGAAGCAGGTCCTCACCAGATACTGGGTTGGCCAGAGCTTTGATCTTGGACTTCCCAGCTTTTAGCTCCATGAGAAATAAATTTTTGTTTATAAGCTACCCACTCTGTGGTATTTTGTTACAATAACCTGAATGAACTAACACAGTGTTCCATCAAAAGTCACTTTGCTTCTCAACGCTGCTGGAAGGAAGGTAGGATTTTAGAATTTGGTAGTAAGTAGCAGTGGGAGCTGGCAGATGTGGATAGAAGAGACCCGGGGACCACTGCTGGGGGCCCCTCGGAGGAAGCCTTTGACCACATGTTAGCTTTAAGGGGACAGCAGCAGGGCTACTCTGGGAACCTCTGAGATGCATCTGAGAAGATTCATATAAGGGGACAACAAAGGAAGCGCCAGATGGGAAGAAAAATCAGACACTGAAACTAAAGCTTTCTGAAAACAGAACCCAAGTCACACTGAGGTGTTAGGGGCACCGAGCCTTGGGGAAGGACAGCTCCCCCGCTCACTCAGTAGGTATTTAGGGTCACCAAAAGGAGGGCTTCCTCTGCAAGGACCCAGAAATGCAGTGAGTGGCAGCCTGTGCAGAAAAGCACGAGAAGGAAACTCTGGGGGATGGAACCAACGGGTCTTGCTGCCTGTCACTAATAGGTTCAGCAGCAGCAGTGAATTAAAAATGATCACACACACACATACACACACATGCCACATCTGACCCTCTTCTCTGTCTCATGGCTCAAGCATTCGGCCATCACTGCATAATAACCAAGCTTTGAAAGCTGGGCTGATAACAGACAGCGAGGTTTCAGGTGATGCTACCAGGTCACAAGGATGGCGTAGTGAGACTGAATCCCTCTCCCCCTCCACAAAGGACTGCATGCACATAAAGGGGCAGAGGGGGTGAGGGATTGTGTAAGGAGGCAGGATGAAAGGGTCCACAATGTACATTTCGGAAAAACCAAGAAAAAGAATGAATTGAAGCCAGCTGGAGGCATGAACAGCAGTGAGGGTTTGCACCTCGGCCACCTCCCACTCGGCAGAGACATTGGATGAATTCCTACGGTTGTCTAGAGAAGCCTATGGTACCTCCTCCGAGTGCTTGAAAAAGCAGCAAATAAAAACATAGGACTACAACCTAATAAAATCAATCGGGGAAATAGCTACACATATGCCTCTTTATTCTTTCATTAAATAAAAGGATCTCACGGGAGATTTAATAAGTACATAATTTAGAATTAGGGATGAGCATAAACACTCTCGTAAAGCATCTGCCACAGCTGTGAGGTACTCTGAAACTACCTGTGATTTCCCTTGAGGACCAAGTCACAGATATTGTTCATACTCCGGTGATGTGTTGTTTATACTCCTATTTACAGAAAATGCTAAGTTTCACATAGAGGTTCATGAAAATGAAGAGAGAGTTTTTTCCTCTCCAAGACCATGAACCCCTTCCATTTTAGCTACAGGCTCCTTGTTGGGATCTGTGGATCTCGGGTGAAGAACCCTCAAGGAAAACTTCAAGTTCTTTTCAAAATCACTATAAACTTTAACTTCAGCTGACTATTCATGGCCAGAAATTAGATTCCCCAGGCACAGCTAACAAATCCAAGGAATTTTTCCAGCAACCATAATCAGCAACTTACAGAGACATGAGCAGTCACTCTGTCTCCCACAGACACCCCAGTTCTCCTGGTTACAGGAATCTAGAACCCTCTTCCCCAGCCCCAACGCCCTCTCTGTTTAAGAAGCATCTTCCGAGAACCTTCCTTACCAGACTCTTCTCCTCTTTGTCAATGTGCCAAGCCCATCGCCCTGCTGCCATCTGCCCTAACACCACCTCCCTTGACTTTTTTTGAAATGTCAACACATTGTCTTTTTTCTCTGCGTACTTTATCTGGGTCAGCAGCTGAATCAGTCTGAGCACAATGGCAGCCAAACACTGAGAGCACTGTGAACTTCATCATGTTCACACCTACAGATTCACATCCAGGTGCTCAAATCCTTGTCACTGAGGGAACCAAGTGAGGGATGTGAATGGATGAGTCTCATGGATCAACAGGGGTTTCCCTGTTGGCTCAGCATCAAAGAATCTGCCTGCAAGGCAGGAGACACTGTTTCCATCCCTGGGTCGGGAAGATGCCCTGGAGAAAGAAATGGCAACCCACTCTAGTATTCTTCCCTAAACCATCCATGGACAGAATTTGCCTGGCAGGCTACAGTCCATGGGGTCACAAAGAATCGGACATGATTGAGTGACTGAGCATGCACATATCAACAAGCATTTATTGTGACCCTATGAGCCAGCTCTGGGTTGCAAAGTGGTTGCAAAATACATCTGCATTTGAAGAAATAACTCAGACAATAATCCCCAACGGCTGGGCCTGGGGATGCCTTAATATTAGTCAATAATTTCTCCTTGGGCACCTACTAGGTTTCAGAAACTGAGAAGGTGATGGGAATGAATATTGTAAGTCAGCAGATACGAAAAATCACATCCAACTGTCACAAATGATACAAACAGAAATAAGAAGGAATAGTATGGAGGGTATAATGGGGGAAAGGGGCTTTGTTATATGTGGCCACGGACAAAATCCTCTCCCTGAAGAGGTAAACTGCAAACAGAAAGAGACCCACAGGATGAGGAGGAGCCATCTCTGTGAAAAGTCAGAGGAAAATGGGAGGGGTTGGTGTCTTCAAAAAGGATAAAAACCCAGGGGAGCTGAGACCACCCGTGATGCAGGGCACTCACATGAGCTTGGCTGGAGAGGTAAACACTGGCCACATCAGACAGGCAAGACCATGAGGTGGAGAGGCTCACAGCATGGACTCCAAAACCAGACCAGCTTAGAATTAGGCTCGGAAACTTCTCAGGCTATGTGGCCTTGGGCAAAATCACTCGCCTTCTCTGAACCTTAGCCGCTTCATCTTTAAGTTGGGATCATCACCTATGTCTGTCACTGAGTGGCTAAATGCATTAAATGTAAAGCACTTAGGGCAGAGACTGGCCCTGGGCACATGCCAGGCTAAGGTGTGCTGTGGTCTGCTCCAAAGCTCAGTGAGAAGCTGGGGAGGATTTTAAGCCCGGGAGATGCAGGATCTGGTTTGTCTTTAACAGATCATTGGCTGCTGCTTGGGCTACTGGTCCTCAAGAAGACAAAGAGCTGGAAGTGATCCCCGAGGTCATTTGCACCAACAGGGGCCCCAGTGATTCTTTCTGGGAAGGGGAGAGGGGACAATGCCTGAAGAGCTGCCACGGTGAAAGGCAGAAGAATGGCTGTCCCTCAAGCGTGCCGAGGGGGAGAGGAGGTTGAGGCCTCCGTGTTCGGAGAAGAGCTTGTACAACCGCCCCCCGCCCTCGCCTCCCGCCCAGGCCCCGTGGGGAGCCCGCTGCTCCCATTTCAGACGGCTCTGGATCCCACATGCCCCTACCCAGCTGACCCCGGATCCTGCCGGCATCAATGTCACTTTGCTGGGATCCTCAGAGCCTCAAGGACAGCAGCCATTTCCTTCCCTTCTCACAGTGACTGACACAGGGCCCCACAGCTGGGCCTGGGCTTTTGAATAATTGATTGGCAAAAGGAAGGTGGAGGCACGGCTCTGTAGGGCCACTCCTGGAACTCTCAGCCCGGGAAGGAACCGAGGGGGCCCAGGGAAGTCATTAAGTCACCTCCTTCTTCCCCCGGGTGCCTGCCTTCCTCCAGTCTCTCCGGCCAGACCCTTCCTCCTGGGTCTCCAGAGGACATTTCGCCTCTGCCACTTCGGAGATGCGTCCTGGAGTTCACAGCCCACCTAGGGCAGTCCTCCCAAACCTTTCTCAGACCCCCTTCGGCTGCACTGTACAATGGGGACCCCACCCATTTTCTGCTCAGAGAGCTCCGGGGGGACCAGCTCCTGTGGCCATAAAAGCCCTGCTGTCTCCAGAGACATCTGCAGCCACATCCATGGGAAGTGGGGGGTAGGAGGGGGGCTCAGAGCTACTCCCTCAGGCTGGCTGGAGCTGCGGGCTGCTGGGAGGGGGTGAGGGTCGCCCAGGCCCTCCATACTCCCGGGCCTCTCCAGACCCCAGCACCCCCAGCCCAATCGCCCCCTCCCCCGCGCCCCCTGCAGCCCCCAGCTGCCGCCTCTGTCCATGTCCCTGCTCCCCTCTCAGCTGGTCAGTGGTTCCCCTGCGCCAGCGGCCGGCCCCACTCCGTTCTGTGTCACCCTTTCTCTTCTCCCCGGTTCCTGGGGCTTCTCCTTCTCGGTCCTTCCCCTCTTCGTCTCCCCTAAGCCTCGCAGCCCCCTGCCCCAAACCCTCACAGCCCCCCTGTCTTATTACTCCCCCGCGGCCCCCAGCTCTCCTCCCAGCTCCGATTCCTATCCAAGCCCCCTTTGCCACTCACTCCCATGCCCGCACCTTTAGGCTTGCTGTCCCCTTTCCTCCTGTACCCTAGCCGCCGCCACCCACCCCCCGACCCAGGCCTTTGGGACACCCTCCCCCCCCTCCCCCCCGCGCCCGCCCCAGGGTCTCTGAACACATCCGCTGTCCGAACACATCCGCTGTCCGAACACATCCGCTGTCCCCACTCCCAGCCGGGCTCTGTCGCGCAAAGAAGAACGCCAACAATTCCTTCCCACCCACTCCCCGCCCCCGCCGCAGCCGCCCGGGAGACCCCCCCACCCGAGCCCCCGGGGAGGCCGAGGCCCGCCGCCGCTCACCTGTTGGGCGGACCGGAGCACGCTGGGCTTCGCCTTCTCCGGGTCGGGCTCCAGGTCTCGCTGCAACACTCCCTTCTTGGGGTGCATGTGCCGGCATAGGCAGGTGACCCCGCAGAGCGCGAGGATGCTGGTGGCCGTGCCCAGCGTGGCGCCCAGCGCTATCACCGGCACCGACAGCACCATGGTGCCCGTTTCCCCGCACCGGGCTCGGTCCCGCCGCCGCGCGCCTCCCCGGCCTGGGATCCAGGCGCTCAGCCGCTCTCCCGCCGCCGCCGCCGCCGCCGCCGCCGCCGGAGGGGCGGAGGGGCGGGGAGGGAGGGCGGCTCGAGGACGTCAGAGCGGGAGGCTGGACCCGGAGCTGGCCTGTGCTCCCGCACTAGGCACCGCGTCAGCCCAGCACGTGACCCGACCCCCCACCCCGGCCCAAGGCGGATCCGCTCAGGTGGAAGGAACCTGAGCGCATCATCCTTTCTTCTCGAGCCATCCTTCACGCTTTACGTAGGACACTTGGGTTCAAGAAGAGCAGGAGCTCGCCAAGGTCACACTGTGCGTTAGGTTAGCCGGCAAACCAGGACTCAAACCTTGGCCTGCGGCTCTGTCTGGATAGGGGGTCGTTTACCAGACTACTAACTCTGGTGCAGAGAGCGCTCTCCTTGGAAAAGACCCTGATGCTGCTGAGAAAGATTGAAGGCAAAAGGAGCAGGGGGCAGCAGCGGATGAGACGGTTGGATAGCATGGTCAACTCAATGGACATGAATTTGAGCAAAATCTGGGAGATAGGGAAGGACAGGGAAACCTGGTATGCCGCAGTCAATGGGTTTGCAGAGTCTGATACGACTTAAGGACTGAACAAAAAAGCTTTGTTCACCCTCTGGCCAAGGAGGCTGGAAAATCGAGGCCTGCGAGAGCTTTTTCAAACACAAAAAGCTGGAGATTTCCCATCTCCCGAAATTGCCATGTGTTTACTACCAGGGAGAGGGACTGGCAGCCAGGGAGAGGGCATTGATGCCATGTCTGGGGTTGAGACTATACCTATCTTGTCCTGGAGAGGATGATTGCAATGATTCTTTTCACATCTGCACTTCCTTAGCAGTGAGATTGGCATGTATTTTCATCTCCATTTACAGATGAGGAAGCCTAGACTCAGACGGGACGTGGGGCAGGTTGAAAAATCCAAACTCAAGTTTGCAGGTTTCAAGTCCACATGCCCAAAGGAAAGGACTTACTTTAGAGGGATAAAGAATATCAAATGCAGCAGCTAGGAGTCCACACTTTGATCCAGAGAGAGAGAAAGAAATTTAGTGTGCTTAGAGTGAGGGAAAATTAGAATTCCAGGCATGAGGAGGGTTGTCTCAGATCGCAAACAGGGCTTTCCAGTGATTTTCATCATGTGGAATGTTTCATTTAATTCAGCAAGCATTTGCTGTGAGTTGGCGGTGCTCTAAGCACGCTGGACACATGTGAGGAGTGGAGGTGATTTCGTTCCAAACAGGGCTCTAAACTTCCCATGAGGCTGATGACTCCCAAATCTATGATCATTCTAGCCAGACCTTTTCTGTCGTGATGCAGACGTGACCAACATCTGATACCTCCCAGTGTTTGTTATCCATTTCTGCATAATAAACCCGTAACTTAGTGTATTAGAGGGCTTCCCAGGTGGCTCAGTGGGTAAAGAATCTGCCTGCAATGCAGGAGACTTGGGAGACATAGGTTCAATTTCTGGATTGGGAAGATCCCCTGGAGAAGGAAATGGCAACCCACTCCACTATTCTTGCTTGGAGAATCCCGTGATTCTTGTGAGCTACAGCCCATGCGGTCGCAGTCAGACATGACTGAAGCCACTCAGCATGTAGTGGCTTAGAACAATTCTATTGTGACTTCTCATGTGGTTTGTGGTTTGACTGGGCTCAGCTGGGCAGTTTCCCTGCTCAACATGGTATCTCCTGGGACAATGGTCAGCTGGGCTGGAACATCCAAGATGGCATACCTCATGGCAAGTGGTTGGTCCTGGCTATTGCTCAGAGCACATCTGGGCTGTGTACGGAGCACTTGGGTTCTTCCTCATGCGACCAGAGCTTCTCACAGCATCATAGCCAGGTTCCGAGGAAAGAAGCAGAAGTTGCCAGTTCTCTTAAGGCCTGCGTTCATCAGTCCTAGAACATTATTTCTTTGGTCAAAGCAATCGTCTCCTTCTAATCCTTTCTCTCAGTTCAGTTCAGTCACTCAGTCGTGTCCAACTCTTTGCGACCCCATGGACTGCAGCATGCCAGGCCACCCAATCCATCACCAACTCCTGGAATTCACTCAAACTCACGTCCATTAAGTCGGTGATGCCATCCAACCATCTCATTTCTCTGCAAGGCATCGAAAAGGATGTTTTTGAAATGCAAAGCTGATCTTGTCACTCACACACATAAAAACTTTCACAGTTTCTCCAGTAATAGACCCGAGAGACTCCAGTTGAATCCAGAGCCCTTTGTGATGTGATCCCAGCCCTCTACACACTTCCCAACCTTCCCTTGAGCCCCAGACACTCCCGGGGACAATTGGATTCAGTCAGCAAGTGGATATCTTTAGAGCTTCCATGCTGTCAGCCATGAGTATGTACAATAGGCACCCAATAACTGTTGAAAGGGTGAACGGTTCACCACCTCATGTAGAACTTCCAGTGACTTGAAAGGAATCCCATTTGCTAAATGAGCTCCATTTGATTAAATGGACTCTTCTGTAAGTATTTATTTTGTGCCTGCTGTATGCTTGGGCGTATTTTCCTACAGAGCTTCATTTGCTGCCATCTGTGGAGCTGAAGTGCCTTATTCCCTGGTGATAGACTTAGCATTCTCTCTCATAAGAGCTTCGCTGGGAGGCTTTCTTGGCTCCCGAGCCTGGCAATGCAAAATGTCCTGGGGAAATAAGAGGTTTAATTAATGCTGTCAGTCTGGATTTCCCATGCCTGAGCTGCTCCCCTGGGAGACCCTCAATGCCACCTAACAAGATCTGGGGTGGGGGTGAGGAAAAGGATGAAGAACACTTACTATCAGACATTTTCTTATGGGGATCAGACATCTGTCATGTGGTCCCTTGTTACTATGGTTACTGAGATGTTAGCAGCTGCAGTGACCTTCATTTTTAACAAGAAGAGGGACTCCAGTCCAAGAAGAACAGAGTGTCTTTTGCCTCTTTCACACACAGTGAACCCATCGTAGAGCTCGGCCAGACCTCCGGAGATTTGAAACCCAGTTAAGTCATTAGGGCCCTGGGTCACCTTGGCTACATCTCATCAAAGATGTGACTTTTGCTTCTTGCTTACTGATACCCAGGCAGCAGCCTTTAATGACAACTGTCTAAGAAAGGGCATTAGTGGGATCCTTTGAAAAATGAGATCATCTATTGAGAAAGGCAGTTGACAGCGTGGAACACTAAGACAGTCTGAGGATGAGGTTTGCAAATAATAGGAATGCTGGGGCCACCAGAATGCCAAGGGCAGACAGACCAGGATGTTCGGGTTTGGAAGCGCTGCTGGGAGCGGGGGGACTTCTGGAAGGCTGAGGAGTAGGTCTCTGAAGATTCCCCAGCCTCTTGATGAAATGGCATTGTTGTTATTCTGATGCATATTTTACAAGTTGGATGTTGAATTTTTTTGTTTAAGTATTCTGAGTAACTGCTTTGAATTTTTAAGATATTAAAATGCTTTTAACTTGGGGGAAGGATTTCAAATATAGGAGGTACTCTTATTTAGCAAACATTTATGATGTCTGCCTATAGTGGTTGGCAGGAGGGAGGAAAGTTACAAGCAGAACAACTGAATTTTAGCATCAAAAGGATTTCAGAGATCGCTGTGTGGAATTCCTTTATTTTACCAAGAGGAAGCCTGGAGACTGGAGAGATTGTGGCTGGTTGCAGGGTAGAAGGAGTTAACGGCAGAGATGGGAAGGTGTTTTCTATCAGGGTAGATTAAGTTTTGCTGCAGTAACAAGTAACTTCAAACCTCTGAGATTAACTCAATAAAAGTATATCTTGCTTCTATTATAGTTCAAGGAGGGTCAGAGAACCTGGGTGGGCAGCTCATCTCTAATCAGGAATCTGGGCTTTTTCTGTCTTGAGACTCCTTTGCTTTCAGCCATGGAGACAGAGGAAAGAGAGGGGATTGAAGACCATTTGTGACATTTCTGAGGCCATGGATGAAAACAGTACATACCTTTCACCCCACTGATCAGTCAGAATTTGATTACATGACATCTCATAATATGATAGAGGAGATTGGGAAATACAGAGGAGAAGCATAAACAAAAGTAGTCTTTGCCACAGGAGTCAAAGCTTAGGACTTCCTCTCTAGTGCTTTCATTCTCTCAAGAAAGTTTTTGAGTTTCTACCACGTGCCAGGCACTGTGCTCAGTGAAAGAGCTATTTTCGCTGTTTAGTTGCTAAGTTGTGTCCAACTCTTTGCAACTCCATGAACTGCAGCACGCCAAGCTTCCCTGACCTTCGCTATCTCCCAGAGTTTGCTCAAACTCATGTCCATTGAGTTGGTGATGCAATTTAACCATCTCATCCTCTGCCGCCCCCTTCTCCTTTCGCCTTCAATCTTTTCCAGCGTCAGAGTTTTTTCCAATAAATTGGCTCTTTGCATCAAGTGGCCAAAGTTTGGAGCTTCAGTTTTAGCATCAGTCCTTCCAATGATTATTCAGGACTGATTTCCTCTAGGATTGACTGGTTTGATTTCCTTTCAGTTCAAGGAACTCTCAAGAGTCTTAACCAGCGCCATAATTCAAAAGTATTCAATTTTTTGGCACTCAGCCTTCTTTATAGTCCAAATCTCATATCTTACATGACTACTGGAAAAACCATAGCTTTGACTATATGGACCTTTTTCGACAAAATGATGTCTCTGCTTTTTAACATGATGTCTGGATTTGTCATTGCTTTCCTTCCAAGGAACAAGCATCTTTTAATTTCATGGCTGCAATCACCATCCACAGTGATTTTGGAGTCGAAGGAAATAAAACGTGTCACCGTTTTTCCTCTTCTATTTGCCATGAAGTGATGGGACCAGATGTCATGATGTTAGTTTTTTAAGTATTGAGTTTAAAGCCAGCTTGAAGATTCAGGGGATCTTCCCAGCCCAGGTATCAGACCCATGTCTCTTGCATCTCCTGTATTGGCAGGCAGATTCTTTACCACTAGCACCACCTGGGAAGCCCTTGAAAGAGCAAAGTTAGGGGGCAAAACCTAATTTTGGCATGGTCCCTCTCACCGTGGAGTTTACATTCCCCCAGGGAAGACAGACAGTAATCATTCCTCACACAAGTACGTGTGAAATGACAACTGTGATACAAGCTAAGACGGAAAGGTTCAAGGTCTAGATCTGACTTATTCTGAGATACCAGTGACAGCTTCCCAGAGGAAGCAGACTCAGACAGTAAAGAATCCGCCTGCAATGCGGGAGACCTGGGTTCGATCCCTGAGTTGGGAAGGTCCCTTAGAGGAGGGCAATCCACTCCAGTATTCTTGCCTGGAGAATCCCCATGGCCAGAGGAGCCTGGTGGGCTACAGTCCATGGGGTTGCAAAGAGTTGGACACGACTGAGTGGCTAAGCAGAGGAAGCCATGGTCTAAA
The DNA here is from genome assembly GCF_019320065.1 of Cervus canadensis. Lineage (NCBI taxonomy): Eukaryota > Metazoa > Chordata > Mammalia > Artiodactyla > Cervidae > Cervus > Cervus canadensis. The sequence continues at coordinate 69,422,358 of NC_057396.1, forward strand.
AGACTAAAGCTGATGCAGCAAAGGAGGAAAAAGAGCGTTCTGGGCAGAGAAAGAGCTTGTGCAAGGACGCTGTGATGGAGCTACACGCTGGGCGAGAGTCAGCAGTGTGCTGGTCAACCGACTCTGGGGGAGGGGGGAGTTGATTTTTCGCATTTGTTGATTTCTCTGGTGTAAATACTCCTATCATGGTCAGTCTTCAGCTGCCAACAAACTCCTGAGCGTTTACCAGTAGGAGCGGTTCCAGCACACAACTGGCCGAAGCCCTGAAGGGAGAGATGGGGGCTGGCCCACGGGCTGTGGGCCATGACGGAGGGGTCCTCCGTGTTCCCAGGCAGGGGCAGTGGGATATGGTCTGCTCTATGCTTGAAGAAAGCTCCTCTGGTTGCCGTATTGCAAACAGACCAGAGGGGGACAAAGTGGACGCTGGCAGACTGGAGATGGGACCACAGCGGGCACACAGGCGAGGGCTGCCAAGCTTCCATCATGACACGTGTACTCATGTGATGGGCTGGCACTGTCAATCGCATAAGGAGGGGGCGGCAATGGGGCACTTTCATTTTCCCTCTGTGCCGGCCCCCACTTTTCGGTTCTGCGTTGTTAGCTCACTCATTGGGTGACCTTGTGGTTCTCCAAGCTGGATCACTGCTACCTGGAGGTGCCCTAAGCCCTGGGCCCCACTGAAGGCAGGACGTGCAGGAGGAAGCTGATGAGAGAGTGGGGATCCTGGGTCCCCAACTGAGTGATGCATACATATCCCAGAGGCCAGACGCGGGCAGAGGGGCCAGGAGGTGAGGTGCTCCATCTAGGCCCACTCCCAGGATTCCTGTTGCAGGATCTGAGCAATTCTGGGGCCAGGTCATAAAGCAGGAAGGAGAAAGGGGCTGGGTATGGGGGCCTCTGATACAGAGATCCAAGTCAGCAAAAGGGGACGACAGAGGATGAGACAGTTGGATGGCATCACCGACTCGATGGACATGAGTTTGAGCAAGTTCTGGGAGCTGGTGAAGGACAGGGAGGCCTGGCGTGCGGCAGTCCACGGGGTCGCAAAGAGTTGGACATGACTGAGCAACTGAACTGAACTGAAATGATGCCACCTGCCCTGGCAGATCACCTTCAACACCCCTGTGCTCTTCTAAACCTCTGATTCTACCTCGGCAGAAGATGAGGCAGCATAATTCCAGTTCGCAGAGGTAGAGCTCCTCAACTCCATGCTATTTCTCAAGCTGGCCTAACGGCTTCTCTTCTCCCTAGGTTTCTGGAATATATGAAGATTACAGGGCTTTGTCTAGAGGGCTTTTCCTGCCTGGTGGGAGGAAGATCAGCACTTACCCAGAAACGTGGTGCTTTAGCTTGTGCGGGGACATAGATCCCGTTCAGAACTGAACAAAAGCTGTTTTGTTCTTCAGAAAAGTGATTGAGTGCAATGCATATGAATTTTGTATGTAACACCAAATGGTTCAAAGGCCATGTGACACCTTCTGGAAGTTTATGGACCCCAGAACCCCAGAGGCATCTTTAGCATGACTGAAAAAACAGTGGACTTGAAATCAGAAGAAATAGGTTCTAATCCTTTGTCTTTATGGACACTAGACAGCAGTGATCCAATGACAGTTTTTTTTTTCCCCCATTTATTTTTATTAGTTGGAGGCTAATTACTTTACAATATTATAGTGGTTTTTGTCATACATTGACATGAATCAGCCATGGATTTACAAGTATTCCCCATCCCGATCCCCCCTCCCACCTCCCTCTCCACCCTCCTCTGGGTCTTCCCAGTGCACCAGGCCCGAGCACTTGTCTCATGCATCCAGCCTGGGCTGGTAATCTGTTTCACCCTAGATAATATACATGTTTCGATGCTGTTATCTCAAAACATCCCACCCTCGCCTTCTCCCACAGAGTCCAAAATTCTTTTCTGTACATCTGTGCCTCTTTTTCTGTTTTGCATATAGGGTTATCGTTACCATCTTTCTAAATTCCATATATATGCATTAGTATACTGTATTGGTCTTTATCTTTCTGGCTTACTTCACTCTGTATAATGGGCTCCAGTTTCATCCATCTCATTAGAACTGATTCAAATGAATTCTTTTTAAAGGCTGAGTAATATTCCATGGTGTATATGTACCATAGCTTCCTTATCCATTCGTCTGCTGATGGGCATCTAGGTTGCTTCCATGTCCTGGCTATTATAAACAGTGCTGCGATGAACATTGGGGTGCACGTGCCCATACACAAAAATAAACTCAAAATGGATTAAAGATCTAAATGTAAGACCAGAAACTATAAAACTCCTAGAGGAGAACATAGGCAAAACACTCTCCGACATAAATCACAGCAAGATCCTCTATGATCCACCTCCCAGAATATTGGAAATAAAAGCAAAAATAAACAAATGGGACCTAATGAAACTTAAAAGCTTTTGCACAACAAAGGAAACTATAAACAAGGTGAAAAGACAGCCCCCAGATTGGGAGAAAATAATAGCAAACGAAGCAACAGACAAAGGATTAATTTCAAAAATATACAAGCAACTCCTACAGCTCAATTCCAGAAAAATAAATGACCCAATCAAAAAATGGGCCAAAGAACTAAACAGGCAGTTTTTAAAACTTCAAGCTTTCTGAGTCTTGATTTCCATATCTGTACAATGGGCACAATCCTCTCCACTTCATGAAGATGTTGTGAGGCTCTGAAGCATAGTGCTGTATAAATAATAGAGGATACTCAATGAATATTAAGAATTAAAATAATTCTATTTGCTCTAAACCCTTTAATTTATCAATAAAGCAGCTTATCTTAGTGAAAGGGTAGCTATTGAAGTCACACAGGTATGTATTGTTGTATCTTGGTTGCTTATGAGCTGAGAGACCCTGGATAGATTAGTGAGCTTAGCTTGCTTGAACTTTACTTTTTTTCATTTATATAATGAATGTGGCATATTTGCAAAGGTGGCTGCAATTATTCCCTTTCCTGTGCTCATCATTCTTTGCAGTGTTATGGCTTTCCAAAAACTGGAGGTCTCTTGGTTCACTTCTTCATCTGGGCTGGCCTTGTGACTTAATTTGGCTGACTGGTGGAAACGTGTGCCGATTCTGAGCCTAGGCCTAAAGAGAGCTTGCATGCTTCTGCTCTTTGTCATGGGATCCTGACCAGCCAGCAGGTGAAGACGCCCAGGCTGACCTGTTGGAGGACGAGAGACCAAGTGGCCCAGGGGTCTGCAAGATCACAGCCCACCCAGAAGCTGAGCTGTACCGCTGACCGGCAGCTCATCACAGACACATGGCGGGGCCCAGCTAACGCTGGAAGAACCAGCCAACCGAGCCCAGTCAAAGTGCCAGCCCACAGAATTAAGAGCTGAAGGGAGGTTCTGAGTCCGTTTAAGCCACTGACTTTTGGAGTGTTTGCTACACACCCAGAGCCTCAAGTGTAAATGATCTTCTCTACTCACAGAATGACCGGGAGGGCATGGACAGCAGCTGGTGCAGAGCCTGGCGCACAGAAGTCACAGGAGTGGTTTCCATCATGATTCCTCCTCCCCAAGACATCCTCACCGAGAACTTTCAGTAATGCCTGGTGAGTGCACTCGCCGTTAAAATTATATAAGAATCAATCCTGGGGACCTTAACACTTAAAATGGTAATAGCTTCCTGACCCAGCCTCCACAGAACCAACTTTCCAGATTAGTCCAGCATATCCAGTCCAACTGCTGTGTTCATCTCCAAATCCTTTTATGCCAGTTGTTCTCCTATGTATATATATAATGTGTCAACTAACGAGATAGAGGGGCTTCCCGGGTGGCTCATTGGTAAAGAATCTGCCTGCCAATGCAGGAGACATAGGAGATGCGGGTTCAATCCCTGGGTCTGGAAGATCCCCTGGAGAAGAAAATGGCAACCCTCTCCAGTATTCTTGCCTGGAAAAATCCCATGGACAGAGGAGCCTGACGGGCTACAGTCCATGGGGTCACAAAGAGTTGGAAATGACTTAGCGACTAAACAACAGTGAGATAGAAGCATGAAGAGAGTTCTATAAAAACGGAAGTGAGTACTTTGAAAAGACCCATAAAGATAAGTTGCTTTCAGGACTTCCATTAAAATAAGTACTAGCAAATTACCTGCAAAGGGCTGAGGGAAATTATAAAATTCTAGGATTCTGCCATCAAATTGTTAGGCAAGTGTATTTAAGCTCTTCCTCTGCTGTAAAGAAAGTGAGCCTAGATGTCACAGGCGATGCATTGTGGTATGTACAAAAGGAAACAGTGTTAAAGTTTATAAAGTACTTCCTGTATGTCAGGCAGGGCTCTGAGCATTTTTTCTGTACTAACACATTTCAGAAACTTTGAGAAAGATGGCACAAAGCTCTCATCAGTAAGATATGGGAAAAATAATGAAAGCTATGATTTACATTAAAGCAGAATCCTTAAGGAATGTGTGTCATTTTTAACTTTTTGTTGAAGAATAACCTATGGGCTTGGAATGAAAACTGACCTTTTCCAGTCCTGTGGCCACTGCTGAGTTTTCCAGATTTGCTGGCATATTGAGTGTAGCACTTTCACAGCATCATCTTTTAGGATTTGAAATAGCTCAACTGGAATTTCATCACCTCCACTAGCTTTCTTCATAGTGATTAAATCACTACAGATCCAGAATCACTGCAGATGGTGACTGTAGCCATGAAATTAAAAGACGCTTGCTCCTTGGAATAAAAGGTATGACCAACCTAGACCTAGACAGTATATTAAAAAGCAGAGATATTATTTACCAACAAAGGTCCATCTAGTCAAAGCTATGGTTTTTCCAGTAGTCATGTATGGATGTGAGAGTTGGACTATAAAGAAAGCTGAGTGCCGAAGAATTGATGCTTTTGAACTGTGGTGTTGGAGAAGGCTCTTGAGAGTCCCTTGGACAACAAGGATATCCAACCAGTCAATCCTAGAGGAAATCAGTCCTGAATATTCATTGGAAGGACTGATGCTGAAGCTGAAACTCCAATACTTTGGCCACCTGATGCAAAGAACCGACCCTTTGGAAAAGACCCTGATGCTGGGATATATTGGAGGCAGAAGGAGAAGGGGACGACAGAGGATTAGATGGTTGGATGGCATTGTGACGCGATGGACATGAGTTTGAGTAAGCTCCGGGAGTTGTTGATGGACAGGGAAGCCTGGCATGCTGCAGTCCATGGGGTCACAAAGAGTCGGATGTGACTGAGCCACTGAACTGAACTGAACCTATGGGCAAGAAGTGCACAGATTATAATTATAATTTAGTTCATTTTGCAAAATGGACACATGCGTTCTATCTAGTACCCAGATCAAAAAACAGAACAATATTCACCTCCCAGGAATTCTTTATGCATTGTTGTCTAAAATTTCCCATTTTTAACCAGCATTTTTAGAGGGACATAGCAGTCCCGGTTTCCATAGTTTGAGAACAAGTTTCCAGGGGAATCCCATGCTGGACCTAGGAAGAGGGCGTGTCTGTGCTGTCCACCGATGGGAGGATGCTGCCACCTAGAGGAGACAGGAGGAAATGGACTCTTCCCTCCAGGTCTTCACAGCCCGTGGGAGGAGCTGTGGCCAGACAGTCCTCTGTGATGGTCTGGATCAGTGGTCAGACTAGAAGGTAGTACTGTGTGGTGGTCAAGTCAGAGGGTGGTACCAGCTACCCTAGATTGATTCTGGTCCCACCAGGGAACCAGCTGAGCGGGCTGTGGCAAAGCACTTTATCTTGTGTATACCAAATCGCTTCAGTCCTATCCGACTCTGCGACCCTATCACCAGGCTCCTCTGTCCATGGGATTCTCCACGCAAGAACAGTGGAGTGGGTTACCATTTCCTCCTCCAGAGAGACCTTCCCAAACCAAGGATCGAACTTGTCTCTCTTGTGTCTCCTGCATTGGTAAGCGGGTTCTTTACCCCTAGAGCCATATCTTGGTGAGTCTCTGTTTTTGACATCTATACATGGAGAGAATTAGGTGATATAATGGATAGGAAGTGCTTGGCCCCAAGCCTAGTTCATGGTTAGCATAAGACTGTTGGAAATTATGGCTCTCATACTGAGATAGGGGAAGGCAATGGCACCCCACTCCAGTACTCTTGCCTGGAAAATCCCATGGACGGAGGAGCCTGGTGGGCTGCAGTCCATGGGGTCGCGAAGAGTGGGGCATGACTGACGTGACTTAGCAGCAGCAGTAGCAGCAGCATGCTGAGATGCTGGGGCCAAAAGGAAAACTAGAGGTCATGTGGTCCAGGAGAAGCACTGCTTATTGTTACTGAAAAACATTTCCTGGATTTACCCAGTGGTTAAAAATCTACCTGCCAATGCAGGGGACACGGTTCGATCCCTACTGCAGGAAGATTCCACATGCCTCAGGGCACCTGAGCCCGGCACCGCAACTACTAAGCCTGCACTCTGGAGCCCGTGTTCCTCGACAAGAGAAGCCACAACAGTGAGAAGCCTGCATTCCACAACTAGGGAGCAGCCCTTGCTTCCTGCCACTAGAGAAGGCCCGCATGCAGCCACAAAGCCCCAGCACGGCCCCAAATAAATACATTTTAAAAAGAAAGAAAAACATTTCCCTGCACGAAGCTTTATGTAGAAATTCAACTTGTACACAAAACACAAGATGCTCTGGAAGAAGAAGGAGCAGAGAGAAGAATTGTGTGGTTTCCCCCATCCCCGCATCACACAGTAGCACCTCTGAGGAGCTTCAAAGTGGCTCAAAGGCACCCATGAAGCCACTGATATTGGTTGACACCCTCATTTCACAGCTGGGGACACCAAGGTCCAGAGAAGAGAAGGGGCTCATTTGAGTCACCAGACTTCGTAACTGAGGTGGGCTGAGCCTCCAGACCTTGTGACTCAGGCTCTCTGTTGACCCCACAAACCGTTCACAGATTTGTTTCTTGGCTGATGGGTGAAGTGCCTAAAGGGCCATCTCAAAGAATGGTCTCCTTTCCCCTCATTCAAATCTTGGTGGGCTTCCAGGTGGAGGTGTTTTGGAGAAGACTTCACGCTGTATTGGAGAAGAAATCTCAGAGGCAAAGTCAAGTGGCAAAGTCAAGAGACAAAGTCAGATGAATTTGAGGAGCTCTGTAGGCAAAGCCAGGGTCAATCTGGTGTCAAAGAGGAAAAACCCCAGAGGGGGTTTAGGGAATTATTGTGAAACAAAATCGAATCATCAGTGAAAAGTACTTTGAAGATAGCTAAGTGCTAAACAAACAAGATATTTATTATCATCAATGTTACCATGACACTTTATATTAATCAATAGGCCTGGAAGGGATCCTAATTAGGTGAGGAATTGATGCTGTGAGTAAAACACCACAAATGAAAATAACAAGATGAGAATTTCCGGGCCACATTTCTACCAGGGAGGCTGATCCAGGGTCACTGGTGTCTCCCTGTGTTAAAGATGAATGAGATCTCTACCTTCCATCACTGCTCATAAAGAAAATCCCTCATCCTCTTCTGCTCACAGAATTGAGAGTTATTTATTGATTGCTTATAACACTAATTACATTCGAGGCCTTACCTTCAGAATTTGAAGTGTTCATAATTAGCAAATATATCTCAGGAATGAATGAAGGTGACATTCAGTCTTTTCTGTAAGTACAATGAGAATGGCATCTCTTTCTTTTGTAAATAACCTCACCTGATACAATGTAAAATTAAGATCATTCTTGAAAATATCAACCTTGGTTTCTGTGTACTCTGGCAACTGGTGGATGTGACTGATAATCTCCAAAGATGACCATCAATTTCTTCCCTCTCTGTAACTCCTTGTTTCCCTGTATGGAGATGGAGAACCTGCTTCCCTCACCTTTGATGTGGGCTGACCTTGGTGATTTTCTGAACAACGGAATCCACAGAAGTGATGCTCTGAGACTTCTAAGACTAAGTCATCGGAAACCTCCCGGCTTCTGCTGGGGCCTCTTGGATGCTCACTAGAGATGCTCCCTCTAGGGGCCCAGCTTCCAAATTCTGGGAAGGCCAAGTACATGGAAAAGCCAAGTACATAGGAGCTCCAGTCAACAGCCTAGCTGAGCTCCCAGCCCGCAGCCCACACAGGCTGTGATGAGTGAGCCACGTGGGACGTGCAGCTCAGTTGGGCCTTCGGATGACAGCAGCCCCAGCCACGATCTGAATGAACACAACTGTCTGAAAGACCCTAAGTGAGATCTGCTCATCTGAGTCCAATCAACCCCTGAGACATGAGAGACAATTGCAAAGTACCATTTCAGGCCACTGAGATCTGGGACTCTGTCACATCACAATAAATAATCTGAACATGTCAATATTTGTGAACCTACCGCCAGTGTATTCTGTCTCCTGTTGACATAAATCTTTCTGCAGAAGTATAATTCAAACAAAAAGATTAAAAAAAAAAAAAAAACCTCCTGAGACTTCAGAGCTTTTTTCCCCAGGTCCTGTGAAAATAATCTTCAAAAAGAAACCTGTAATTTGGCACAACCATTCTCCTGATGATAATGCTGCAATGGACATCTCTGTATTCATAAAGAGCATAAACGCTTGTAAGATGCTCTGTCAAATCAGGACAGGACTCTTGGACTTTCTTCTCCCATTTATATAATGGGACAGAAATACAAGCCCGTGACTCTGTTAGATTTCTTATTTCAATAAATAAATAGTCTGTCATTTAAATTAACACGGGAGATGCATGTTTTCCAGTGAACTCCTCAGGGGGTGTTGGTGGGGGTGGTCCACGGACCACAGTTGGGGAAACATCAGAGTGCTGGCTGTGCCTGGGGAGGGGAGCAGAGCAGGGCCCTGGTTTCTTCTTTCTTGCTTTCCCGCATACGCTCAACCAGCTCTCTGGCTCCATCAGTGCGCGCTGCCTCTATCCCTGCCCGCGTCTGACTCCAACCTGTTTTCTATCTGCCCTGAAGGAAAGTCACCCGTTTTCAGGAATCGAGAACCAGATTCTCTCTGCTCTCCTGGGGGCCCCACCTCACACACTCTGGCCAGAAACTTCACCCTTGCCCACTCCCCTGCCTGCTGCTGCTACTGCCCTTGGCTCGGTTCTGGGCATCTCACTGTGCCCTCCACCCATAGCCACCTGCCCCTCGGGAGCTCCATCCGCTGACCTCAGAGGCTGAGAGGTACCCAGCGTGGGTGAGCTGGCACCCTCTCAGCAGGAAATGGCAGCAAAGTCACATCCCTCGCCCAGCCCTAATTGCCTTAATCAAACCCACAGGGCTTTATTTTTAAAAAAGAAAAGCGATATTTATAGTTAAATAAATAGGATTACTCAGTAATGACAAATGTGTGTCTGCTCACAGTGCCCTCATTTTCCTTCTTTCTTCTTTTTTAAATTGTTTTTTAGGATATAATTGGTATTTAAAAACCACACATATTTAATGGGCCTTTGTAAAGTTAAATGAATTAACGCAAGCAAAGGGCTTAAAACAGCAGTCATTGCATTTGAAGCATCTGGGGAATACCAGTTATTTGTACTGTTGTTGTCATTATTATTAATCAGAGCTTCTCTTAAGAGAGCAGTAAACGTGGACTTTCTTGGAAGTCTCTATAGTTTTAACCTAAGAAATTATGTGATTTTGCATTCTTATCCACCATAGATTTTTTTACTGGCCTTGAAATAATGTGTTTTAAATGAGCCCAGGAGGTGAAACAAAAATCAGTCCCAGATTTCTTCTGTGGCTTCTGTCATTGCTGGCCAGCACAGGAATGGGGAACACTCACCTTTAAATTGCTCTTCGCTCCCTCTAGTTTGCCCTGTGCTTTATTGTCATGATCTGGCCGCAGCTCCTTGACGCCCTGAGCTGCAGTTTGGGCCAACGCACTGCTGTTTACAGAGTGTATATGGTTAACAGGGCCACGTCCGGAGTCAGACGGCTTGGGCTCACATCTCAGCTACTCTACTAATAGTGGTGGTGAGTTGCTTCCCTTCTTTTAAGCCTCAATTTTCTCATCTGTAATGTGGGGTGAGGATGGTTCATATTGGATCTGTCGTGTTGTAAGGAATGAGTCAGGTAACTCTGTACCACAGTGCCTGGCAATAAAACAGTGTTAGCTCTGGCTGGTTGGTGTCCTGAAGGCAAATCCTGGGATTTAGAAGCTGTTTAAGAGCCTTTCTGTGGAGAACCTTGTGTTAGATGTATTGTTAGGGGTGTGTGTGCGTGTGTGCGTGTGTGCATGTGTGTGTGTGCATGTGTGTGTGTTATGTGTATGCCTCTCCAATTCAGTGGTTCCCAACTGGGAGCCATTTTGCCTTCCGGGAGACACTTGGCAATGTCCGGAGACATTTTTGGTGGTCACTGTTGGGAGAAAGGGAGTGGCTACTGCGTAAAGGGTAAGAATGCTGCTAAACACCTCACAAGGCATAGGACTGTCCCCATTCCCCGACAAAAAATCATCTGGTAAAATGTCAACGCGCATATGTCCTAGCACAGATGGTAAAGAATTTGCCTGCAATGTGGGAGACCCGGGTTTGACCCCTGGGTTGGGAAGATCCCCTGGAGATGGGCATGGCAACCCACTCCAGCATTCTTGCCTGGAGAATTCCATCGGTAGAGGAGTCTGGCGGGCTACAGTCCATGGGGTCGCAAAGAGTCAGACATGACTGAGCGACTAACACTTTCAAATGTCATTAGTGCTGAGGTTAGAAATCCCTGTTCTGGTTAAAATATAAGCTTCGTAAGGACAGGGGCAGCCTCTCTGCCCCCTGATGTAGCCCCAGACTGCAGCAAAGCACTTGGTCGTCAATAAATCTCTGCTTAGTGGATGACTGGCATGAGTGAATGATGATCAAGGTTCTCAGCGGGTAGAAGCATATATGGAGCTGGTGAGCACATGGTTTGGCTGCAGCCTGTCTCCCTGCCTAAGGAGTCATCAAACCTGGCAGAAAGGGTCCCAAGCCCAGAGGGTAGTAGAGGGGTGGGTTAGGGTGAGCCCTGGGATGCAGGTCTCTCTGGGAGCTGGCTGGTGGATCATGGGTTCACGCAGTCTACACCAAGCATGGCATTCCAGGAAAGTCGTCAGAAAACTCTCACACCACAGCCATCAGAGCAGATTCACCTCGGAGCCTCCTGGAGGCAAGGGTCCATGGTTTGCAGGCCCCCGGGATGCCTCAGTCAGTCAGGTTATTTCGCCACCAGCAGTGTTGAGTGGTCCTGATGGGGGCTGGAGGTGGTGCTAGTGTTGCTTGCGAAGCACTTAGGACAAATCCTCTAGGATCTGCTGCTTCCAGCAATCTCCCCGTTCCTTTTTTTCTTTAGTGATCACTTCCTGCCCTGGAAAGTGCTACCTCCCAGCATTTCTGCAAGTTTGAGAAGGGAGTCCACATCAGCGAATTCCAGCAACCCTCTCACTCCAGGCCCAGCATCCCTTGCATAGAAACAAGCAGGTGGGGCCCGGATCCTCCCGGCCCCAGCCTGTCCCTGTCACGTCCCCTGCTCCTTCCCGCAGAGCAGTGAACCCCAGTGTGCGGTGCGGGTGCAAGACAGAGATGAGGGGTGCTGTCCTTAGAAACTGTATCTTCTTGAGCCTCCTTTCATGTCCACATGACAATGGCTGACAGAGAGACCTTGGAAGTGAGTCCAGAGCCTCGTCCAGCCAAGTAGTGACTGAAGGCTTTTCATGCCTGAACAGGATCTCGCTTGAACTTTTCCAGGAGTGCAGCTCTGAGCTGGTAAATACTTTCAGGCTTCAGGAATTGCCAAGTAAGCTTTGCGATCAAGATGTACATGTATTTAAAAAATGTAGGTACTAAATTTGATTTTACTTAAATTTAACAGAAGAAACTGAGGTTATGCAAAATGAGTTTCTGATCAGATAACTGCTCTTCTCTACAAGGTATTAATTTGATTCTTTTAAGGTGAAAAAGCAGAGTGTGGAAAAATTAGGAGATTAGAGTTAATATAGTGTTTTTTTAAATTCCACGTTTTAATTTGATGCAGAAGAGGTTGATACCCACAAGGCTCTGTGACAGATGTTGTTCACCAAATCCTTCGTTCTTTCTCTGCTGGACGACTCTCCCCAGAGTCCTTTGTGATCAAATTGCACCCGCACTTTAGATGATGACCTGCGAGCAGGAATGCTGGGGGTCAACTTCATGGCCCGTGAAAACTGCAGTGGGTGATCCTCCATGCTCCTTCCCATCCCACTCACTGGATGCATGCAAACCCAAGCCACCCAATGCCCATGCTGACTACCAGGGGCAGACACCTGGAGCCCTGAACCACCAGTTAAGGCAGAGCTGCTGCCAATCAGGAGACAACTATTTGAGCCTTCATATATTCTGGATGTGTTTGTTAAGGTAATTAACATGACCTTAACCAGTCTCCTTGTTCTATAATTAAATTGGCACAACAATCACTATAGTTTTTCCAATCTGTGGTTTGTTTGTTTTTTATATTGACTGTTGATTTTATTCACAAATTGTAGAAGGAAATGGCAACCCACTCTAGTGTTCTTGCTTGGAGAGCCCCATAAACAGAGGAGACCATGGGGTCTCAAACAGTCAGACATGACTGAGTGACTAACACTTTATTCACAAATAAATCCTTTCAGGAAAATCCATAATAATAATGGCTAAAATTAATTGGGCTCTTGACAGACACTGTGCTAATTACTCACATGTACTAATCCATGTAATTTTTGAAACCGTTGTATTATGTATGAATGCCATCCCCATTATATAGATGAGTAAACTGGGGCACAGCAAGGTTATGTAAAACGATACAACTGAAAATTCCAGAGCTGGATCTCACCAGTTTGGCTGGTGAGTTCACTTCACTTTGGCTCTGAGTTCATTCTCTTCCCCTCAGTATCAAACATTTTAGGGAGTTAGATTCCTTAAGTTCTTGTGTGGTTCATTGCCTTATTTATTTATCAAGCTGCTTCTAATATGCTTTTATGCGGCACCAAATTCCATGAGTATATAAAGTCTCAACTCTGTGTTTTTCTAGACATCTTCCTCGTAGAATCATCCAGCTCTTTCTCTAACAAGATTAATTGCTCTCTAGGCCTGCTCTGTTAGCTGGAATTCTGGAACTTCTCTCTATTACGTTCCTAGGTTGTATGCCACATTTTTCTCTTTTCTTTGGTGCAAAAAAGAGAACTCCATTTGCTGGAGCAAGAACTTTCTCAGAAAATGACTATGAGAGACAATTGTTCTTAGTATTGATAAATCCGAAAATGTCTTTTTTCTTAACTTCAAACTTTAATAAGTGCTACTGACCACTTGGACATAGAATTCTAGATTGGAAATTGTTTTGTCTCACATTTTAAGAAGCACGCTCCATACTTTTTCTACTGCCCAGCTTCCAGCACCAATCTGAGTTTCACTCCTTTAATAGCAATCCTTGTTCTTGTTGTTTGTCTTTAAAAAGTTCTACCGTTTGGAAGATCTGCTCTTTATGTTTGGGGTTTGCTTCACCACAGTGGACGTGGGCACCTTTCTATTCATTGTTCTGGAGATTCTGTGGGCCCTTCTGTCTAAATACCCGGTCCTGAGTGCTTAGTCCTGTCTGAATCTTTGCAGCCCCATGGACTGCAAAGATTCTTCAGGCAAGAATACTGGAGTGGGTTGCCATTCCCTTCTCCAGGGAATCTTCCCTACCTCGGAATTGAACCCGGGTCTCACTCATTGCAGGCAGATTCTTTACCATCTGAGCCATCGGGGAAGCCCACGTGGTCCTTAGCCCTGAGGAATACTTTTGTTCTTTTCACTTTCCCAATTCTTTTTCTGGAATTCCAATTAGTCAGATGTTACGCTTTCTAGATAAATCTTTCATGTTTCATAATTTTCTCATATTTTCTATCCTTTCCTTTTTCTTCTACCATCTGGAGATTCCCTTGACTTTATAAATCAAAATTTGAATTCACTTTTAATTTTGGCAGTAGCCTTTTCACTTTTCAAGAACTCTGTCATCTTTATAGCAACTCTTGCTTTTCTTGGTTGCAACATCTTCTCAAACTTTTCTGCAGAAATTTTGAAAACTACTGCCTATTACCTGTACTAGCTCTATTTCCTTTAGGTCCAACTTTACCATTTATTTATCTTATGCTTTCAGTATGACTGTTAGCATAACTGATGCCACCTCGGGCCCTTACAGTTTCTCCTGGCCTTCCACTGACCCTACCCATCACTTCTTTGTCATTAAGAGCTTTGGTTAATAGTCATTAGGACCAGGTGGCCTCTATGCTCTGTTAGTCCCCAGACAATGGTGAAAACCTTTCCTGATGTATTATTCCCAGCACACAGGAGATTAGTTACCCATTTGTAAATCTTGACTTAGGAATGCATGTCCTGTTTCCAAGCATCTACCCCCATACCCTAGGTTAACTACAAAATTGCCCCAGGGGCCCCCTGGCAGTGCCGAGTGTGGCTGGAAGCACTTCTGGATCACTGGCTGCCGAATCCAGAGTCCACCCCATGAGCAGGTTGCCCTACAGTAAATTGATTGACTCTGTGGAGCCGCCTGACTCATTTTTTCGCCTTCTCGGTTTGATGAACACTTTTCCTTCCCTCCATCCTTTCTTCCCTCAGGGACTTCTATTGAGACCAAAGGAAAAAAGAAGCTCTTTCTGCTGGGATCTGTGGCTGGAAGAATAATGGAAATCAGTACTTGCCAGATGCCACCTTTTAGAGGTTTGAGACACAAGTCCACAAAGGAAAGTAGAATCCAGAGATGATGGGAAATGTCAGTTCCTGGATTCAGCTGCACCTGAAGTCAGCCTAACCTTTGGTTTAATGAGTCACTGATTTTTTTTTCCTTTGTCTTATCCAGTTTGAAAAAAATTCTATTGCTTGCAACCAACAGAGCCCCAAATAACATAACTAACCAGTTACCTACTGACCTCTGGCAAGTCCTTTCAGCTTTTAAAACTCAGTGTCCTCATCTGTAAGATGAGGGCGGGATCCCGGCCTCCCTGGAGGGTTGTGATGAGGACCTAGTGAGGGGCTGGGTTTGATCACCCTTTAAAAACTGCAGAATGATATGTGTGCTCAATCGCTTCAGTCGTGTCTGACTCTTTGCAGTCCCATGGATCATAGCCCCTCTGTCCATGGGAATTTCCTGGTAAGAATACTGGAGTGAGTTGCCATGCCCTCCTCCGGGGGATCTTCCCCATCCAGGGATCGAACCCAAGCCTCCTGCATTGCAGGCAGATCCTTTACCTGCTGAACCATCAGGGCTCCATTGGGGGAAACCCCATAAAATGGTATAAATGCACATAATTGATATTGTGGGAATTTTGGTATTTGAGACATTCCCATTTCTGTCACTTGGGAACCACATAAATGACCAAGAACTGTCCCTGACCAAGCAGGGACCTGGAGATGAGTGATTCTGTACCACAGAGTGAGCTCTGGACAAGACACACAGACTGTGATACCCTGCCTGGTATAGGCATTGTCCCTAGACTGGGATCTAGTCTGCTAGGGACTGGTAGCTCAGCTGGTAAAGAATCCACCCTCAATGCAGGAGACCCTGGTTCGATTCCTGGGTCAGGAAGATCCCCTGGAGAAGGGATAGGCTACCCACTCCAGTATTCTTGGGCTTCCCTCGTGGCTCAGACGATAAAGAATCTGCCTGCAATGCGGGAGCCCTGGGTTCGATCCTTGGGTTGGGAAGATCTCCTGGAGAAGGGCATGGCAACCCAGTCCAGTAGTCTTGCCTGGAGAATCCCATGGACAGAGGAGCCTGGCAGGCTTCAGTCCATGGGGTCATAAAGAGTCAGACAAGCTGAGTGCCTTAGTCATTACAATATCCTTACAATTGATAGTGTAATGGTTCACGCTTTTATTTAGTCCTTTTCGTGGGGTCGGTTTTTCTTTTTTCCTCCAGCCAAAAGAATCACTAAATCTTTATTTCTTTGGAAAACTAAAACCAAACCGAACTAAGCGGACTTGGTCTTCTGGCTGGTTCCCACTGTAAGGACCCCTGGGCGGGAGTGTTTGGCAGGGGCCCTCCTGCAGGACGGAGCTGGGACGGACGGGTTTCTTACTTAATGTTTGTTTGTGCTCTGGGCCTGTGAAGGGCCATGGGGTCTCTGACTGGGTTTGTTATTGATGTTTAGTGAGCCATAAAACCCCGATTTCCTGCCTGCACTCCCAGCCATAAAATAACCGTTTGCTATAGCCTGTAAACACCCCTTGGTCAGCAGGCCCCGCTCCCAACATCTGGGGAGCTGGTTTACCAACATCCTGCAAAAGCCTGCTGACAGCATTTCCCGCCTTTCTGCTCCGCCTTGCTGGCTCCTCTGACTTGCTCCCCAGATGTGGACTCGACAGGCGAGGCTCTGTGCTGGGAGCGGTGGTCTCAAGGGACTGCCGTGTCTGACCCTGAACACGTAGCCTCAGCCGCACAGAACTCAGGTGGGCCCATCTCAGGGCCAGGGGCCAGCTGAAGCCACCACCCCCGATGAAGCCTCAGCCTCGATGAGGCCCAGCTCAGACTGTGCCGCGGGCTTCATGTTAGGAAGGTCTACTGGCCTGAAGAGTCTCAGAAGCCTGGCCCACACCTTCACCTTCTGTCTCGGGGCCCCTGCCTCTAGCTGCAGGACTGGACCAGGGGTTGCATCTCTACTGTACACACACCTCGACCCTGCAGTTTCTATGGCCTCCATTGGAAGACTCTCCTGAGAGTGAGGGTATTTGGTCCAATTCCCTCCAGAGACTGGGAGAAATGATGGGGAAGGCTGGCTCTGGCTCATTCCAGCCTGAGGAGAAATTCCCACATCTGAGCTCTGTCCAAGAGGACAGTTGAGCTTGTGGACAGTGAGTCCCCTGTCATTTTGAGAGACAACGGACACAACACTCATCTTACTCTAGTTTAAGCCAAACAGGAAAACCATTAACTCATCCGCCCAACTCAGGGAAAGGCAGAGGCCAGGTTATCCTGGCTGCCGATCCAGGGTCTCCACATTTTGTCCTGATCTCCCATTCCTTCAAAACCCCCCGACAGCTTTGGAGGCCAATCCCGAAGCTGTGATTTGACAGGAAAGAATGGTCTTCTCTTTTCAACAGCCATGTGTAAAATCCCAGGGACGGGGCCTGGTTGGCCTAGGTTGGGTGGTGCGCCCACCCCTTGGACCAGTCACAGAGTCTGAGGGGAGGAACGGGTGAGCGTCTCTCTCTTCCGGAGAAACACGCTGAGTGGCGGCAAAGCTGAGCTCAGAGGGGAGTTTGCACGCCCGGACAAGAGGGGAACATAAGCACTAGGCAAGTGCTCTAAGTGCCTCTGGAAGGAGCTGTGAGGGGAATTTCTTCTGGGGGAAGAGTTGGCCTAGACATGCGGTAAGCCCCTCTCAGCTGCTCTCTGGACATCACATCTCATGCTCTGTGGAAGGGTCGTCCTCCCTGTCACTCCAGAGACTGCAAAGGCAGTGGGGGCATGGGGTGCGGGCCTGTGCGTTAATGACGAGTGCGCTCCACTGTGTAAAACCTGGGAGCCTTCACAGCCGTGAGTCTGGAGACGTCCTCAGAGGTTAGTCTGTCTCTGCTGCGGGCATACACCCAGTCCCAAGGAGCCGTGAGCTTGGACCGGGTCTCCCGCTCTGCAGAAGCAGGTCTGCCTGTGGATACAGGACCGCCTCCCGCACAGCTCCGGGCCTCCACCCCCATCGTGGAGCAAAGGTGTGAACTTGCCCTGAAGCTGTGGGTCAGGTACAGACCTCCTGCCACTCTCTGCATGGACCCTGCTCAGTAGAGCCCCAGCCTTTCAGTTTCATTCCCAAGGCCACTCAGGATGATGCCTATGGGGGTCCTGTAGGGCCTCCTTATGCTCTGAAGTCAATGTGACAAAGTGAACTCTTTCTCCGGCTCGCCATCCCTTATGCTGGCAAGTGGGGGAGCTTTTTACGAGGCCGAGGTGGGCAGATGGGTAATTAAACATATACAGACAGGGGCAGTGGTCATCTCAGGACACATCCCCCTCTCTTCATGGAAAAGAAGCATGTCGCGCACACAAAATTTTAAGCTGCATTTGTGAATCCTGGAAACGGACCATGACTGTCTGCTAGCTGGACGTGATGCCCCTGAAGGGAACCTCATACCACCTCATCAAGGAGTTGGCATGGTTTTCTCCCAACAGGATAGTCAGCTGCTTGGGCAGGCTTTCTTCACATACACACTCCTTCCCCAAGGACAGGTGCCAGAGTGCTAGGACCATTCTAAGTCTCTGCCTCTCCAGTGGCCTTAAACGGCACCAAGAGCTCCTGCAGGAACAGGAGCAGGTGGTGAGAAGAGTTGGGTGGCCGTAGGTCTCCCGTGGGAACCTAACCTCAGCTCCGGCTGACCTCCCAGACTTCCGGGGCCTCCTCTGACCCTGACACCTGGCACTTTCTCCTCTCTTGCTCTCAAGTTCAGCTCTGCCTCCCGTGGAGGTGGGCATCCAGCTTTCTGTGTGTTGAGGGCGAGGGGAGCAGAGTTTCTCTAATCACTTCCCCATGGGCAGGTGGGTGGGTTTTTCACTCCTTTCCTTCCTTCCCTCCCTCCTTCCTTTCTTCTTATGGAAACATAATTTACATGCAGTAAAATCCCCATTTTTGGTGTGTAGCTCTATACGTTTTGATAAAGGCACACAATTGTGTGGACCTTCTTACAATCAAGATAGAGAATATCTCCATCACCCCAAAATGTTCCTCGCCCTGTGCCCCTTTGTAATCAACAGACTCACTCCCCTAAACCCCAACATGTGGCAACCACTGGTCTATTTTCCATCCTTTTATAGTTCTGCCTTTCCCAGGACGTCATATGAATGGAATCATACAGAACGGAGCCCTCTGTGTCTGGCTTCTTTCTCTTC
Organism: Cervus canadensis; assembly: GCF_019320065.1. Taxonomy (NCBI): domain Eukaryota; kingdom Metazoa; phylum Chordata; class Mammalia; order Artiodactyla; family Cervidae; genus Cervus; species Cervus canadensis. The sequence continues at coordinate 69,441,157 of NC_057396.1, forward strand.
GCAAACTACATTTGAGATGTACCCATGTTGTCGCATGGTTCGTCCCTTTGATCTTATTTATTGGACATGTGTACCACAGACTGTGTGATTGTTCATCCGCTCCCCTGTTAAAGAAAATCTGGGTTGTTTCCAGTATTAAGCTATGATGTCTGAAACATCCCTGCACAGGTCTTTGTGTGAACATAAGCTTTCATTTCTCTCGGGTCATATGGCAAGTGCATGCTGAACTGTATAAGAAACTGGCAAGCTGTTTTCCAGAGTGGTTTTACCATTTTGCATTCCCGCCATCAGTGGAGGGAGGTTCTGGATGCTCAGTGTTCTGGCTGGCACTTGGTATTGGTCAACAGAGTGAACTTCTCAAGATGCAGATCTGGTTATGTGAGAATGATTTGATGTCTTTTTATTGCTTTTAGGCTGAAGATCTTTACATGTCCTGGGAGACCTTGCCTGGCCTTGCTGTCTCCTCTCCGGCTTCCTCTGGCTCCATACCCTGCACTCCAGGCCTCCTGCTCTTCCCCTGGCATCTATCTCCAGGTGCTTCCTCCTGCCTGGAGCCCTCTGCCTCGAATCCTTCACCCTGATCTTTGCTGGGTGAACATCTTCTCAACCTTCACATCTCAGCTCCAATGCCCCTCCTCAGCTAAATTTCCTGACCCCTCAACCTATGTGTGGGTGACCTGGCGGGCTTTCTCATAACACGCTGTGAGTTTTCTATCATAGCACTTATCACAATCTGGAAACACAGATTTATTTCTGTGACCATTAGATTAAGGCCCCTCTCAGCCTCTAGCCTGTCATCTTGTCAGCAGGATATGTGTCCATTTCACTTTCTGTCGTTTCTCCACTTTCTTGGTCACATAGTGAGTAGTCAATAAATATGTGTCGTAATTCAAATAGCGATTGGTGAGAGTCCCTATATCTGGGATGGGCCTGGAAAGGACTTCAAAGAATTCATGACTTCCGGCAGGTGTCTGAGCTTTGTGACGTGACACAAGTCTCTCCCACCATCCCAGGGCTCGTACCGGCCACCATCCTATGCATCAAACACCTAAGCCAAATGAAGAGTGTGCTCTGCATTCTCCTTGCTGGATCCTCCATCCTGCCTAAGGTGGAACCAGCCATCGGCAGCACCCTCTCCACGCCCTTCATGGTGGGCCTGATCTCTGGCACTTACAAGTTCCTTTGCTCATTTTCTATCAGATTTTGTGTTTTATGTTCTTCATTTTTTTTATTATGAAGTATTTTGACATAGCAAAAAATAGTACAGAGGAGCATACAACATCCATCTATGTTCCCATCCTCTTGGATAAAAGAGAAGCCATTCCTGATACAAATAAAGCCCTCTGCTCTCTCCAATCCTTATTTTCTCTCTAAAGGGAATCTGGAAAGTCTGGTATTTGATGGTTATTATTTTCATGTGTGTTGTTGTATTTTTCCTACATATGTGAGTATCCATAAACCATTTATAGTGTTTTTCAAATTTTAAGACTCTATATAAATATTATTGCATTGTATGTATTTTTACAAACTCTGGCTTCTTCCCAATTTTATGTTTGTGAGATTTATCCATGCTGTATTTATAGCCTTGGTTCATTTATTTTTATTGCTGTGAAATATGTTATTTTTTCCAATATACCATAGTTATTTGTTCTCTCACTGACAAGGAGTGAAGTCGTTTCCAGTTTTTGCTCTAATAAATAATGCTGACTAGAGCATTCTTGTCTGTCTTCTTTCTGCACAAGAGTTTCTCTAGAATGTACTTGGGTAGACAGTAATGTTGTAAGATTTGCACTCCTTGTTACTGAGAAACACTGTCTGATAGATTGTACCCGTGGCCACAAATGGGATTTTCCATGATTCTTCACCTTTGCCATCACAGCATGTTATCTGACTTTTCACTTCTGTTAATAATGGAAGGAAAGTGGAAACCCATAATGTGATTTAATTTGTATTTCCCTAATGACCAGTGAGCTGATCATCTTTCTATCAGGGCCTTTCATGCTTCATCTGAGAAATGTCCCTTCATGGATTTTGCCCATTTGACTGTTGCATTGTTTGTCTTTTTCTCTTAACTTCACAGGAGTTGCTCATGTGCCACTGACCCTCATTCTTGTCTGTCATCTGTGTGACACTTTCCCTCTTCCAATGAGGGATCACCTTTTTGCTTTGCTGGTGGTGACTTCTGGTAGGCAAACAGTTTTAATGTTAAGATGTTCTAATTTTTTCTTTCATGGCTTGTACTCTTTGCGAATTTTTTAAGAAAGACTTTCCTATCTGAAGTAATGAATATATTACTATATTTCTAGGTATTTTAAAATATATAATTTATGTATACCTATAAATATTTTATTCTAGAAGTTTTCCCCCCATATTTAAGTCATTTATTCACCAGGCTTTACTTGTGTGCTTGATCAGAAATGAAATCAAATTTTATTCTTTCCATTAAAATAACCTATTAATTGACTAGACCATCCTTTTCATACTTATTTACCATACAACCTCTGCTAAGTATAAAGTTCCATATTCATGTGGGAATATAAAGTGTCCATATTTGTTTCTGGTCCACTGGTTCACATTTCTATCCTGCACCCGCATCACACTATCTTAATTACACTGACTGTATACTAAGTATTGCTTCCCTTGTGGCTCAGCTGGTAAAGAAATCCGGCTGCAATGTGGGTAGACCTGGGTTCAATCCCTGGGTTGGGAAGATTCCCTGGAGAAGGGAAAGGCTACCCACTCCAATATTCGGGACTGGAGAATTCCATGGACTGTATAGTCCATGGAGCTGCAGAACCAGTCTTAACACCTGTCAGGGCAAAGGTCACTAACTTTAAAATTGTCTTGGTTATTCTTGCTCTCCCATATGTATTTTTAGAATCCATTTGTCAAGTGCAGTGAAAAACGTTTTGGAGACTTTGACTGGAATTGAATTGAATTTAGAAATTAATTTGGAAGAAACTGACATATTTATGATGTTGAATCTTACCATCTCCAAACAAAGCTTATCTCTCCTTTGCCATGTCCTTCTTTAATGGATTTTTAATAAGGTTTCACTGATTGCTACATAAAGCAACTAGTAAATCTTTTTGCTAAATTTATTTTTGCTTACTTATTTTTGTTGCTAGTATAAATGGAATTTTTTAAAATTACTTTTTCTAGCTCTGTGGTGCTAGGGTGTAGAATATATTTTAATTTTGCTGATTGATCTTATATGCAGCAATCATGGGCAAATTCTCTTAGTTCTAATAATGTGTCTGTAGAGTCTCTTGGGTTTTCTATGTAGATAATTTTGTTTCTTCCTGTTCAATCTTTACTTCATTTCTTTTTTCTTTTACTACTGTGTGACTAGAGCCTTCAATTCAATATTTAAGACAGGAACAGCAGATTTTCTGCTCTACTGATGCAATTTATTTTCAGGTTAAAAGTCTATTTGGATTTTGTATTCTTTTTTTCTTTCTTTATGTTCTGTTTTACACATTTTTTATAATTGGTAGGCATTCCATTCGTTTCTCCTTTTATTGTCTTTTGAAAAAAATTCAAGAGCCTAGAAAAGTTAAAATAACAATCCAGTAAGTAAGTACTCTTGGATCTTCTCACCTAGATTCATCAGCTGTTTTGTCAAACTGGCTCCATTTCTCTCTATATAGATATACACGCACATGTGCACACACACACAACCACTTTTACTGATTAATTTCATAAAATGTGTGTTAGATATTATCACTGAAAACCAATTGAAAAATTATTGAAATGAATTAAAGATGTAAATATTGTGACTATGACAATTTTTCCCGAATATTTCCAAAGACTGTGAAAAAGTGTTTAACTCTGTTATCAGGAAATGCAAAATAAAATGCAATAAGAAACTATAACTCACTTATAAGAATGACCAAAGTTTAAAAGATAAACAATATCTGCCAGAGTAAACAGAACATTTTTATATTGCTAGTGGGAGAATAAATTGGTAGAACTACTATGGAAAACTGTTTGGTAATATCTACTGAAGTTGGACATGCGCTCAAATTCACACAAACACACGGGCACACAGACACTTCCCTTTTACCAAACTAAGAGTGAGCTGTAAACATCATGGTGAAATGAAAAGAAGTCGGTCACTCAGCCATGTCTGACTCTGCCACCGCATGGACTGTAGCCTGTATTCAACCCTAAACACTTAAGCATGCATCTCCCAAGAATCTTCCTATTCAGCCTCATCACTATTACCACACTTAAGAACATCAGTATTATATCAGGAACTTCATCCAACATTCAGTCCATATACAAACTTCTCCAATTATCCTCTTATAACTTAAAAAAAAAAATCTGAAATTCAGTCAAATTTCACTCATTTCATTTGCCTATGTCTCTCTAGTCTCCCTGAATCTAGAACTGTTTTCCTAACTCCCCCAGTTCTTATTTGATTTGATCTGTTTCAGTGATCATCACACTGTGAACTTCATCCAAGCTATTGCACCTAGCAAGAGCTCATTGATTCTTTTGGCTGTGTGATATTCCAAAGTGAGTGAATGCGCCACAAATTATTTACCCATTTAAATGGTGGTCATTTGGGTAGTCTCTGGTATTTTCCTGTTATTAATATTATTACTGGTAATATGCCTGTACCTGTCTCTTGGTGAACATGCCCATCTATCCAGGAAGGAATTTGGGGGTCTTTGGATGGGTGCATAACTGACCCCATCTTGGGTCCTTAGTTTCTCCTGGCTTTCTGCTGACCCTACCCAGGACTGTATTGTGCAGTTAATCACTTCTCTGTTGTCAACAGCTTTGTAGTTAATAAATATTCTTTAATAATCACTAGGACTGGGTGGCTTCTATGCTCTGTTAGTCTCCAATGATGAAAACCTTCCCTGATGTATTCGCAGCACCCAGGAGACCAGTTACCCATTTGTAAATGTTGACTTAGGAATGCATGCTCTATTTCCAAGCACCTACTAGTGCTAAAGCTAAAGCTCAAATACTTTGGCCACTTGATGCGAAGAGCCAACTCATTGAAAAAGACCCTGATGCTGGGAATGGCTGAGGGCAGGAGGAGAAGGGGGTGACAGAAGATGAGATGGTTAGACAGCATCACCAGCTCAGAGGACAGGAGTTTGAACAAACTCCAGGTAATAGTGGAGAAGGACAGAGAATCCTGGTGTGCTGCAATCCATGAAGTCACAAAGAGTCAGACATGACTTAGTCACTGAACAATAACAAAGACAACCCCTATAGCCCAGGTTAACTATAAAGCTGCCCCAGAAGCCCTTTGACAGTATGGAGTGCAAGTGAGCTGCTGCCTGCCAGGTCCAGATTCTACTCTGTAAGTTACGCTGTAACAAACTGATCTGTTGACTCTATGGAGCTGCCTGCCTCCTTTTTCTACTTCAAGATGTCTTCTCAACTGGGTGAACACTTTTCCTTCAACCCTTCTTCCAACATCCATCATTAAGTATAATGTTCTCTGTAGACTTTTTTTGTAGCTATCCTCTATCAAATTGAGAAGTTCCTTTCCATGCCTAGGTTGCTAAGAGTTTTATTTTTTTTATTGTGATTGAGTATGAATGTTTACTAAATGATTTTTCATGTATCTATCAAGGAAGTCATATTAACTTTTCACCATTGATCTATCAATATGACAAATTACATTGATCAATTTTTAGATGTTAAAGCAATCTTGCATACCTGGAATCAATCTCTCTTGTCTATGTGTTGTCCTTCTTATATATTGCTGTATTTGATTTACTGTTTCAAGTAAGTCAAAGAAATATTATTTTTTACTATTTCAAGTAAATACTAGATTTTTGTATGTATGCCTACAAATAAGAATTATATTAAAGAACTATAGCTTTTTAAAGTTTATCTTTATTTTTTGATTCTGCTGGATCTTGCTACGAGTGGGCTTTCTCTAGTTGCAGTGAGTGCGGGCTCCTCTTTGTTGCATGCGTGGACTTCTCATTTGCTGCGTGCGTGGACTTCTCATTTGCTGCGTGCATGGACTTCTCATTTGCTGTGTGCGTGGACTTCTCATTTGCTGCGTGTGTGGACTTCTCATTGTGATAGTTGTGACAGACAGGTGCAGTAGTTTCTGTGCACGGACTTTGTTGCTCCGCGGCATGTGGAATCTTCCCAGGCCAGGGATCCACTCTGCATTGGCAGGTGGATTCTTATCCACTGTGCCACCAGGGAAGTCCCCAATTATTTTTAAAGTTCTATCAATTGCATTTTCTACATTTTAAAGTTAAGATATTGGGGACACACAGATTGAAGGCTGTAATACCATCCTCATGTATTTACCCCTTCATCCTTACGTAATGTCCCTCTATCTGGAAATGCTTCTTGTATACTTTTTTTGACATATAGCCTTTGAGGCATATAGTCACATGGGTTTTTATCTGGTTCAAATTTGCATACTGTGGCATTGTCCATTCTTTTCATTTAAACTTTCTGTGTTTAAGGTGAGTTCTAATTCACACACTTTCTGCAGACTTTGACTTCATGTGGGGGTCTCTAACGTGACTTCCCTACTGCTTACGTCTCAGGTTCTGTGTCCTGCCCTTGGCACTGCCTGGGCTGTTAAAACTCAGGCTTTAACCATCAGGAATAAAAAGATGTCTTCTACAAAATTATTTTTATTTTTAAATCACTTCATTGAATGAGGTAGAGTTGACATTTAAATAGCTGTGCATATTTAAAGTACACAACTTGATTAGTTTGGAAATAAGTACACATCTGAGAATCCATCATCACAATCTATGCCATAAACATATCCATCATCGTTGAATGTTTCCTTCTACCCTCTATGTTATTATTATTATTATTTCTTTGTGATAAGAACACAACGTTAGATACACCAAACTTTTAAATATACAGTACAGTATTGCTAACTACTGGGCTTCCCTGGTGGTTCAGTGGTAAAGAATCCGCCTGCCAATGCAGGAGACGTGGGTTCGATTCCTGGGTTGGGAAGATGCCCTGGAGAAGGAAATGGCAACCTACTCCAGTTTTCTTGCCTTGGAAATCCCATGGACAGAGGAGCCTGGTGGGCTATCGTCCATGGGATCACAAAGAATTGGATATGACTTAGGGATTAAACAACAACAATAACATTGCTAACTATAGACATTATAGAGTGTATAGATTTCTAGGACTTATTCATTGTGTACAACTGAAACTTTACACCCTTTGACTAATACCCCACTCCACTCCCAGCCCCTGGCAACCTCCATGCTACTGTCTGCTTCTATGAGTTTGACCATTTTAGATTCTCCATGTAAGCAGCATCTTAAAACTTTTGTCCTTCCGTGTCTTATTTCACTTAGCATAATGCCCTCCAGGTTTATCCATGTTGTCATAAGTGGCAGGACTTCCCACTTTTTAAAGGCTGAATAGCATTCCATTGTCTGTGGGTACCACATTTTCTTTACCTCTTTGTGTGTTGACGGACCTTAGGTTGCCTCCATGACTTGGCAATTGTGAACAATGCTGCAGTGAACATGAAGTGCAGGCATCTCTTTGAGATCCTGACTTTATTTCTGGTGGATTTATACCCAGATGTGGGATTGTTGGATCATAGCATAGTTCTGTTAGGTAGTTAGAACAGGAGAAAGGAGTCCAGAATGGCAGTGGCTAAAAGACAAAGAAGGGAAAAGCCTGAGAAAATTGAACAAAGGAAGGGTCCGAGGACGGGAGTGAGGACCTCAGGTAAAACAAACAGCCTTCCAGGCTAGCCCAATTTACATAGGGCAGGCTCAGGGGGAGGAGAAAAGAGCTTAAAAAGAGGAGCCAAAACTGGGCCAGAGGCTTCTCCTCTCTTCACATCTTTTGGGTTGGCCAGCCCTCATGCCTCAAAGATGTATTTTCCTTTATTTCTAAATAAAAATGAGCTGTAACACTGGTCTGTACGAGGAAATTACGTGGGGCTGCAATACTGGTCCACCCATTGCTTCAAATTTTTGTTGTGACGAGACAGAACCGAGAAAATTACAAACTCCCCCCACAGTTCTATTCATTTTAAAGAAGCCTTTAAGTAAACACTGACTCCAGCACTTGCTTGCTCTCTGGCTAGCATTTTCTTATTGTTTCTGCCCTTTCATTGCTTCCCTGACTTCACTGCCAGCTCAGTCATGAATTTAAAAATAATTTACTTATATTTCTCATACATTTTGGGGTCTTTGAGTATTGAGAAGGGTTCCTCTGAATACTTCTTTCAAAATATTCCTGAAAATGAAAATCTCTTCTTCACCTACTCACCAGTAGGGCTGTTTGTCCAATATGTAGGAGATCTTTTAAAGTACCATTTTATTTAGAAATACATCCTCCTAGCATAGTATTCATCTTTCAACTCTGTTAGTAGCATCATTTTTTCTAACACACTGGCTTTGGGTTTCCTGCGTCATACATGGAACTCCCATTGTCTATTTTACACATGGTAATGTATATGTTTCAATGCTATTCTCTTGTATCACTCCACCCTCTCCTTCCCCAAGTAGCATCATTTTTATGGAGAGAAATCGAACACTGATAAAATTAAATCTGTTCCTCTTTTTCTTTATGGTTTCTGGGTGTCATACCTCACCAAGTATTTCCCTCACCTACATTTTATTTTAATTTTCCAAAGTTTAAATTGTTACATTAAACTATTAATTCATCTGGAATTTATTATTGCAAACAGTGTATAGAAAGGATTTAACTGTATTCAATCTAGGTAGATTGTCAATTATACTTGCACCATTTAATAAATAAACTATGCAATATGTTGAGTTGAAATGTCACCTTGATTATACATTACATTCTCACACACACTTGGATCTATTTTGGACTTTTCTATTATGAGCCAATGGTGCATTTGTATCTTTTGGTGCCAAAATCAGACTTATATTCATTGCAGTGCCCTTAGTTTGAAGTTCTAGTATTTCCTATGGCAAGTTCCTTCTCAAAGTAATAGTGAGATTACTTTTCAAAATTTTTCTTGGCAATTATTGAATGTTTATTCTTCCATCTAAAATTTTAAATTGTTTTCTCTGTCCCAGGGAATTATATTTTTTCATTATATTTTATATTAATTTAGGAAGCATTTTTTTTCCTTGCCTTTCTTTAAGAAGTTTTTTTCTCCCATACACATAGAGTTGAAATTGCAGAATCTGCTCTGTACATGTAACATGCTGACTCTTTTATGTGTCATATCATTTCATTCTCACCATAATCTCTGTGAAAGAATTAATATCCCCATTTTAGAGTAAGAAAAAGAAGGACAGAGAAAGGCAATAATGTGCCCAGGATCATTAGTGAAGAATGAGCAGGGGTCCCACCCCTGATATTCTATGTATCATGCTCCCAAGGGGACCTGGGCACCTAAGCGTTCATTTCCAGTGGTTCTCAGGCCCCCATTATCTTGTGAGAGTGCTTGGCTTATTAAATAAGAAATAGTCAAAAACCCACTTTGTGTAGAATAAGATTTGCTCTTGGGACACTGATTTCATCTCATAGCCTGGACCAACCGTCTGCTGGGTTCTGGCATTTATTCATTCTTTCTGCCACTTACCCAGCAGTCACGTGGAGAGCTGCCTAGTGCTCGTGACTGCTGATCTTCATACGTCACTGCTGTGGGCAGTGTCACCTGTCTTCATGTGTCACTGTTACCAGCACTGTCCGAGACCAAAGAACGAGGCTTTGCCCCAGCGAACTTTCACTATATTTGAGGAGTTGTAAATAGAGAGCTAGAGAGTCAAGCACAGACTAAAACAGCCAACACAGGACTAGCCTCTGTGGTTCCTGTTGAGTCCTCAGGTCCAATGCCTGGCAGGTATAACATTTTGGAGGATGAAGGAATGAACCAAATCTACAACACATGAGGCTAAGGAACAAAGGGAACGAAAGGGGCCTGTTTTCTGTCAATGTAAAACAGTTCTCTCAATTGGAAGAAGAAACCCAGTTAGGAACACACCCAACTGAGATCAGTTCTGTAGAAATCATCTTTGAAATAATGGAGGGGCCTTCTATACCAATGTTCTTATGAAGATGAAAGAAAGTGATGGTCTCTGGGCAGAAACAAAGGCAGCGCTCTCTCTCTCTCATTACCTTGTCCAGATTCCTGCCTGAGAAGAGGACACTGCTATGTGCTGGGGTCCCAGGACAGGAGCTGGGGACATGCGGGCTGGTTCCTGCCCTCCTCCGGCAACTTTCGGTTTCCTCTTCAACATGCTGGATGGTTCTGCTCTGGGGTCAGCACCAATGTTTGTTCTGGTTTATCACCTGCCCACTTGTCTTATAATGAGTTTATTTTTATAGTGAGATAGTATCTCCTAACTTAGGACTATTTTTTCAAAAGTATGATGAATTTAAAGCTCATGGCAAATTTAGCAATCATTTCATTCATAGTTTCCCAAATTAATCCATTGCAAATTATACACTTTAAAATTTAAGTTGATTTTCCACAAAAGAAGGAGGAGGATGTCCTATGGTCAATAAGTTTGGAAATGTCAGATTGAAGAAAATTGAAGAGGCTAGGCCTCTTAATACCATTATCTGCATTTGAATTGCAAAGAGGGGCTAGTCAAAATTACTTATTCGAACTGGGAAATTTTTCCTGTCACTTTCACTATCTTCTTGGGACACGGTGTTCCAAAGGAAACTGGTACAGTTCAGTCCTCTTCACAAATGCAAGATCAGAGCCTAAAAGCAGGGAATAATTTGCTCAAGATTTTCTGTTCATGGGTGGCCAGTTCTGGACTCCTGACCCTCAATCTGGGACTCTCTCAATGAAATCGACCATCCTGTCTGAACCAGAGTGGGCTAAATGGTGGACAGAGTTGACATCCTTGGTTTTATGTGAACTAAACAGAAAATCAGGATGACTTTTCAAAATAGAGCAATCCAGAGAAGAAAGGAGGGATCTGCTAGGTTGGATGGTGGGGGTGGGGGCCATGGGTTCACCTCCTCTCTGTGTCAACTCCCCCCTCTTAAGAACCCTTTGTGATGGCACAATAGCTCTGTGATGCAGGCCTAGAACTCAGCTCTCCAGTACATTCTCAAGGCCCAGCTGCCTGAGGCTGGTGAAAGACTCTTCTGAGCAGGCTAGTGTCCCATGGCTGAGCCCAAGCCTGGCTTCTTGGAGAACTGATTCTATCTTCTACTTCCTGTGTGGGTAGAAGAGGAGGTAGAACCTGTGGGGTTCCTCCATCTGTTTCTCTGCTTTCTATAAAAGAATCAATCTTTAGCAATATTGAAGAAAAATGGAGGTACAGGTCAGATAAGGAAAGCCTACTTTCCAGGGAACAGATTGGGCAGGGCAGAGATTAGAGGAGGGACTAGGGCTCTCCCATCCATGGCTCACACGCTGAGTGTGGCAGGGAGCCTCGGCAAAAACTCAAGTAGGATGATTCAGTAGCCGTGGATTGGATTCTTGAGAGAGTCTGGAGTAGAGTCCCCTGGTCACTGGTGAACCTTGTGTTTCGATTGACTTTTCTTCTCAGTATCTCTAGATGCAGTCTTTCCTTTGTGTTAGGGCTGATCTGGAGAGCAGTCTTTAGCTTCGAAAAGTCTCCGATCAGGCCTTCTAGCAAAGTCCCAGGAGAGGTGGCTCGCAGGAGAAGAATCTGGAGACCATCCGTGCTGTCCAAGCAGGGGGCTGAAGGAGAGTGGAGCTGGGCAGTGCATCTCGCCACTGGGTGGCGCTGTGAGCTGCCGCGGTTGATTCTGGAGGACACTTTTCAGGCTTCTCCTTCCGGGGTGACTTCCGGTCTGCATCACAGGCGAGACCGCCAGTGAACATGACTCAGCACTGTACCCGAGGGCCTCACTCTCACCTCGTGGTCTCTGATCATCTTATCCTGTATGCGAATTCCTGGGGCTCTCCAGGTCTAATCCAAAGGAACATTCCTCTGGGCCTCCTGAAGATTCCTTTGCAGCTTCGTCAGCTTGCCTGGAAGAAGCAAAGGAGGCCCCCGGGCCCCTTTGTCTTAGGGAAAGGTGGGTCATTGCTCCACCGTCTTTCCTGATCCAGTCGTCCCAGCAGATGACACTGGAAGGAGAACCTCTAGAGAAGGGGATGTGGAAGAGAGCCTTAGGATGAGGCCCAGAAGGGCCCTGAGAAGTCAGGGATATGACAAGCCCTCCTTGTCCACATTCTGGCCACACAGCTGTGTATCCATCCTGCAGCCCCAGGGACAAGCGCCCTTGTGAGGGCAGTTTTCTGCAACAGTTGCGGCAAGATCACTGTTTTAGGGCATGTAGCAGAGGGTTCCGCTGTCCTCTGGGGGCCTCCTGATGGGGCTAATCCCACTATATCCCGGCTCCTCTGCGTTTGCCTTCGCCAAACGAAGAAGCCAAAAAGGATGGCTTCTTCATCCTCGGCCTCCATTTTCTTCTGGGGCCCGAGGAGCCCTTCACGGTAGCCTTTGTTCTCACTCAGCCAAAGTCCTCACTCACTCACTGGCTCCTCTCTTCCACCGGCACCCTTCTACCTCTGGACCCCACATTCTTCCCCTCTACACCTTGACTTCCTTGTCAAAAGCCAACCACAGGTGCACACTCGGCCCCTAGAAATTAAGCCCCCCCAAGCCCCCCTCCTGCCCACCTTCTCAGTTGATCCCCCAACCTCCCTCAGGAGGGTCTCAACCTCTCACCAAATTCCGCATGGAGCAGATTGATTTCATTTGCCTGTCATCACCCACCACCAACTTTCTCCCCCACTGCTAGGCCCCACTTTAAGTCACTTGGGCTGATCTGATGCCATCATCTCTGTCCCAACAATTCTAGACAGGGACCACTGATGTCTTGTTATTAGCTTTATTTTATTATTTTCTCTAGTCTTGATGTTCTAGTGTCTTGAGTCCTCAATGGCCAGGGAGAAATTACCCCACCAAAGGGTGACCAGATCTTCGATCCAGCAAAGGACTTGCCTGTGAGGGTCACGATTCCTTCATTTGTACCTGTTTAAATGTCTTATTCTTTAAATACTTTGTCATAATACAGTCACTGAGAAAAAGACAAAAAAAGAAAACTAAAAACACTCATGGGAGAGGATCCAGTGGACCCAACCCCAAGACAGGCTTACCCAGTATGTCTTCTCTCCGAAACTTTGTACAGCTGTAGGGATGGGTAGGGTTGCACGAGAAACATGAGAACACTTTGTTGACAATGAGAAATTTAGAGTGTGCAATACTTCTTGGAATTCAATGTTAATAATATCGAGTTGACACAAGAGTTAGCAAATTTACTTAACTTGGTCATAGTTTTGAAACCAGTAAGCTTTTGTTTCAAAGCCACACCATTCCTCCACAAGATGTGAACCAGTTGTGTCAACATCAGTCAGTTCAGTTCAGTCGCTCAGTCGTGTCCGACTCTTTGTGACCCTGTGGACTACAGCACGCCAGGCTTCCCTGTCCATCTCCAGCTCCCGGAGTTTGCTCAAACTCATGTCCATTGAGTCAGTGATGCCATCCAACCATCTCATCCTCTGTCATTCCCTTCTCCTCCCACCTTCAATCTTTCCCAGCATTAAGGTCTTTTCAGATGCGTCAGCTCTTCACATCAGGTGGCCAAAGTATTGGAGTTTCAGCGTCAGCATCAGTCCTTCCAATGAATATTCAGGACTAATTTCCTTTAGGATGGACTGGCTGGATCTCCTTGCTGTCCAAGGGACTCTTAAGAGTCTACTGCATATAACAAGGGAAAAATCTTTGAAGTACTAGTTTTAATTATTTTGGTGGTAAAATTTTGGTGGTAAAATAAATATAATGGAACCTACCATTGTAACCATTTTAAAAGTACACAGTTGGGTGACATTAAGTACATTCACAATGTGGTACAAACTTCACCACAACTTGATTCTAGAACTTTATTTCTGTTTTCCCTGAAAAGAAACCTCACATCCATTAAGCAGTGACTCCCCATTGCTCCCACCCCTGCAAACCAGCATCTGGCACCTACTCATCTGTTTTCTGTCTCTAGAGACTTTCTTATTCTGGATATTTCGTATAAGTGGAATTATTAATTGTTCAACCTTTTGTGTTTGGCTTTCATTTAGCACAATGCTTTCAGTGTTATTCCATGATGCCCCACCCCCATATTAGTACTTCGTTCCGTTTTATGGGTGAACAATTTTCCATTGTTTGGACAGCCTACATTCTATTCATTTATCAGGATATTTGGGTGGTTTCCACCTATTTGCTATCGTGAGTGACACCACTATGAAATTTGTATACAGATTTTGTTTGAACACCTGTGCTGAAGAGGCCATTTTTTCTCCCATTAAATAGTCTCGGCACTCTTGTGGAAAATCAATTTACCATATATATATTAGTTTATTTCTAGACTTCAAATTCTATCTTTTAATCTATAAGTCTATCCTTATGTAAGTATCACACTGCTTTTGGTATTATGATTCTGCAGTAAGTTTGGGAATCAGGAAGTATGAGTGCTCCAGCTCCTCCTTTTTGTTTTTTTTTAAGTATGACTGGGGGCCCTGGCAAGTCCATTTTAATTTTAGGGTGAGTTTTTCCATTTCTGCCAAAAATGCACCTGGGACTTTGAAACAGAATTCAGTGAATCTGTAGATCACTTGGGATGAGTTCTATCTTAATAATATTAATTCTTTCAATCCATAGACACATATTGTTTTTCCATTTATTTATATTTCCTTTCATATCTTTCAGCAATTTCTTTTTCATTTTTGATGTATAAATCTTCCCCAAAATAGATGAGGGAACATTTTAACTCATTACATGAGGCTAATATTATCCTGATATCAAAGCAATCAAATGCATCACAATAAAAAAAAAAAAACTACAGATCAATATCCCTTATGAATAGAGATGCAAAATTCTCAACAAAATAGCAAACCAAATCCAACAGCATATTAAAAGGACTACAGACCATGACCACATGAGATTTATCCCAGCAGTCCCAAGATGATTTAACATATTAAAATCAATATGATATACCATATTGATAGAATAAAGATTACAACTACATGAATTAATGCCAAAAAGCATTTGATAAAATCCAACACAAAATGCCAAAGAACATTCAAATTACTGTACAATTGCACTCATTTCACATACTAGAAAAATTATGCTCAAAATCCTTCATGCTCGGCTTCAACAGTATGTGAACCAAGAACTTCCAGATGTACAAGATGGATTTAGAAAAGGCAGAGGAACCAGAGATCAAATTGCCAACATACAATGGATCATAGAAAAAGCAAAGGAATTTCCAAAAAAAATCTGCTTCATTGACTACACTAAAGCCTTTGACTGTGTGGATCACAACAAATTGTGGAATATTCTTAAAGAGATGGGAATAACAGACCACATTACCTGCCTCCTGAGAAACCTGTATGCAGGACAAGAAGCAGCAGAACTGGACATGGAACAAGAGACTGGCTCAAAATTGGGAAAGGAGTACGTCAAGGCTGTATACTGTCACCCTGCTTATTTAACTTACATGCGTACATCATACGAAATGCTGGGCTGGATGACTCACAAACTGGAATCAAGGTTGCTGGGAGAAATAGCAACAACCTCAGATATGCAGATGATACCACTCTAATGGTAGAAGGCGAAGAGAAACTAAAGAGTCTGTTGTTGGAGGTGAAAGGAGAGAGTGAAAAATCTGACTTAAAACTCAACATTCAAAACCTAAGATCATGGCATCCGGTCCCATCACTTCATGGGAAAAAGGGAAAGTGGAAACAGTGTCAAATTTCATATTTTTTGGCTCCAAAATCAACGCAGTGACAGCAGTCAGGAAATTAGAAGACATTTGCTCCTTGGAAGAAAAGCTATGACAACCCTAGACAGTGCATTAAAAAGCAGAGACATCACATTGCTGACCAAGGTCTGTATAGTCAAAGCTACAGTTTTTCCAGTAGTCATGTATGGTGTGAGAGTTGGACCATACATAAAGAAAACTAAGTGCCGAAGAATTGATGCTTTCAAACTGTGGTGCTGGAGAAGACTTTTAGAGTCCCTTGGACTGCAAGGAGATCAAACCAGTCCATCCTAAAGGAAATCAACCCTGAATATTCATTGGAAGGACTGATGCTGAAGCTGAAGCTCCGATACTTTGGCCACCTGATGGGAACAGCTGACTCGTTGGAAAAGACCCTGATGTTGGGGAAGACTGAGGGCAAGAGTTTGAGAAGGGAACGACAGAGGATGAGATGGTCGGATGGCATCACTGACTCAATGGACATGAGTTTGAGCAAACTCAGGGAGATAACGAGGGACAGGAAAGCTTGGGATGCTGCAGTTCATGGGGTTGCAGAGTCGGACACGACTGAGTGACTGAACAACGATACAACTTGCATAATAAAACACCCAACAACCAGCAATAGAACTCCTCAACCTAAGAAAGGGCATTTATGAAAAACCCACAGCTAACATCATAATCAGTAGTGAAAGACTGAACATTTTTCCCCCTAAGATCAGGTACAAAGAAAGATGCCTGCTTTCACCAGTTTTTCAGTATTACAGTGGAAATTCTAGCCAGAGCAATTCTACAAGAAAAATAAATACAAGTCGTTGTAATTGAAAAGAGAGAAGTAAAAGTTATCTGTCTTCTCTGGGGGGGTCTGTCAGTGGCAAGTGCTCTGTTTTGTGTTTTGTTTTTGTGGTTAAAAGATCATTTCACTGGCTGTACAGCTCTAGGTTGGTAGTTTTTCTCAGCCCTTTTAAGACTATATCTACTGTCTTCTGACTTCCATTAGGGATTGTAGTGAGGTCCGATGTCGGTATAATTGTCTTCTCCTGTGAAATGATTTTTTGTCTCCCTGGCTGCTTTAAGATATTGTCTGGCTTTACTGTTCTGCAGGTTCACTGCCGTAGATCTAAGGGGGTGGCCTTAGATCTGAGGGGTAGGTCTGAGGGGTGATCTGTGCCTCTCAACTTTAAAAGAAAATAATTACACTGGGCAAAAGGGCAGTTTTCCAGAAAAGATAGCTGCCACCATCATTCTGAGCCCGGGGAACACAAGAAACACTTCCTAAAATTATATTTGCCTCTTAACTCAAGAGTCTGCCTTCATCCAGGTGAGCAAACAGCTTCTCCTAAAATGCAGCCCAGACCAGCTGAGGTTGGCCTCCAGGGGGTGAGGATCCCAGAAGCTGGTGTGGTAAGGAGAGAGGGGTGTGGGCTTTGCTCTCTGTTGAGCACGTTTGTGCAGGGCTGGGACACTGGGTAAATGTGCTCCATCAGCCTGGTGATAATGACACTGTATTGACATCATCACTACCGGAACAGCCCTCTGGTAAGGACCTCAACCACTAGTAATTGGTGGGGGTGGGGCAGTCTCCAGGGGTAAAAACAAGGTCACACAACAGACATAAACATTATGATTCTGATATCACCTCCAGAAGGTGCTTCATGGGTGCTCAGCTGGCACAGAGGCCTTCCCCTGTGCCTCCCACGTACTGTGGGGGCCTCCCTTCTGCTTCATTTCCAGCCCAGACACAAGTCTAGCTCAGAGCTCAAGTCCTCATACTGTCCTGGGTCTTTCCAGCACCCCAGAAGTGCCTTGTCGCCCATTACTATTTGTTTCGGTGGTGGTGGGAAAAGCAATCAGCGCCCACTACCACCACCTGCTCCTCCACACGTCACTGAGTCCCTAAGGGGTATTTATTTCCTGCTATGACCCCGTTTGAAAGCTGAGAACACTGAGGTTCCAGTCATGCCCAGCAGGGTTGAAACCAGTAGAGCTATCCTTTCTCTTTCCACCTCCACAGACCTCTCTGCCCTCCTCAGGGCCCGGCCCATTCTTTTTCCTCTGTTTTTCCTTCAACCAGACAAAACCCCTGACACTTGAACATACCCGATGATCCAACCAGTCCATCCTAAAGGAAATCAGTCCTGAATATTCATTGGAAGGACTGATCCAATACTTTGGCCACCTGATGGGAAGAACGGACTCGTTGGAAAAGACCCTGATGCTGGAAAAGATTGAAGGCGGGAGGAGAAGGGGACAACAGAGGATGAGATGGTTGGATGGCATCACCGACTCAGTGGACATGAGTTTGAGTAAGCTCCGGGAGTTGGTGAAGAACAGGGAGGCCTGGTGTGCTGCAGTCCATGGGGTCACAGAGAGTCAGATGTGACTGAGCCACTCATCTGACCTGACCTGGCTCAGCCACGGAACTGACTCTGAGGGTAAAACCAGTGTCCTTTCCTTTCGGTGAAAGTCTACTTTGACCTTTCAACCTGATGCCTGACATGACCTAATGGGGCCAAGCTGGCTTTGGCCTGAAGCCAAACAAGATGATGCTACATCCTGACTGCTTTGCCGATTGTTTTTCCCCATTCTGCATGTGGGCCGTTTTATAACCCGCACTCCTCAGACTCTGACCAGTGATCACCTTAAGCCTGATCTTAGTGAGGCAAAACGTGGACTTTGTGATAATCGGTGGTTTCTGCCAAAAACCTGTCTATGACAGAGAATTGGGGGAATCTGAAAACAGAAGCAAGTTTGGTCAAGTTAGGAAACGCAGCGTGGCAAGTTGGACTGGCAGCCCTAGAGGCCTGAGGGAAAGGGTGACCGATATTTCTACAGTTGGGTTTCTGTTCTTGGGCTGGACATGTTTCCACAGTTTAACCTCAGACACAGCCTCTGGATGCATGGCAGTAATAGCTCCTATCAATTGAATTCTTACAATGTTCCTGGCTTTGTGTTGAGCACGTAACATGTATTTGTTATTTGATTGTAGTGGGGTGAATGGAGGACCCCTCCAAACACATGTCCACACCCTAATCTCCGGAAACGTGAATAGGACCAAATTTGGAAAAAGGACCTTTGCAGACATAATGAAGTTAAGGATCTCAGGATTGTCTCTGATTAACCAGGTGGGCCCTATATCCAATGCCAAGAATCTTTACAGAAGACCCAGAGAGAGACAGGTGAGGAAGCCCATGAGAAGACAGGGGCAGAGAGTGAAGTGAGACAGCCACAAGCCAA
This sequence comes from Cervus canadensis, assembly GCF_019320065.1. Taxonomy (NCBI): domain Eukaryota; kingdom Metazoa; phylum Chordata; class Mammalia; order Artiodactyla; family Cervidae; genus Cervus; species Cervus canadensis. The sequence continues at coordinate 69,460,105 of NC_057396.1, forward strand.
GGAAAACCCAGACTCACCAGGAGCCGGGATAGACAAGGACTTTCCCCCTAGAGCCTTCGGAAGGAGCAGGGCCGTGTTGATGCCTTGATTTTGGACTTCCAGCCTCCAGAACTGTGAGAGAATACTTTTCTGTTATAAGCCACCCAGCTTATAGCAATTTGTGATGGCAACTCTGGGAAATGATGATTCCTTCAACTGCCCTGGGAAATGGGCATGTCAGTGACATGCCCAAGGTCACAACCTGACTCCTGTGGGATTCCATTTACTTCCGTCAGAAAAATGAGGATGTTGGAACAAAAGGTTGAAACGTATTCCCTCAAGTTTCCCATAAATGTGTGAATAAATTGAGGTTATAGCCACAGAGGCTGTAAGAGGCTCTAGCAACATGGCCTCTTGCTGCCCTCTAGTGGTCAAGATGATGAATGTCACCACATTGTTTCCGTCTCTTGTTTCTGGCTCCACCTGTGTGTGAGTGCGTGCGTGTGTGTGTGTGTGTGTAACTGTTAGTCTCTCCCAGTCCTGTCCGAGTCTTTGAGACCCCATGGACTGTAAGTCCACCAGGCTCCTCTGTCCATGGAATTCTCCAGGGAAGAATACTGGAGTGTGTAGCCATTCCCTTTTCCAGGGAACCTTCCCCACCCAGGGATCGAATCCAGGTCTCCTGCATTGTAGGCGGATTCTTTACCATCTGCGCCAGCAGGGAAGCCCAGCTCCACGGAGAACCAGTAAAAAGCTGTGCCCTTTAGCAGAATAAAACTTAAGAACTGTCTGTGGGTGCTCTGCCAGGGGTCGCCTACACATATTACGCTGAAGAAGAGAGATTATGTCCACTTCATTAGGGCACACCCAGCCACCCAGCACCGAGCCCTGAAGCAGGAGAGCAGGCGCGGTGTGGCAGGAAGGGCTGGTGGGACTGGTCCCCCGCCTACTCCTGGATGAACCTGGGCGCGGTGCCGCCCTCTTGAAGCCGCCCATTCCTCCTCTGTGAAATGAGCATAATACTTGCCTCACGCTATGAGATTAAATGATGTAAAGTGCCTGGCATGTGGCAGGCCCTCAACAAAGGTTAATACTCGATACGTTTTGTGTGAAAGAAATGCAGTCACCTACATAAAGGACAGGGGCTTCCCTGGTGGCTTAGTGGTAAAGAATTCACCTGCCAATGTAGGAGAACGCATGTTCGCTCCCTGGGTCAGGGAGATCCCCTGGAGAAGGAAATGGCAGCCCGCTCCAGTATTCTTGCCTGGAAAATCCCATGCACAGAGGAGCCTGGCGGGCTACAGTCCATGGGGTCACAAAAGAGTCGAATGTGACTTAGCGACTAAACAACCACAACACAAAACAAAATGTCACAGCCTAGAAGAGAGCCATACATGGTGTGTGAATGAGAAGGAAGCAGGAGGGTATTCTGGGGGAAATCCTGGACTCGTCAGCGCTTTGGGATCTGTTTTATTAGCCCTGACACACACTCACTCTACGTCACTTCTCTGGACCTCAGCTTTGTCATCCGTGAAATGGAAAGTTGAAGAACAGAATCTAGTAACTGAAAACCCATGGACAGTGACTTAACTCAGTGACCAAATCTGTCTTACCACTTGTTTTCATGTAGCCCATGAGCTAAAAATGATTTTTACAGTTTAAATGGTTGAAAAACAATCAAAAGAAGAAATGTTTTATGACATGTGAAAAAATATGAAATTCAAATATGTGTCTGCAAATCAAGTTCTATTGGAATCTAGCCAAGCTCATTTTTTATGTATTGTCCATGGTTTCTTTCTTGTTAAAACAGCAGAAATGAGGCATTGGCTTGGAAAGCTGAAAATATCTGACCCTTTACAGAAAAAGTTAGCCAACCTCCAGCTTAACCAATAAAGCTATTTGAATCTCAAAATGACAGCATTCTGGGTCTACATCTCAGCAGTTCTCTTGACCTTTCCTTCTGGTCTCATGGTGCCAGACTCAGTTCCATGAATCGCCAGCTACATTCACTACATTAAGTAAGGCGCAGGGAGAAAAGCTCTCCTGCCATGGCACTTTTACCCAGGAAGAGAACACTTCCCAGAAACCCTGTGTGTGTGTGTGGGAGGGGGGTGTTAGTTGCTTAGTCATGTCCATTTCTTTTCGACCCCATGCACTATAGCCTGCCAAGCTCCCCTGTCCATGGGATTCTCCAGGCAAGAATACTGGAGTGGGTAGCCATTCCCTTCTCCAGAGGAACTTCCTGACCCAGGGATTGAACCCAGGTCTCCTGCATTACGAGCAGATTCTTTACCATCTGAGCCACCAGGGAAGCCCCTCCTGGAAGCCCTGCCAGTTGTTTATAAGAGGGCAAGAGCACGGGACAGCAGAGGGACTAACTGCAAGGACTCAAGTGACTGATGGGGATGGCCTGAACCTAGAGGATGGAGATGGTGAGATGTGGACAGATTCTGAATACTTCCTGGGGAATTTCTGCTGGACTGATTGGGTAGGTTTGGAAGGCAGAGAAAATGGGGACCAAGGGTGTTACCCACATATTTGGCTTGAACCCCTGGGAATCTCCTGGGATGATTGGACAAGTTAGGAATGTATCCAAATGTATTTCTTACATAAGAGCTTTGACTGCATGTTTGTATGTGTGTGTATGTGTGTAATCCTCTCTTACTAGGATGCTCCCATGCCCAGCAGATGGGGAGGGAGCTGAGGGGTGGAGTAGCACTCACCACCAGCAGGCTGGCACCGGCTTGCGCTGTAGCTACTTACTGATACCAGCCCTCTCAGTGTGCTCACCACATGCCACGCGCTCTGCAAAATGCTACCAATATTAACCGATATAATCCTCAGAACAGCCCTACAAGTCCCTCATTTTATTGATGGGGAAATCTAGGATTCAGAAAAATGAGATGATATGCCCAAAATGACACAGCGGCTGGGTGGCAAAGCCAACGTTTCAACTTGGGCCATTGGATTTCGGAGTCTAGGCTTATTAACAACCCCTTCCAGCCATGCTAAAGGAAGGCAGGGCAGAGTTCTTAGCAGTTTGTCTTCCTTTCAGGGCCTGTAAATGTAAAAACACTTAGCAAAGTAAAAACACTTAGCTGGCACATAGTAAGTGCTCACTAAAGGATAATAATTGCTGTTATTTTTATTAACACCAAGGAACCTGGCAAGCTATGGCCCTCTTGAGTGGCCATGTTCTGTAGGAGGCAGAAGCTGCAAGTTGGGGACAAAATTGATTTATGTCAGATGCCAAACCATCAAAAATAACTGGCAGGAGAGAAGAAATCAGACAGAATGTGTAAGTGTCTTTATTTCTCTTTATTTGTTGTCACACTGTTACAGTTAAGGAGGGGAAATTTAGCAAGAAAAAGAACACAAGTCTGCCCACAGTTTTCTAGATTTACATTCTTTTCACTTATTGGAAAAGGAAAAAAAAAAATTGGACCAAATGTGAAAAACATGAAAAAAAATAAAAAGGCAAGAAATATGGAGAGGAAAAAAATCAGACTGGCAGCTATGTGGAAATTGAAAAATGCAAATGACATGGAGCTGGTTTCAATTATCTGACGCCCCCATGCTGGAATTGATTACTGCCGTTGGGAGGAGAAAACGGGATGAGGATTCTGCAAATGAGATCCTCAAAACTTTGGAGAGAAATTCAATCCCAGACACAAAAGTTCTGGAGGAGTAGGTTGAGAGGTGAAGAATGTGAGAATTCCCTTGTGAGGAGAGCTGGCAAGAATTCCTTCCTCCAGGGTTGATGTCCCTGTAGTAACAAGGATTTACCTCCAGGGGGCCATCCAACTTCCTGTACCAGAAAGATGTGGCTCCAGGGCCAGAGGTGGGAAAGTGAGACGCCCTGGTTGGACCCCCAGAGAGGAAAGAGAATAGTCTTGCAACCCCAAAGGCAGAGCAGCTCTGGCTGCCTCAGCAATGCTCTCTCCATTCAGAAAGGCCTTGAGTAAGGTCTTCTGAAGTCAAAACCAAACCATGAAAGAGAAACTGTGCAAAAGAAAAAGGAAGTGGCCACTGGGCAGAAGAGATCCACACTTTCCAACCCAGTCATTCAGAAGGAAATTTGTGGTCAGGAATGGTTGCCCATGAGAATTGCTTTTCTGGGAATTACAGAAAATGGCTCATTAAGGAGGAAATGAAGATGACCTCCTAAATAAGAGGTCAACAAACTTTTTTTGTCAAGGGAAAGTTAGTAAATATTTTAGGCTTTGCAGATAGTTGGGCTCTGTTGCCACAATACTGGCATAGTGTGAGATTAGCCATAAACAATGAGTAAGCAAATGACCATGTCTGTGTTCCAATAAATTTATTTATGGACACTAAAATTTGAATTTAACTGTGAAGAGAATAAAAAGACAAGCCACAGACTGGAAGAAAATATTTGCAAAAAGCATCTGATATGCAAAATACACAAAGAATTTTTAAAACTCAACAATGAGAAAATAAACAACCCAATTAGAAAATGAGCAGCAGATCTGGACACCTCACCAAAGAAGACATACAGATGTCAGGTAAGCATATGAAAGGACGCTCAACATCATAAGTCATTAGGGAACTGCACATTAAAACAACAGTGAGTACCACTACATACCACCTAAAAATGCTAAAATCCAAAACACTGACAACATCAAATGCTGACAAAGACATGGAGCCACAGGAACTCTCATACATTGCTGGTAGGAATGCAAAATGCTACTGCTATGGAAGACTGGCAGTTTCTAGCAAAACCAAACATACCGTATAATCCAGCAATCACACTCCTTGGTATTTATCCACCAAAATTTGAAAATTATCCACCAAAATTTAAAAATTTCATAAATTTGAAATTTTACATCCACACAAATGGGCATGCACATGTTTACAACAACCTTATTCTTATTTGCCAAAACTTGAAAATGACCAAGATGACCTTCAGTAGGTGAATGGGTAAACAAGTTGTGGTGTGTCATTGAGCAATAAAAAGATATGAGCTAACAGGCCATGAATATACACAAAGGACACTCAAATGTGTGTTACCAAATGAAAGGGGCCAATCTGAAAAGGCTACCTACTGCATAATTCCAACTGATTGACTTTCCAGGAAAGGCAAAGCTATGCAGACAGTACAAAGGCCAGTAGATGCCACAAACTGGGAAGAAGGAGGAAGGATGGATAAGCGAAAGCTATGCATATGTGCAGATGATTTTTAGGGCAGTGAAACTATGCTGTATGATACTGTAATGGTGGATACATGTCTTTATATATTTGCCAAAATCCATACAATATATATCACCAGGCGTACATGTGTGTTTGTGCCCAGTCATGTCTGACTCTTTGCAACCCCATGGACTATAGCCCACAGGTCCCTCTGTCCATGGGATTTCACAGGCAAGAATACTGGAGTGGGTTGCCATTTCCTTCTCCAAGGAATCTTCCCAAGGAGTGAACACTAATGTAAACTATAAACTTAGTTAATAATAATGTACCAACATTGGCTTATCCATTGTAACAAATGTACTCCACTAATGCAAGATGATAGAAGGCACTGGAATGGTAGCAGTAGTGGGTATGTGGAAACTCTACTTTCTGCTCTTTATTTTCTATAAACTTAAAACTAGTAAAAAAACAAAAACAAAATAAAGCCTATTAAAAAAAGAAAGAAAAATATTTTCAATTTCATATACTTTCATGTGTCAAAATATTCTTTTTTTGATAGCTTTGGAACCATTAAAAAATGTAAAAAGCACTTTTAGCTTGTTCATACAAAAATAGGTGGATTTGGTGAATTTGTCCAGCAGGGTATTTTGTCAGCCCCTACCCCTGTATGTAATCATTTTGATAAAGGTGAGTCCCCTCTGAGAGCTGAGGTGGGAGGAGGGGAGGGGAGGGGAGAGAGGGCAGTGGGGGAGCTGCTTCTTGACAACCTACTTTATGCACGTTATCCTGCCACAGTCATGGCCAACCTACAGACTGGGAATCACACACACACACACACACACACACATACACACACACACACGTGAGTGTTTTGCTGACTCATAGTGACCATGAGAGGCTGGGAATAGAGTGGCTTAAAGCAGGGATTCCAGAGGCATGTGACCCGGGTTTCAATTCCAGCCCACCACTTGCTGGCTCTGTGGCCTCACACTGGTGACTCAGCCACTTTGTGCAGTGTTTGCTCATCTGTCGAACACAGATGACAGAGGTCAGATCTATAAAACAAGGTTGTTGTGCATATCACATGGTCTATACATGGTTATAGTATCTCTGTTCCCTAGCCCCGTCTTGGCACATACTCAAATATTTTTGGAAGAAAAGAGGAAACTATACCAGTCAGCTATTAATACAACAGTGCTGCATAACAACCACCCCCAAACTCAGTGGCTTAAAACTAAAGTCCTTTATTCTCATACACGTGGTCAGCAAGCCAGCTGCAACTTGGCTGGGCTGGGCTGGACTCCTGACCCCAGGCTCCCGTTTGTCCAGTTTGCAGGTTAGGTTCAGGTCTGCTCCATCTCTCTTTCATCTTCTTTGGGCCAGTGGCCATCTGGTGTGTGTGGTCTGCTCTCCATGTCTCATCCTGGTGCCCAAGGGAAAGGGAAGTGGCTGTTTGAGGCATGCCACCTTGCAGCAATCAGTGAAGCGTAAGAAGATAGGCCCAGTGCAAATGCCCAGGGCAAGGGTGTGAACATGTCACACCCACTAGTCATGTCCATTGACCTGAACAAGACTTGTGGCCAGGCCCAAAGTCATGTTTCCCTGTGGGTGACAGAAAGCCAAGATTCCATATTCCAGAGTTGACATTGTCTGTGAACCTGGAGGCCTGGATTTCCACAGGTTCAGGGATTTCATTTTATCTTGAATTTTGCCTAGCAGAAATTTCCTAAAACCTAGTCCAAGAGGCCATGCCAAGCTGCTAGACTTCTCATCACAGGAGGAAAAGCAAACTCAGGTCTGTGCCTGAGACAGGACTGAGCTGACTGTTCTATAATTTGCACTGAGCAAGAAGGAGGGTGCGGCTTTCTGAAGCCAAGAAATAAAGCCATGGGCAGGGCAGGAAGGGTCAGACGAAAAAGGAGGACAGAGGTGACTGCAAAGCCCAGGCAGGATACCTAAGTGTCCACCAGAGTCCAGACTCTCTACTTTATTTTGCATTAAAAATAACTTCTAAGGACTTCCCTGGTGTTCCAGTGGTTAAGAAGCCCCCTTCCGATGCAGGGGATGTACGTTTGATCCCTGGTCGAGGAACTAAGATCCTGCACCCTGCAGAGCAGCTGAGCCTGCGCATTGCTGAGACTGGGAGCCACAGCCAGAGGCTGTGCTCTGCAACCAAAGGCCCCACGCGATGCAGCTAGGACCTGGCACGCACAAATGAACAAAATAAATAAAAATAACTTTTATAGGATTTCCTGACTTCAAAGCAACAACTCATCTCTGGAGAAAAGTTAGAAAATGCCAGTAAGCAAAGTAGAAGCAAGAAAATAAAAATGTACCTATGGTCCTACCAACCAACAATAACCACTCTTCATATTGACTCAGTGTCCATTTGGTCTTTTTCCCATGAGTGTAATATATCCATATTTTCGTTTATAAAAATGGAATCACACACTGCATCCTCAGTGTAACCTTTCCTTTCTTCATGTAGCAGTACATAATCAACATCCATTCACGTCAACAATCTATAGTCCTGTTTTTAATGGCTATGTAATATTCCACCATACGAGTTGTCAAAAGTTTAAAGAAAATAGAAGCAAAACCAATGAATCACCAAAGTAGCAATTATTAAAAATTTATTGTACACACACCAGACAGATAGTTTGCAAACTGGGAGAACTCAAATCAAAACATGGAATGAGGTTCAGAGGTGCATTGCTATAAGGCAGTTTATACAGTGTGGAGGCAGCAACTGTTTATTCTTCACAGTGATTGGTTAAAAATTAGAGTTTTCTTAAATGAAAGGGAATTGGTTAGCAGTTAGTTCATTTCAATTTGGGAGAACAATTTAAGTTTCAATTATGATTTTTAGAGGAATAAGCAAGAAGTGACCCAGGGCAAGTTCACCTCGTTTGTCTTGCAAAATAAGCTAAATTAAGCTTTGCTTGTGTGACTAAACTGGTTTTGTCTGCTCAGGGAATTTTCAAGTCTGGTCTCTGTGTGTGTTTTCTTTGAACAAAGCATATAATTGCCTTAATTATCAGCCCTTGACTATTGAATTTTTAGGCTTTTCCCCGATTTTCATTATTCTAAACACTATGATGAACATCCTTTTGACTAAGTAGTAACCCACATTCTCATTCACTTACCTAAGTTACGTTTCTAAAGACAGAGTTACCTGATCAAAGGACATGCATGTTTTTAAGGCTTTGATGTACATTGCTTAATTAACCCCAAGAAAAGTAGTCATAAATTATACCTCAGGGAGGGATATTTAAGGGGACCATGCTGATCTTTATAACACAAGATCTAGAACAAAGCTTTGCACATAGCAGGAGCTTAATAAATATGCATGGATTGTAATTTGAGCATAATCAATTCAGACTCTCCCAAACACTCTCTCTGTAGTTCTCCTGCTATATTCTGTTAGCTTCCAGAGCTAGAGCAAAGATATAATGATGAGAGAAAGGGAAGAAGTCATGAAAAGGAAGAGGAAGAGTATCACAGGGGAGTGATGACCACGGTCATCACACAGCACTTTCATTGAAATACAGGTCTTAGTGGTCCAGTTATGAACATACATTAGAGTCTAAATTATTTAAAACAGCCTCATGTAATTATGCTGGGCAAAAATGATGCACATAACAGTACTGAACTCAAAGGTTAAAGACCATGCAGTAAAGAACCACTGCAGTACCCAACCTTGGAATAAACAGCATAGAATTTCCACTCAAAAATACACTCTCCCTCCAACAGCCGGCATAACCAGCCTACAGAAAGCCCTTCACAGAAGTGTGGGTGCAAAGAAAGGACACTTAGATACAATCTGAGCTCACCCCAAAGCTTTGCTTTCTCACTTTTAGACTCTTTTCTTCTTTTTTTTTTTTAACAAATTCTCCAACTAGAGGCCTTGGTTCATTTTGACAGAACATGATAATCACCGAGAAACAGAAAGAGGTTTGGTTCAGCCTTACAATAGTTTCTATGTTAAGCCTCACAAATGAAAGTCATATTAAAGTGGATTTATACAAACCCTGACATCAAAGAGAGGAGAATGAAGGAGAAAAATGTATTAAAACATGCAAAAATAATCTTTATGTAAAACCTGACATTTATGAACATAGCTCAAAGAAATACCTTAAAATTAATCTGTGGATTACAGCAATTTGAAATGTACAGGAAGAATACAAGGATGAAGAGGAGAGGAAAACAAACAGAATGAAGTGTATTGACATTCTGAAGTCTCTTTTCATTTAACAACAAATATTTCCAAAGAACACAAAGCTCACTCAGTTATTAACCATTCATTTTTTTTTATAAACTACATTCAATTTCAATCACACACAATAATATAAAAAAATCCTCTTTAGGATTACCTGCACAAAATTGCCAAGAAAAGAATTATAAGATCATACAACAATTTCAAAGCTGAATGACAAATGTGTGCACCTAGCAGCAGATAAAAATGAAGGAGAAGGTGGGAATGATTGAGTTTTCAATTTCCCCACAAGGACTTGATGTTAATTTCAATTCACGTATGTGCCGCTTTGTAAAGGATTATTAAAGAAAACAGATAACCTGATGTTTTGATGACATGAAGGGAGAGGGAAATGATTTCCTGGAGGGATTGTCACTTAGAAGTGGGGTGAGTTTCTCAGTCACTTGGAGCCTCTGTTTCTCAGACTCTGTGGTCACAACAGTAAGATTAACCTGAGGATTTCAATAGACAATGGAATGCAAGTGCTAGGCACAAGATGGGGACTCTTACTGACATGAGCATAGCAAAAATTTATTCTTAAAGTGCCTGTAACAAAGATCATCAGTAAGTCTAAAATAATATATGTTTCTAAACCTCTTTTTAATTCTTTGATGTCTACAGTGCAATCAGTAATAAATCCTGCTCAGAGTATTTGAAGATGGAAGATGTCAACAAATAACAGTAATTTTTATTGAACATGTAACCATACTCCAGTCACTTGCTTTACATTATCTTGAATAAGCTTCATAACGACCCTACAGGATAGGTACTATTATTCATCTTATGATGCCAATGGAAAATATTGGGATCTATAGAAGTGTAGCAGTTTTCCCAGTGACTGGAAGAGGCAGAAGAGTTAAGAGAGTGGGATCGGGAGCCAGGCTGCTTCTGTTTCTGCAATGAGGGGCATTAGAAGAGGTGGGGGTATATGTAAGTGTTCTCCAGAGAAGCAGAACCAATAGGACTTATATCCTAAATGTATATATGTGTGTGTATACATATGTACATACATGTGCATATATGTTGTGTGTGCACATATACATATGTGCAATATACATGCACATATGTGTGCACGAGTGTGTCTATATGGAGAGAGAGAGGTTTTATTTTAAGGAATTTGCTCATGTGACTGCAGGGGCTAAAAAATGCAACATTTGCAGGACTGACTGGCAGGCTGGAAATTTGAAGGAGCTGATGTTTCTGTCTTAAATCAAAGGGCAATCCAGAAGCAGAATTCTTTCCTCTTTGGGGGGCATCAGTCTTTTTTCTTAAGGCCTTCATTTGATTACATGAAGACCACCCACATTACAGAGGGGAATGTGGTTTAATCAGTCTCCTGACTTGAGTAGTAATCATATCTAAAAAATTACCTTCACAGCAACATCTAGACTGGTGTTGGACCAAACAACTGGGTATTAGAGTCTAGCTTAAGCTCACACATAAAATTTACCACCACAGGTGGTAAGACTATTACCCCTGTCATCAGGTTTGTGTGTGTGCGTGCTAAGTCACTCCAGTCGAGTCTGACTCTTTGCCATCCTATGGGCTGTAGGCCCCCAGGCTCTTCTGTCCATGGGATTCTCCAGGCGAGAATACTGGGGTGGGTTGCCATGCCCTCCTCCAGGGGATCTTCCCGACCCAGGGATTGAACCCATGGTTCCTGTGGCATCTTCACTGTAGGTGGATTCTTTACCTCTGAGTCACCAGGGAAGACCCATTATCAGCTTTGGGCAGAGTTAAACGAGTTAATGCAGGTACAGTACTGGTATGTCTTAAGTACTCAAGATCGTTAGTTCTATTGACAGAGCCTGTTCAGTTGTTAGCTATTGTTATTAATTGACAGGATCATATTGAACCTAGGTCATTTGCCTCCAGAGCTCATGGTCAAGCTCTCAACCAGAGTGGTCTGCAAGTCCCCAGACAGATATAGTTACCAGGGACTTGTCAGGTGGCCAGTGTGACTAAAATTTCAATTGAAAAACTAAAGCAGGAAAAAATTTAAAATATGAAAGTGACCTGGGTTCCAGAATATACTGGATTCAAAACAATATTCCACTAACACAAAGCTACTTTTGTTTGATTTTTTACTTTTCTTAAATGTGGCTACTAGAAAAATTTAAATGACCCATGTGCTTTGCATTATATTTTTATTGGGCAATATGGCTCTAAAGTTCATGCTGTCCTAGTAACACACTGACCTCTTCTGTGTACCTCAGTCCTCCATAGGACAGGCTAAGCAGACCAAACACTGCTTGTGAGTGTCTGTTAGACACTCAGTTGTGTCTGACTCTTTGGGACCCCATGGACTGTGGCCCACAAGGCTCCTTTGTCCATGGGATTCTCCAGGCAAGAATGCTGGGGTGGGTAGCCATTCCCTTCTCCAGGGGATCTTCCCGACCCAGGGATCGAACCCACATCTACTGCACTGCAGGCAGATTCTTTAGTGTTTTAGCCACCGGGGAAGTGCTAGACACTGCATCAGCGCACCTTAATTTCAGTGAGGCTGCCCAAATTCCTCCTTAAATATTTTTAACAGCAGCAACAATCATAAAGAAAAAAAATTGGATTTTGTTTCAATTAAGAGTTTTGCTCATTAGAAGACACTGTTAAGAGAGTGAAAAGGCAAACCACACATTTGGAAGATATTTGCAATTCATATGCCTGACAATGAAATATTATCGTATTGTTATATATCCAGGATTTATGACAAATTCCTGCAAATCAGTAAAAGAAAGAAATATAACAAAAGAGAAAAATGCGTGAGAGATTTGAATAGGTATTTTAAAAAGAGGATGCCAAATGACCAGAAAACTCATGAAATGCGATCATCAACATAATGTTAAAGTGAAAGTGACAGAAGACACCAAATGCTGACAAAAATGTGGAACTAATATTCCAACACACTGCGGATGAGCTATAAATGGATATAACCATGTTGGAGGATTTTTTTTTTTTTTCTTATCCGTGTTTTCCAATTTTTCTACCAAGAGCAAGTATGCTTTCTTCATCCCCACCAAAAAAAAAAAAAAGCTGTAAAATTGATCTTTAACTTAAAAAAACAGCTTTTCAAACTATATAAAATAATGAGGCAGGGAGAAAAGAGCCTTGAGCTCTGGCGCGCTGGAAGGAATTGTCAGCAGTTAATTGAGCCGCAGGGAGACTAAGCGTTTCATAGATGACAAAACACAGGGCCTGATCTTTTTAAAGCAGACCCCGTGGGCTCCCGGCAAACTGCAGGACATTCTTTGAGGCCAGGAACAAGAGGGGCCCTGCCAGGGGCTTTGGTGGAGGCAGGGGGGAGTGGCCTGGGTTGTCACCTTCCCATTAAGCCATAAAATAATTCTCTTTGGGAAAAAATATGTCTGTAATAAATGCCCCATGGAATTAGACCCGATCACTGAAAATTGGAAATTTGCAAAGCTTTGCTTAGGCCTTTGATATCATGGTCTGCCCCACATCTAAGAGTTAAGAGTTATTCTTGCCAGGCAGCTGTTTTTGAAGTTCCTTGGAATGTTAAGCAGTGTGCGAGGCCCCATTCAAGCTCTTGATCAGGGAAATGGAGAGATGATCATTGTGAACTTAAAGCTGGGGCTCTGGGATCAGCTGCTGCCTGCCTGCAAAACCTGCTGCTTCCAAGCTCTTCTCTGCTCACGGTTCTGTTCCCAGGGCTTCTTATCTTGGGGGCCACAGACCCCTAACATGGTTGTAGAAGGGATTCAAGGAGTCTGTGAACGTAAATGGGGAAAAATATGTTAATGGTCACTAATTTCTGGTTGAAATTTGGCACTTTAGTTTGTAAAGTAGACCACAAAGTGTGGTAATATTACCCATCTCTGTTTTCCTCCCTAGAAATCACAGATATTTTCATATCATATTACAGTGGTTGCAGATAGGTTGAAATTAAGTCTCTCCTCAGCTGCACTTCAAAACTAGTTAGAAAACCCACTGCCAGAACTTGTTATTTAAGATAACAAAGAAGCATACATATTACTCTATCATAATTGAAGCACAGATTTTGATAACAGTGTTTCAGGATAACTATCATCTTTGGTATCAAAAGCATCTAAATGTATGATTCTGAGGTGCCAGTGGGCTTCACCAGACAGCCAAAGGGGTCCTGGCATGACAGAGGTTAAGAACCCCTATTGTTAGGGAAACCACACTGACTGAAACCAGCCACCGTCGCCAGGCATCACAGCAACCATTGTGTGAGTTATTTTATGACAGAATGTCAAGGAACATGACACTAATAACCCACCACCAACCGAAAGAGTTTGGGGAAGGTCAAAAGGAGACACCATGTGTCTGATCACCTCCCAGAATCCTTCACGCTGACATCCATGTTGGCTGAGCCATGCGCACACCACCATGAAGGACCCTGAGTCAGTGGTTGGCCAAAGACAATCTGGAAGCTAATTTCACTACCTAAAAGCCACAGTCATATATGGATATGAGAGTTGGACCATGAAAAAGGCTGGGCGTGGAAGAATTGATGCCTTTGAACTGTGGTGTTGGAGAAGACTCTTGAGAGTCCCTTGGACTGCAAGGAGATCCAACCAGTCCATCCTGAAGGAAATCAGTCCTGAATATGCATTGGAAGGACTGATGCTGAAGCTGAAGCTCCAATACTTTGGCCACCTGATGCGAAGAGCCGACTCATTGGAAAAGATGCTGATGCTGAGAAAGACTGAAGGTGGGAGGAGAAGGGGATGACAGAGGATGAGATGGTTGGATGGCCTCACTGACTCAATGGACATGGGTTTGGGTGGACTCCGGGAGTTGGTGATAGACAGGGAGGCCTGGCGTGCTGTGGTTCATGGGGTCACAAAGAGTCGGACATGACTAAGCGACTGAACAGAAACAACAACATCAAACCCGAGACTCTGAGCCACGTGGCTGAGCAGTTCTCCTGGGTTCCCTAACCCTACTGCTGTCCGTGGGCTTCCCAGCTGGTGCTAGTGGTAAATAACCTGCCTGCCAATGCAGGAGATGTAAGAAAGTCATGTTCAATCCCTGGGTCAGGAAGATCCCCTGGAGGAGGGCATGGCAATCCATTTCAGTATTCTTGCCTGGAGGATCCTGTGGACAGAAGAGCCTACCAGGCTACAGTCCATAGGGTCACAAAGAGTCAGACACAACTGAGGTGACTTAACACATACACACACACTGCTCTCTGCCTGGGCACCCCTTCCCAATAAAGTCTCTTGTTTAGTCAGCTTATGTGTCTCCTTGGACAATTCATTTCTGACTTAGATAAGAGCCCACTCTCGGGCCTTGGGAGGGGTCCCCCTCCCTGCAACACTATCAAGACAGGAAGAGGTGAGATTTGTTAGGGCAGGGAGAACCAAGTCAAAAGCAAGACAGGCTGCAAGGTCTGGGCTTTGGCTCTGATAGGAAGCAGTATATGGCAAGGAGAGGCCTGACTTGACCTGAGAAAGCCAGGTCCAGAAGAGCAAATAACCCAGAAGAGGGCGGCTCATGGCAGCACCAGGAAGCACAACCTGAGCCCAGAGGGAAATCTCCCTGCTGGTTAGAGGACCCAGGATCACTATATGAAGCGCCAGCTTTGACGTGGGTTCCATTCTGCCTTTATCACTCACCTTGGACAACTTATCTAATCATGGTGAACCTCAGTTCTCGTGGAGAACTCAACTCACCACAACATATCGTTAATTTATTCATAAATGTAACATTGATTAAAGAAAGTCAGTGTTCTCTTGCCTTTGGCAATTATAATTAGAGGATTCTTGGAATTATTGTAAAAATTCAGGCAGATAGTGAAATAAATTTGGTTCAGGGATCCTACAAAACGCCTCTTGAAAGCTTCCAACCTAACTCAGAGTCTCAGACAAGAAATTCAAACCTGAACCAACCAAGAACTATAGAATCCAAAAATTCTTTTATTTTCAAATATTTTTTTCCACTGATAAAGAGTGCTAAACTTATTAGACTCAGATTTTCATCATAATTAAAAATCTTGATTGTGGTAAATCTCATTGCGGTTTTAATTTGCATGTTCCTAATGGTTAATGATGTTGGGTTTTTTTTTCATGTGGCATTTATCTATATGTTCTCTTTGGTGAAATGCTTCTTCATGTCTATTGCCCATTTATTAGCTGAATTTATTTTATTTTACTATTCAGTCTGGGATCTGCATGGCTAAAATCCACTTGATCCTCTCTGCCTTCCGACATCAACAATTACACACACCTTCTCCATTGTCCCCAAACCTCTCAGAGACACTATTCTCTTCGTTCAATGATCTCAACTTTTTAGCCCAGGTGAAAGCCCAGCAGAAGCACCTCTAACTTTCAGGACCAAACGCCCCTTCCCATGGCTGCTATGGCCACTTGGTGTGAGTTAGAAAGAAGCACTCTTTCCTTAATAGTCATAGTTACCATTCAAAATTCGGATGACCTTGCAGTACCCTCTGGATTTATGAAATGCAAAACCTGCTCAGTGACACAGATCCTACAATCTAATTGCCTGCCACCTTCCATCTTCCTGTCCCAGGGCTACTACTTGAGATCCATCCCTCCACCTGTTTCCTGCATACCCTCTTCTCCTCTCATCCTACCTTACTAAGGATCTTCCTCATGAACTACTGTTAGGAATGGGTCAGTCTGGCCATGGGATAGTCAACACCAAAAGTCCTTGGCTCCTCCTCATAGTCAGCAAAAAAAAAAAAAAAAAAATTGATACTCAATCTAAGAAAGAAATGGAAACATTTGTTTGAGCCATGCCGAGGAGTATAGCCCAGGAGATGGTCTTTCAGAAAGCTCTGAGGACTCTTCCAAAGAGGTGAGTGGGGAGACCGGGATATCCGCAATTTTGGTGAAGGGGTACATGCAATCAAGCACACATCTTGGTAGAAGGTCACTGCTGTTTGTATGGAATAGATACCACCGTTAATGGATTCAGCACTTTTCTAAGTATGGGAACACGCAGGAATATGTGTTCATACAATTTTCTCGTGAAAATATCTAACCATCTGCAGGCCGATTCTGCCAGTTTTCCCAGAGCACAAAATGTCTCCTTCCGATCTTAGCCCTGAATTCCTTTCATTGTGTTTTGCAGGTCAACAACTGCAGCAGCTAATGACCTGATTCTTGTAGAACTTGATGGTGGTCAACACTTTATTTTACAACCCTCCTCTCTTTTGGTCTTAATTTCGATCAAGGTTTTCATGACCAATTTGTCCCTCAGCTCTAGGAATGCCCATTCCCAGGTCAGGCAGGGATTTCACTGATAGGCCACTCTATGAGCTATTACTGGGCTGGATCCTCTTAACACTAACCCAAAGCCTCCAGATCCCCTGTCTTACTAGTCTGTCACGGTCCAGGAAATGGTTCCCTTTTATTGCTTCTTCTCCTATCTAGAGTTACACATTATAATCATTGGTCTTATAGGATTAAACATTTGGTCACTTGTTTCAAGTTGCCTAGTCATTATTATTTTTATCGGTCGTGTATCTGGTAGTGCATGAAACAATAATGTAAAGTAGGCAGAGTACAAGCTCCATACCTAGTGACATTAAAAGCGTCGTAAGTAAGTAATGTTATCTTCTAAGGAGTTACATACTTTGCCCTAGAAGAAGAAAAATTGATCTTTATGGTTGAGCAGCTATTTCTGCCATCAGGGAGGTCTGATTAATGCATAACACAAACCCACAATGTACACCAGCAGGGAGAAAGATGGCCAACGTTGGCAGGAAAAAAATTCATTGAAATTTGTCTTGTCTTACCTTAAAATATGAATTTTACTTTATCATCAGCAACATATAAACAAGCTTATGTCTCTCCAGTCTTAGAGAGAGAGAAGAAAAGAAAAAATTAACATCCTCCGTCTAGGATCTTTCTCATTTCTTTACAAGCAAATTCTTAGATTTGGCCACCTGATGGGAAGAACTGACTCCTTAGAAAAGATCCTGATGTTGGGAAAGATTGAAGGCGGGAGGAGAAGGGGAGGACAGAGGATGAGATGGTTGGATGGCATCACTGACGTGATGGACATGAGTTTGAATAAGCTCCGGGAGTTGGTGATAAGACAGGGAAGCCTGGAGTGCTGTGGTCCAGGGGGTCGCAAAGAGTCGGACATGACTGAGCGACTGAACTGAACTGAGCTTCTTGGCAGGCCTGTCTATGTTGTCTCCATTTTCTCTCCGTCACCCTCACTTACTCTCTCCAAATTGGCCTCCTCCCACTATTCCAATAAACTTGCTCTAGCTAGAGGCAATACCTAGTCATAGTGTCTCTCAACCTTCATCTCACTAAATTTCTCAAGAAAATTGACCCAGTCTACCACACTTCTTTGAAGTGCTCTTCTCTTGCCTTCTGCAATGTCATACTCTCCTGGGTTTTCTCCTAAGGCTACCTGATCTTTCTCTTTTTCTCCTTTAAGTAGAGAAGTTCCTGGGAGCAGTGCTGGGACTCTTTCTCAAATAGTATTCTCACCATCAAGCAATCTCTTCCATGCACCTGCTCCATCCTTCTCCCCAAACCCAGCTCAGGTGTCTTGTCGAGGAGACTTAGGCACATCTCATGGCTGTTGATGTTCTGCACTAGAGGGTCCCACAGGCTCAAGAGTCCAAAACCAAACTATTCCCACATATCTGTTTCCCCTCTCGTGCTCTCTTCCAGTATGTGGAACGTCAATATTCACCTAGCTATCAGCTCAGAAGCTCAACAATCACCCAACTCTTCACATTCATATACTCAGATCACCCTTGCACCCATTCAAACTGATTCTTCAAACCTGCTTCTATTCACCACTCCACGGCCCTAGCCCAAGACACCAAACTCCAAGGAGCTTCTAAAGATGTCCCTAGACCAGCTGGGCCTGCGTAGACCTTCGGCCTTGTGCTCCAAATCCTCCTGAGTGGATTAGTACTTCCAGGTCTGTCTTAGGAGGTTTGACTGCACAGAGGGAAAGTGACCTGTGGGTCTTGTTCATTGGGTTCTGGCGCATAGCACACTGCCCTGTACCCAGTGTTGTTTTTGTTTAATCACTAAATCATGTCCAACTCTTTGTGGACTGCAGTGCTCCATGCTTCCCTGCCCTTCACTATCTTCTGGAGCTTGCTCAGACTCTTGTCCATTGAGTAGGTGATGCCATCTAACCATCTCATCCTCTGCTGCCCTCTTCTCCTCCTGCCTTCAGTCTTTCCCAACCTCAGGATCTTTTCCAATGAGTTGGCTCTTCACATCAAGTGGCCAAAGTATTGGAGCCTCAGCTTCAGCATCAGTCCTTCCAATGAATATTCAGGGTTGATCTCCTTTAGGATTGACTGGTTTGATCTCCTTGCAGTCCAAGGGATTCTCAAGAGTCTTCTCCAGCACCACAGTTTGAAAGTATCAATTCTTCAGTGCTCAGCCTTCTTTATGGTTCAACTCTCACATACATACATGACTATTGGAAAAACCAGAGCTTTAACTATATGGACCTTTGTTGGCAAAGTGATGTCTGTGCTTTTTAGTAGGGTGTCTAGGTTTGTCACAGCTTTTCTTCCAAGGAGCAAGCATCTTTTAATTTCATGGCTGCAGTCACAGTCAGCAGTGATTTTGGAGCCCAAGAAAATAAAGTCTGTCACTGTTTCTACTTTTCCCCTTTCTATTTGTAACACTTCGTTACAGGACCAGATGCCATGATCTTAGGTTTTTGAATGTTGAGTTTTAAGCCAATTTTTTCACTCTCCTCTTTCACCCTCATCAAGAGGTTTTTTAATTCCTCTTCCATTTCTGCCATTAGAGTGGTGTCATCTGCATATCTGAGGTTGCTGATATTTCTCCCTGCACTCTTGATTCCAGCTTGTGATTCATCCAGCTCAGCATTTCACATGATGTACTCTTCATGAAGGTTAAATAAATGGGGTGACAATACCCAGCCTTGACGTACTCCTTTCCCAATTTTGAGCCAGTCTGTGTTCCACGTCTGGTTCTAACTGTTGCTTCTTGACCTGCATACAGGTTTATCAGGAGACAGGTAAGGTGGTCTGGTATTCCCATCTCTTTAAGAATTTTCCAGTTTGTTGTGATCCACACAGTCAAAGGCTTTAGAGTGGTCAACGAAGCAGAAGTAGATGTTTTTCTCGAATTCCCTTGCTTTCTCTATACTTGTTAGAATGACGGAATGAGAATGAGAGGGAGCACTACTCCGCTCTTCAGGGCAGCCGGAACTCAGCACCTCAGGCTGTGTGATGCCAACCATCACGTGCAAGGCAGCGACCCGGCCCTCCACCCAACCTCCTTTTCCAGCACTGTGCCTGGACCACTTCCTCTCCTCTTGCCTGGGAGACCCTTTGAAGCCCCCTGGAAGCTAACAACATCAGAGGCCTCTGCTCCTTTTCTCTTCAGCTCCAGCCCTACCTGAATGAGCTGCTAGTGGCCAGCGATGAGAGGAGGGGCTGAAAGGAGTGGGGAGAAGTGGGGGAGGGAGTCAGGTTAAGTAAGTTTAAGTTGAAAACTGACCCCAAAGAAATTATCAGGCTGTTGGAAGAGGCAGATGCTATATGCAGGCAGAAACAATGATGCCTTGTAGCTGAGGCTTATAAAATGTGCGTGTACACTGGATTCGGCAGCCTGAAAACCATTTTCTTCTCCCTTAAGAGTCATTCATGAGATGGGGGCAGCCACCACTCACACCTGCTGGAAGCTTTCCTCCTGTTTCTGGGGTCATGTCCAGCAAGAGGAGGGGTCTGTATGGGTTTTCATTAATGGCAGGCACCATTCTTCACCCTTCTCACCATTTATTGAAATGGCAGTGAAAACCCGAGGAGAGAAATCACTGTAAAAAGGATTGAAAAGATTGCGGGAGACTACAGCCTCCCTGGTAGCTCAGATGGGAAAGCGTCTGCCTGCAATGCAGGAGACCTGGGTTCGACCGTTGGGTGGGGAAGATCCCCTGGAGAAAGAAATTTCACTATTCTCACCTGGAAAATCCGATGGACAGAGGAGTCTGGTGGGCTACGGTCCATGGGGTCACAAAGAGTCGGACATGACTGACTTTCAGAGCCACTTTTATTTTTTAAGTGAAGAGCTCTTTTACTTGGAGGAACGTAAGGATTTTGGCATCCTGAGAGGTGCTATGGGATTTGAAGGCAGTAGACATTTTGTTATAGATGATAAAATGGTCACCAAGTGAACATTTCCTGCCTTGCAGATCTAGTGAGGATCCATGACCCTCCTCAGCAATGACCTTGGTGTTGGGACAGGCTGTAAAATTCACTCCTTCTCACATACTCATCACCTCCTCGCTGATATTTTGTTTAGTTGTTTTACATGGTTCTTGGCCTAATTGTTTGCAGTTTTGTCAGGGTGCAGCAGAAGCTCCCAGTAGCTGAGAAGATCATGGAATCTCTTCACTGGTACAACTTGCATTATTATTTGTATTACAGTGTGGGGTAAGGGTGAGCAGACATTTCTCAAGGCCACTGTTTACGAACACAGCATGCTGCCACTTGACTTTAGAAGGTCAAGGGAAATAGGTTTGAACAATGGGCGAATGTACCATAGACAGGACATTTCGTTTGATAACAGGAATATAGCTTTTGTGCTAACAAAGGGCTTTAAAAATTAGTGTGCAATTTTTAGTAATTAGCATATAATTTTAGTTATCAATTGGTTCATAACAAACAGATTAATTAGGAACCCCACTCAGTCATTTATCTAAATGAAAAGTTCTGTTAAATTGTATTTGTGGGCATTGATCAAAGCTAATGGGAAAAAGAGATTAAGATGAAAATCATGGGATTAAATTTTTAATTAGTTTGCCCCCGGAACATTTGCTTGGTGTGACACAGTGATTGATTGGCTACTTACGCCTGCCCAGGAAGGATGTGGCTCTACTACCAAACCTCTGAACATAAAAGTGTTTTACAAAAGACTGAATATTTTATTCAGTTATCTTTCTCTTTACTCCTGCTTAACAAGGAATTGAAAAGGAAGGCAGCGTCTGGGATCTCAGAGTCCTTTGTCTGGTGATACATACAAAGTATGAGATGGAAGTTAGTTCGTTAATATCAAAAACTCAACATGTCTAAAATAAAACTTTCCATTTCCCTTTCCCAACCTCTTCTCCTCCCAGGGTTCTTTGCTTTTAACCAGTGGTAACACCACACAACGGTGTGCTCAAAGCCAAAACCCAGGAGTAATCTTGAAATCCTCTTTCTCTCATTGCCCACAGCTTGTCCATTAACAAGCTCCATCAGCTTTTCTCCCAAAACATGTCCAAAATCCACCCGCTGTTTGCATCTCTACCTTCCTAACTCAAGCACCATCATCCTTTACTTGCTTAATTGCAACCCTTCTTAATCTGGACTCCCTGCTTCTAATCTGATGACACATTTCCTCCAGCACCCACCCAGTCCATTTGCCACATAACAGTCAAAGTATCTGTTTAAAACATGTGTTAGGGGCTTTCCTGGTGGTCCAGTGGTTAAGAATCTGCCTGCCAATGCAGGGGACACGGGTTCTATCCCTGGTCTGGGAAGAGTCCACATGCTGTGGGCCAACTAAGCCCGAGGGCCACAGCGGCTGAGCCTGGTCACCCTGAAGACTGTGCTCCGCAACAAGAGGAGCCAGCAGTGAGAAGCCCACGCACCACGGCAGAGAGTAGCCCCTGCTCACAACTAGGGAAAGCCCACAGGCAGCCACGAAGACCCAGGACAGCCAAAAATGACTAATTGAAAAAAATCTTATATTCTATAACTCCTCTACCTTGAACCTCACTTTGTCTTCCCACACTAATTGCCGAGCCCTGTAAGACTCTACGTGACCTGGATTTGCCTGTGACCATCCTCCACCTCTCTGTTCACTGTGATCCACCACCCTGTCAGCCTTCCAAGTCTGGGCCTGCCTAAGGGCCTTTGCAAGAGTTACTCACCTGGAACCCCTGTGGCTCAGCTGGTAAAGAATTTGCCTGCAACGCGGGAGACCTGGGTTTGATCCCTGAGTTGGGAAGATACCCTGGAGAAGGGAAAGGCTCCCCACTCTAGTATTCTGGCCTGGTCGCAAAGAGTCGGACACGACTGAGAAACTTTCACTTCTATTTTTCTAGATGTTTGCAGAGCTGAATCTCTTGGTTTCGGCCTAAGTTTAAATGCTATCTCCTCAAATAAGCCGTTCCTCTGCCACCCCACTTCAGTAGCCCCCTGTGACTCCCTGTCACACCATCCCAACTCACTTTCATCACAACACTCCTCATTACGGCTGTCTTCTTGTATCTTTCTTCCTTTGTTTATTGACTGCGTGCCAAGTCACTTCAGTTGTGTCCAAAACTTTGTGACCCTCAGTTAAGTTCAGTTCAGTCGCTCAGTCATGTCCAACTCTTTGCGACCCCATGAATCGCAGCATGCTAGGCCTCCCTGTCCATCACCAACTCCTGGAGTCCACCCAAACCCATGTCCGTCGAGTCGGTGATGCCATCCAGCCATCTCATCCTCTGTCGTCCCCTTCTCCTCCTGCCCCCAATCCCTCTCAGCATCAGGGTCTTTTCCAATGAGTCAGCTCTTCTCATGAGGTGGCCAAAGTATTGGAGTTTCAGCTTCAGCATCAGTCCTTCCAATGAACACCCAGGACTGATCTCCTTTAGGATGGACTGGTTGGATCTCCTTGCAGTCCAAGGGACTCTGAAGAGTCTTCTCCAACACCACAGTTCAAAAGCATCAATTTTTCAGTGCTCAGCTTTCTTCACTGCCCAGCTCTCACAGCCATACATGACCACTGGAAAAACAATATCCTTGACCAGATGGACCTTTGTTGGCAAAGTAATGTCTCTGCTTTTTAATATGCTATCTAGGTTGGTCATAACTTTCCTTCTAAGGAGTAAGCATCTTTTAATTTCATGGCTGCAATCACCATTTGCAGTGATTTTGGAGCCCCCAAAAATAAAGTCAGCCACTGTTTCCACCGTTTTCCCATCTATTTGCCTTGAAGTGATGGGGCTAGCAGCCATGAAATTAAAAGACGCTTACTCCTTGGAAGGGAGTTGGTGATGGACAGGGAGGCCTAGCATGCTGCGATTCACGGGGTCGCAAAGAGTCGGACACTACTGAGTGACTGAACTGAACTGAACTGATGGGACCAGATGCCATGATTTAGTTTTCTGAATATTGAGCTTTAAGCCAACTTTTTCACTCTCCTCTTTCACTTTCATCAAGAGGCTTTTTAGTTCCTCTTCACTTTCTACCATAAGGATGGTGTCATCTATATGTCTGAGGTTACTGCTATTTCTCCCAGCAATCTTGATTCCAAATTGTGCTTCTTCCAGCCCAGCGTTTCTCATGATGTACTCTGCATATAAGTTAATTAAGCAGGGTGACAATATACAGCCTTAATGTACTCCTTTTCCTGTTTGGAACCAGTCTGTTGTCCCATGTCCAATTCTAACTGTTGCTTCCTGACCTGCATACAGGTTTCTCAAGAGGCAGGTCAGGTGGTCTGGTATTCCCATCTCTTTCAGAATTTTCCACAGTTTATTGTGATCCACACAGTCAAAGGCTTTGGCATAGTCATGGGTTGTTTATTGACAAATCCCAAAAAAGTAAAGCTCTTTGTCTTTGCTGTGTGTTACTCTATCTCCAGGACCCCAAATAGTCTTCAATACATGAATGAAAGAATGCATGGTTGAATAGATTCTGTTGGCACCAAGCCATTATCATCTCATCTCAGGTACACCGACATAAGAAGATTGGGAAAGGTCAGGGGACCAAGAGCCACATAGAGTGGACCTAAGACATGAGAGGAGAGAGACAGGGACCCAGAATGGAGAGTCAAGAGAAATACTGTCTGAGGTGGAGAGGGTGGGGGATCGTGAGGGAACATGGAAATGACAGTGTGCAGTTCTTCAGAGGTAGCCTAGAAATCCTGAAATGTGTGCAAGCATGTGCCTTGCACACACATACTCACACACGGTCCGGCTTGAAGAACAGTGGCCTTCACATCGGCTCTGTTGCTCCCATATCTTCCAGAACACTTTCCCGCTAGAGATGCTTAGGCCGCAGTGTCAAAAAGTCTGAATCAGAGGTCTGGTGGGGCCCACACGTCTGCTGCTATGTAGCGCTTGTCAGCTGATCTCATTCTTGGTCAGTTCAGTAAAGTTGCGGTAAATACGAGCAGCGTGGAGACGTCAGTGTACCATCCTGCGGTGGTTCCATGAAGCCAGGCCATTGGGCTTTCCCTCCACAGACCTCAGTTTTCCCCAAATATAAAGTGAAAGCTCTAGTTGGAGTCCTGTGTAACTTAAAAACTCGGACTTCACTGAAGTCAGGCATGTGAGGTCCTCTCCTTCCTGAGGATCAATGGGGAGGGCGCTACTGGTTAGAAAACCTCGAACCAGAGGCTCCATCCTAACTTGGCGATTCCACTTAAATGACATATTTTGTCTAAAAAGCCCTTTACCATACTATGCCATCTAATATTTATGTTGAGAACTGATGAAAATGTCCAGAGCAAATGTTGCTGCTGTGAAACTATGTGGAAGTGACTTGGATTCCAACTGACTCGGGTTGGAGGGAGAGGCTGGGGGTGAAGGAGAGAATGTGACTGTCACCGATACTCAGGTCTGAAAAAGAGATGGAGCTTAGACTTTAATCCCTTCACGAAGATTTTTAACTCCCAGTGGGTCAGTAAATTCTAGGATTAGCCTTGTCTCTTCTGTTCACCTCTTGGTTGAACCTTCTGTCAATCTTTACCCCTTCAAGGTTGCTTGCAATATATTTTTGTTTCTAAAGCTGAACTGCAAGCTTTTTTCAGAACCCATCCAGCGTCCCATGTTGCATTTCATTTTCACGTCTCCTTGGTCTTTTCCAACCTGTGCCAATTCCGGAACTTTTCCTTGTCTTTCATGACTTTGACACTTTTGAGGAGTTCTGTTGAGTTCTTTTGTAGACTGTCCTCAGTTTGGACTTGTCTGATGTTTTCTCGCGATTAGACGGGGGTTTTGAAGTTTCTGCAAGAAACCTTCACAGAAGTGACGTGTCCTTCTCCATATACCATGTCAGGAGTCTATGATGTCAGCATGTTTCATTACTGGTGATGATAACCCTGACTACTCGGCTTAGGAGGTGTCTGTCAGATCTTCACTGTAAGGTGGAGAACTCCATTTGTAATTAATGTGTATTTGGGGGGAGAGGCTGTGAGCCTCGCTGGGCGTTATTTGTAACCTGATTTTCCTTCTATGTGCATATGGGGGCAGGTGGTGTGTTTTGAAGAAAACTTTGTTGCTATAAGAAAGACCTGTGGCTACATCTTGAGAGGCAGAAAGAAAATGGCAGGTTTAAGGCAGGTTTATACTGCGTCTGGGTGGGGGGAGGTGTACACCGATGACTGAATGGAGGTCAGTGCTTTTTGTCCATGAGTTAATTCAGCACATGTTTGTTAATACATGCTAACTTTTTTTTTTTTTATCTAGTGTCTACCATTTGGCACTGGCATTAGGCTCTACATCAGTCATCTCAGTTCTATTTTAAAGTAGATATTATCACCCATTTTACAGATAAGGATCCAGAAGTTTAAGGAAGCAAATTGCTCAAAAACGTGTGGCAGAACTGGGACTTGAACCCTGGCCTGTCTAACTCAAAAGCGTGCTATTTCCACGACACCAAGCTCGCTCCCTTCTATGGGCCAAGCTCTGTGATCAGTGCTGACACTGAAGCTCGAGACACGGGTTGAGGAAGAGCTGCTCTTCCTGCATGGGAGGGCTTTGGAAGCAGCACAGAAGGCCTCGGAAGAACCATTGCTTGGGTGTCATCCTTTTTTCCCCGAGGATCGCTGAGCTGACTTTTCTCAAGTTTTTACTGAGTCAGGGTAGACTTGCCAGGCTGCCTTCAGCGCAAATAGTTACCCAGAAAACGGAGCTGACATCGACTGTGTACTTGTTGCTCTCGGTGATTTATCTCAGCCACGCAGTGAAGTGGGTACATTTTCCCCACTTAGCTCATGAGGAAACCAAGGCTCAGAGCAGATAACATACGCAAAGTCACCAGCTGGTAAGTGGTTAAACTGAAGCTTGATCCCAGGTCTGACTGATTTCAAGGTCTTCAGGACCCCGTGGTCCACCAGGGGGTCCAAATTCCAGCATCCTCACCACCAATGGGACTGTGCATTTGTCGTCTTCTCGTTTGTAGAAAGGATGCTGGTGATCACATCGTGCCTGATGGTCACTGACAGCAGTGCATTTGCAACAAGGTTTTTTTTGTTCAAACTGAAAGATTTTTGTGCAGCTTTTGCTTTTTTCAACCACCTCCTCCCACAGTCAGTTCATGTCAACGGAAGGAAAATGGAAAGTGATGACTCTGAATCATTTGTGACATATAAAGTCCTACTTTACAAACAAGCATCTTCCCCAAGAGGTATGGCATACATCAAGTCAGGTCTCCCTGCCCCCTGGCATTTGATGAGAAAGTCTAGTTCCTCCTAAAGTCAATGCCTGAAAGTGAAGTGAAAGTGAAATTTGCTCAGTTGTGTCCAACTCTTTGCAATCCCATGGACTATACAGTCCATGGAATTCTCCAGGCCAGAATACTGGAGTGGGTAGCCGTTCCCTTCTCCAAGGGATCTTCCCAACCCAGGGATCAAATCCAGGTCTCCTGCATTGCAGGCGAATTCTTTACTCTATGAGCCACCAGGGAAGCCCAAGAATACTGGAGTGGGTAGCCTATCCCTTCTCCAGATTATCTTCCCCACCTGGGAATCAAACTGGGGTCTCCTGCATTACAGGCAGATTCTTTACTCTATGAGCCACCAGGGAAGCCCAAGAATACTGGCGTGGGTAGCCTATCCCTTCTCCAGGTTATCTTCCCCACCTGGGAATTGAACTGGGGTCTCCTGCATTACAGGCAGATTCTTTACCAGCCGAGCTACCAGGGAAGCCCATAGAGTCTATGCTTAGTGAATAACATTTGCTGCTGCTGCTGCTAATGGTTTGTGACCTTCGTGTTGCCAGGCATTGGTTGAACTGTTCAGTGAAGGAGGGGATGAAAAGGTCTGTCATTCTCCTGCCTCTTCCATTTTGACATCTCCCTTGGTATTCTCAGGAGATTGAGCTTTCTATTTTTTTCTTTTTTTTAATCAGTTTTGAAAATGAAAAAGCAAGGTGGAGTAGCTGCACTTAGTGGTTGGAAAAGAAAGGAAAACTGATTATTATCAGGGCCAGGGATTGGGATGGGGAGATCAGTTGACAATCTGGTTTATTACAATCATTCCATTTTGTCTCCACCACATTATAGTTCACTGATTACCTTGACTCTGCTGCTACATTCTGGTAGAGGTGATAAGAAAGAATGGCCAAAAGATAAGACGATCAGGGGCTATGAAAAAGAACAAGGCATGAGAAATTGGAAGATGCTCTTGCTTTCCTCATCTTAGTTTGGAATCCCCCAGACAAGACCTAGAATCAAGGATTCAGGTGTAGGTAATTTACTTGGAAGGTGCTGAAACCATAGGCAGGGAATTGGGGAGAATGAGCTGGAAAAGGAAAAAGGTCAATAAAGGGACGTGATATCAAGCTAGCTGATTCTGCAGGAACTAGAGCTACTGGTGAACCCTGAGATGCAGTGGTCCCAGGTGGCCCCAGTAGTAAAGAATCCGCAGGCCAATGCAGCAGATGCAAAAGATGCAGGTTTGATTCCTGTGTTGGGAAGATACGCTGAGTAAGAAATGGCACCCCACTCCAGTATTCTTGCCTGGAAAATTCCACGGGTCAGACACGACTGAGCAACTGAGCACACACCCAGGGCAGGTGTCAGAATTCTCCAGCGCCCCCGCCTCCCACCCAGGGAAGGAAGCTGGGATGTTTATACATCAACTTCAGTGTCAGGGATTGACGGCTTTCCCATGAGGTGTGCTGGGCCCACAGAGTGGTTTCCACAGCTTGGGAGAAAGCTCTCAGGCAAAGAGATGCAAAAGCTGGCAGTCAGAAGTCAACCAGTGTTCACTGAAGTGGAAAGGCTGTGAGATGGGCACTGATAACATCCTCTACGTTCCCTTAAAACAAGCAAAGCATCCAAGCTTCTGCCAGGGCTCCCCATACCATTAAATGTACCTCCATATACCCAGCTTCTGATGCCAAAGACTTTACAATTTTCCTTGATATGTTTTTTGGTTTGGAATTTTGTTTTGTTTTGTGTGTTTGTGTTCTTGCCACACATTCAGTATAACCCCAAATCCCACAAATTCTATCTTCAAAATACATCTCGAATCCTACTACTTCTCACCATCTCCATCACCATCTTTCACTGGATTTCTGCAATAGCTTCCTAGTCTGAATTCTTGTTTATATGCTCATCCCCCACATGGTAGGAGGGATGTGGGGATCTTTTAAAACTTAGGTCACTTTACTCCCCATCTCAAAACCATCCCCTTTTCACTCTTAGAATAAAACCTGAAGTCCTTACCAAGTTCCACATGATCTGGCTCCTGGCTGCATCCTTGATTTCAGTTTCCATCCACTCTCCTCCTCACTCACAGTGCTCCAGCCAGATTGATTTTCCTGGCTGCATTCCTGCCTCAGGGCCTTTGCACTTGTTCTGTCAACATAAAACTCTCCTCTAGATGGTCATATCACTCAATCAGTTTATTCAGGTAGTTGCTCAAATGTCACTACTGTAGGGAGCACTTTTTAAAATACTCCATCTAGAAAATAACCTTTTGTCACTCTTTGCTCATAACCTGGCTTTCTTTATTTTTTTCATAATAGTGGTCACGACCTGGCTGATTTTAGTTTACAGTTTTATTTATTGCCCACTCCTGAACTAGAATATAAATACTGTCAGGTGGAGGATTCTGTTTGCTGCACTAGCCCAGCCCCTGGAATTGCATCAATTCATCATAGGTATTCAATAAATATTTGCTAAATGAATGGATTAATAACTGTTTACTGGTCCTGCTGGGATCACCCATTAGTCAAGAATTTTCAGAACAGACAGGAGAAATTGCAGACTTTAGCGTGATAACTGCCTGCCTGCATCTTTCCCCCAAGCTGGCTCTAATGAAAAATACACAGTCTTAGCAGAGTCATGAAGGTCCCAGGGCTACAGGCTCCTTCCAATATGTTCTTTAGGGAATACATTACAAATCACAACTTGTTCATTTATCTTTCTGCTTGCCTCTCTGAGAACAGTAGAGGGAAAGTCAAGATCATTAATGCTACCTGTTTGGTGATGGAGATGAAGTGTAGTCTTGTTTTTTAATAAACTAGAATGCAAAGTTAGTTATCTCCCCAAGTGCCTCGCAGGTAGTGGGTGCACACTACATGCTGAGTGAGTGGACAGTATCATCACTTTGGCATTTCTGCTGCTTGTTCTGCAGCAGATATTTCATTTTATGGCCCACACTCTTAAAGATGCCGAAAAGTGGGGGGGCGGGCTTTCTTCATCACTGCCCCCCAAACCCTGAAAACCCTTAACTAACCACACCCATCTCCTCTCATACATACCACCCCATGTTCCCCAAAATAGTAAAGTCAGCTCTATCTTTTGTGTGTGGTTTAAGACTATCTAGTTTACACCATTATAAAAATAGCACAGGCTCATTTTAGAAAAATTTATAAATTACAGAAAAATAAAAGAGAAAAATTAATAATAACACATCGTTCTACCACCCAAGGATAACCACTGTTAGTATGTGGCTGTATTTCCTTCCAGTGTTTCTGGGTATATTTGTGCACAGTTTAAATATACAATTCATCTTTTTTTTTTTACTTAACATCGTAACATAAACATTTATTCTTAGTATTCAACCCTTTGCGCACATCTTTTTAAATAGCTGTGCAGTATTACATTTCCCCGTTGTAAACCATTTTGCTTATTTTATATTTTTCAAAATTATAAATAATTCTGGGATAAGCATCCTTTGATGTGTATCTTTGCTGGCACTGATGATTATTTCTTTAGGATAAGCCCCAGAAAAGGAATCATTGGTTCTAGGGGATACAAACTCTTAGGACATTTTGTGAGATTTCATTTTGATTTCTAAAACTGTTTGAATGTGACTTCCATAAAAGAGCTCCAGGAAAGCAGATTGCCTCCAAGAATTTACTTCCAGTTTTGAAATGTTTCGGGCCCAGACTGTTTTAGCATTCAGTTTAAATGAGCACAGAAATCTTCTGCAGCCTGTCTCCACTTCAGATTTCTTCCCGCTCTAATAAAATGCGACAACAGCATTATAAAAATTGTTCTTTGGTAAACAGTCTCTTTTTGTGTTCTCAAGGATTGTTTTCTGAAGTCTTTCTGGTGAGTATTGGGTTTATGTCTAGAAGTGCGTGGAGAATTTTTGCATGCCTGCTCGTGATGTCTTAAGGGTTTACTTATGCTTTATGGTTGTGTGGGTTTTTTGTTTTTTTTTTTCTTCGCCAAAAGGAAGTTCAGATTTCATGGCAATGAAACCTGCTTTTACAAGTCTATCTGAGTCCAGTCTCAAAAAGCCAGGACTCCCTTGGCAGGGACTGTTTTGGGGAACACCATATGAGTAAGGAATTTTCTTCCTAAGCCTGGGTCAGTCTGGAAAAGGCCTTGCCAAAGACAGTTTATCAATGGAGGGAAACCATGGCTTTTTAAGAATAGGATGGGTCAGACATGATATAATATCAAAATATCCAGGAAACATCCAGAAGAGTCAAGGGTTCTGGGATGGTTTGGAAAGTTATGGTACAGCCATGCTCATGCCATATGCATGCAATCTCAAACAAAGCAACCTTATTAAATAGAGTAAACCCAGCATCTCTGTATTGACTTGAAAAGATATCGAGGTTATTCTGTTAATTCTCAATAGTAAGTTGTAGAAAAATATGTATGGTTTGATCCCATATTTGTAAGAAATAAAAAAGGCAAACATTGAGTTCAGAAGACTCTTTAATATCTACATGAACTGAAAGAAACACGTGAAGAAACATACATGAGACTGTTGGTAACTGGCTCCTTAGGAATGCGGAATTTGGGTCAGAGAAGACTGAGGAGACCTCAGCTTTACACGACTCGGTTGAATAATGTGTTACAAAGAGCAGGTATTACTTTTGTAAGTTATAAAAAAATAATAAAAGAAAGCCCCCAAAAAGGGGAAAAAAAATACTGGAGATGAATGGCATGAAAAGGGAACCTGGTTTGGGAGCTGGTTGACAGGCGCCCTGCAGGGTTGCATATCCCCTCTTGGTGAGAGGGGTTCATCCCACAGAGGAAGGCCCCGCTTCCCAGACAGGGGAGGCTGGGCGGGCCATGTCCTTCCCCTGGCAGCTGGTAGAGAATCACCTGTGCTGGCATTCACCTGCGATATCACATTTGAAATGGCTTCTGGAAAAAATAATTGGTACGATCCAGGCAGAGGCAGGAGTTGCTATCTCAGGTGGCGCTAGCAGTAAAGACCCTGCCTGCCAATGCAGATGTGAGAGATATGGGGTTCGATCCCCGGGTGGGGAAGATTCCCCTGGAGGAGGGCATGGCAACCCACTCCAATATTCTTTCCTGGAGAATCTCATGGACAGAGGAGTCTGGTGTACTACAGTCCATGGGGTCGCGCAGAGTTGGACACAACTGAAGCGACTTAGCACACACGCACGCACTCTGAAGGCTTGAGGGAAGGTGAGAGCAGCTGACAGGAGAACAGCCTTTAGAAGTTCCAGAATGGGAAAGATGGATCCAGCCGCAGCCTCTGAGCACACTTCTAGTCACCTGCGAGACGGACCACAGCCTTTGAACTGGAGACAGTGCCCACGGCTTTCATTAGCCTTCTTCCCTGGAGTCAGGGCTGAGGTGTGGGTCTTTGAAGAGGGATGGCTCAGAAGCGACATGACTTTCAAACATGACTTGTTTTATATTCTATTTGTGAATTAGGGTGTGTTTACAGTGAAAGAATGATTTAGATGATGACGAGTCAGTTGGAAACATAAAGGCATAATTGAATCTCCAAATCTATTAAAGACTCTTGTCTTGTGTCCTGTGGGTTGACATTTTATTACAGAGGCCAACTTGGCTCTAGCTTTCAGTTTCTTTTCTTCCCTTTCTTATCTTTCAAATATTAGATTTTCCCTTCCCCCAACCAGAAATTTAAAAAAAAAAACCTGAGAGGAGAGTCAGAATGTCTGAAAGGGGCGCCTTGGGGAGGAGGCATCACGTGGCAGGTTGGCACAGGGACTCTGGGCATGGGCACAGTGCCTGGCACCCTGCACTGATGCCCGGTCAATTGTTACCCTCAGAACCTCTGCCATCCCCAGCCCTGCCACCAATTTGCTCTGCTTCCTCGGGCAAATCAGGTCATTCCTGGGGTCCCCTTGTTCCTCCTACCAACGGAGTTCTAGACAGCTAACAGCTCCAGCGAAGCCCAGAAAAGCAACACAAGAGGTGCAAAGGCCAATGATCAAAATAACCCACCCCGATTCCTTTGTAGAAGGATAATATCATGTCACTGGGGACTTCTCTCAGTAAGTGGGTCTTTTTTTTTTTTTTCCCTATGAAGAGCTTGGAACCTATTCCTCAGGGCTGCTAAATCGGGCCTTGTTCTGCGGTCTGATCTGCTGGCGACCTGTGTCCACTTTACTGAAACTGGCCAGGGGCCCTGGCACCGTCAGGCCACGTGGGCCGCCAAATCGCAAGGCCCTTTCTTTTGAGCAAATAGCATCGCACACGCTGCCATCGAGAAAATGAAAGCATTCACAGTGGCACAGCGTCCAGCTTCTCTCTGTGGCCTTTGGAAACAATTTTGTGACCAGGGAAGGGCAGGAGACAAAGGTCTTTCTATCTGATCTGCCCACCAAGCCGGCGTTGGATCGTGGCGGGCCTCTTTCCCTGGTACCATGCGGATCGCTATCACCCCATTTGTCTCCTCTCTTTGAGTAGAGAAGGCAGGCAGGCAGACAGGCAGAGGGATCTATTTCAACTGCCCTTGACTCTGTTTATAATCACCAACATGAAAGGAAGGGAAAGAGATGGAGTTTATAGGACTGGCTCTTTGTGTAACCTAATTTATCTCTCTCCGGCAGCAGTGGGTTGAGCAGTTTCCTCTTTTGTTTCTGATGCAGGAAACTGAAATATGAATCTATGTTGATGAGAGAATAAAGGAACTGAAAGAGGCATAAATCTTATCTTCTTGCAACCCTCGAAGATCAGCTTCTTGTGAAGAAGGGGATTATACTTCTGTAATTAACTGCTTTGCAGCTCCTGGTGATGGCTCAGAGCTGAATAATAGCACCCGGCGAAGTTGCATGAAAGGCCGGCGGGCGGGCTGGTGCAGCCGCAGATCATGAACAATGGTCTCGGGCCTGACATCCTTTCCCAGTGCCCAGCTCACAGAGAGTTAAGCCAGGAGATGTTTGTTCCCTGTCTAGCAGCATTCACGGCAGAGAGAATAGAATTCCAGAGCAAATAGCTCACAGGGACCGGTTCTGCTGTAGGTTGGGAGCTGCCACGAGGTACCTGGAAGACCTCAGCCGTGTTTTCATCTTCCATGTTCCAGCTGCTTACTAAAGCTCGGTGGAGGTGACTGCCCCTTTCCGGCTGTGAGATTTGGAGAAAGTCGTCTCACTTCTCTGACCTGTAGTGTTACCAACCACGAAAATGCAGGGGATCTTGTAAAGTTTGGGGGAGGAAGAGTTTAGATCACGTGTATAAGCAAATCACTTAATACGCGGCCTGGCACCTGGCAGGTCGTCAATAAATGCTAGCTATTATTATGGTGACTTCGTAGAATACAAATGGGTGGGAACTTGTCACTGTTCACGAGGCTGATCATGGAAGGCACCGCACGTGCCTTAGTGGCTGAAAGCCTCCCATCGTCCCTGTCAGCTAGGATTCTTCTTCCCATTTCATTTGACAAAAGAGGTGCAAAACAGTGACCTGCTCAAGATAAAGGGCAGCAGGGGTGCCTGGAAGCTGGGTCTTCTGTGCTGAGCCCACCCCCTGCCCCCTCTCCCCTCAGCACCAGGCCCCCAGGCCCTCAGCTATTCCTCCATGGGTTCATCTGCCTGTCACTTCTGGGCCTCATCACTGGTTTGACCTTCCAAGATCAAATCCCTGGGCCATCTTTGCTTCCCCTCCTCCCTGCCCCGTGCTGGCATCCCTGAGCCCTATAGATTCTTCTCTTGAGATGTTTCCAGAACTTCTCCTTGCTCAGTCCTGCTGCCACTCACGCTGGCCCAGAACCCGGTCTCTCGGGCTCTTGAGTGGTGTCCAAGGGAGGGCGGAGCTCCCTTTCCATCACCCCCCCCCCAACCACTGGTGCCCTGTGAGTGGTCCCAGCCCCACGTCCCTGTCCCTCCCTACGAGGCATCAGCAGCCGCTGCATCCAGTCTACTCTTCCTTCTTGGCATTCAAAGCCCTTCAGCTGATCCAGTCAAATTCATCTCTTCTCACTTGAACCCCCTTGTCCGGCTGAGCCTGATTTAGTCTCCCTCAGGCAGACACCCCACAGCCTCTCTGAAGGCTCAGGGGATTAGATTCTTGATAAAGATTCAGAAGACTCTTGAGAGTCCCTTGGACCGCAAGAAGATCAAACCCGTCAGTCCTAAAGCAAATCAACCCTGAATATTCATTGGAAGGACTGATGCTGAACTGATGACCCAATACTTTGGCCACCTGATGTAAAGAGCTGACTCATTGGAAAAGACCCTGACGCTGGGAAAGACTGAAGGCCAGAGGAGAAGCGGGCAACAG
Organism: Cervus canadensis; assembly: GCF_019320065.1. Classification (NCBI taxonomy): domain Eukaryota; kingdom Metazoa; phylum Chordata; class Mammalia; order Artiodactyla; family Cervidae; genus Cervus; species Cervus canadensis. The sequence continues at coordinate 69,495,123 of NC_057396.1, forward strand.
AGGATGAGATGGTCGGATGCTGTCATCGACTCAATGGACATGAGTTTAAGCAAACTCAGAGAGATAGTGAAGGACAGGGAAGCCTGGTGTGCTGCAGTCCATGGGGCCGCAAAGAGGTGGACACGACTGAGCGACAGAACAACATCAAAGATGCAAATGCCCCATAGAGGAAACCCCAGTCAACGCAAAGTCAGTGTAGGACAGCCACGGAGCATGGAGATCACACGTTCCACCAGTAGAGCTTGAGGCTCAGGGAAGCTCAGTGACTTAGGCAAAGTCACACAGCTTCAGAGTCAAGTCTCAAATCTAGGTGTTCTAACTTAGAATTCAGGGCTCCTCCATTAGACCAATAGACATATCCCCCTCACTGGTGACAGCAGGCACTGGCCAGGGAGGTGGGAGATGGGGACATTTACCTAGTCTACACATGGGCCATGGACCTGTGTGATTCAACCAAAAGGACAGCCTGAAAGCCTGCCTGCTGAGGGGGAAAAAAAAAAAAATGACTGAGTTAGGCCCTGGGGCAGGGGTGCAGTGGGCAGGAACTGGGGGTGGGAGGTGGAGACTGAGATTTAGACAGATGGTCAAGGAAATCAGTGACTAGAAGGCAGATGAAATGCAGGTGAACACTAGTCTGAGCAATGTGCTTTGAAAGAAAGAAAGTGAAATTGCTCAGTTGTGTTTGACTCTTTGCAACTCCGTGGACTGTAGCCTACCAGGCTCCCCAGTCCATGGGATTTTCCAGGCAAGACTACTAGAGTGGGTTGCCATTTCCTTCTCCAGGGGATCTTCCTGACCCAGGGATCGAATGGGGGTCTCCCGCATTGCAGGCAAATGTTTTACCGCCTGAGCCACCAGGGAATTCCCCAATGTGTTTTGGGAACATAGCAATTAACTTCTCTACTCTGATGGGAAATGGGATCCAGGAGGGCTTTAGGGAAGAAGCGGCCTGTGACGTGGGTCTGAAGAAGCAGAAGGATGACTCCCAGTGAAATCAGGGGCAAGGCCTTCTGGATTGAGGGAGCAGCTGGACAGAGGCAGGGGGGCCAGACAGCCTGGGCTGATGTGGGGAACAGCCCAGCCGGGTGCAAGGGAGCCTGGAAAAAGACAGAGAAACCTGAATTCAAGTTCTGACATTCTCCTAGTCTGCCCAGCTTGGGATCTAGGCCAGTCACTTGATCTTTCTGGATCTTGGTGGTGGTGGTTTAGTTGCTCAGTCATGTGTCCGATTCTTTGAGACCCCATGGACTGTAGCCCACCAGGCTCCTCTGTCCATGTTATTTTCCAGGCAAGAATACTGGAGTGGGTTGCTGCTTCCTTCTCCAGGGGATTTTCCTGGCCCAGGGATCAGACTTGCATCTCCTGCAGTGTAGACAGTGTCCTGTATTATAGGCAGATGACCACCAGGGAAACCCCATACGTGAAACAGGCACAACAATCTTATGTCTCCTGAGGTTTATTACGAGGATGAATCAAAACAGTGGGGCACCAAATGTAGGGCCTGCACACAGTAGGTGCTCAGCAAAAGGCCCGCTATGGCAGGAGGGTAGGTCCTTCTGGAACACGGGGGCAAGCAGGGGTTTGGGTGATGTTGTATGTTTTCTTTTGCCTTCCAATGGGCCTTTCCCCCTTTCCTTCCAGGGACTCACCAGCTGGCCTGGGAGGGCTGCTTGCCCACTCAGAGTTGCTAGGATGTTTGGTCATTTGTGGGTCCAGAACGGTCTTCTGGTTCTGCCATCATCCTTGAGTTCTTTCCAGCCTGAACACAACTGGGGCTGGTGGTCCAGGTCTGGACATGTTTGCTGGCAGAGCCTGTGTTTAGGATAGACAGCTCTGTTTAGGCATAAATAGATACTGAAAACAGCTGCTGGCTTCTCTGCCAGGGTAAACAGGGAGTAAACCCGGCCACTCTGGGCTTTGCAAGGGGACGGGAGCACAAGGCGGGCCCTGCTCGCCGTGGCCTGTGGGGTAGGGGAAGGCCAGCTCTTCAAGGAGTTTGCCAGCCTCCTCAGGCTGGGTCAGGGTTGGGGTGAGGTAGAGGTGGGGGAATGAGTCAGAGACCCTTCCTTTCCCCTTGGCCTCTAGGTTTTGGAGGACTCTCCAGGCATTTCCTGCCACTTAATATCTGTGGGACTTTAGATCAATTTTTCAACCTCTCTGGATGGACCAGTCAACAAAGGCATGTCTCTGTCTGCTGTTCCTCTTTAATAAGTGGTGGCCAAATTTGCCTATGCATCAGAGTCCTGGGTGGGGCTAATTAAACATTCAGATACTCAGAATTCCTGAGGGCAGGGCCCAGGAGCCTGCCTTATAATGAACTCTCCAGGTGATTCTGGTACAGGCATCTCAGGAACCGCACCTCCACAATCACTGTCTGAATTCCGACAGATTCCCTGGGAAACCAGGAGAAAGAGTTAGGCAGAAGGAGGAGCTAATAGGTGATGTCAACACACCACTCCTCTTCACACATATATCTGCAGCTATGCTTTTTTCATGTTGGCTTAGAAAGAGATGCTCTTGGGTGTATGTCTCCTTAGAACAGATGCCATCACTGTTTTTAGAATATAAAATTTAGAGTGATACCCCATCCTCTAGACTTACTCCATTTCCAATGCATCCACCCATTCACCACCCAACCATCCATCCACCCACCCACTACCCACCCGTCCATCCGTCCATCCATCACCCATCCATTATCCATCATTTGTTTTAGTCCTCGCCTGTTCTGTGCCAGGCTGGGCTTTGGAGACACAGGGAAGAACAAGATCTGGTTCCTGACCAGAATTCCCCATCTACATAAACAGACACAGAAATCGTCCTAATGTAGGAGGATCCTACCAACATGCAATGTCTCAAGGGGGTACAGTGGTGGCACAAGGCAGAACTGATGCATTCTACAGGAATGAGGAAAGAGAAGGCCCTACAGAGAAGGCCTCACAGACAGAAATCTGTGAGTAGATCGTGAAGGGGAGTAGGAGTTTGCCAGATGGGGCGACCATGTGCGAGGGTATGTAGGAAGGTGAATGACTCCTGTGAATGAAACCCCTTCACACCCTCTATGAGAGCAGGGGCTTCTCCTTGGGCTTCCTGGGGTCCATGTTCCAGTGTTCATCTGTGGCTGCTCTCTCAGCCTCATCTTCTGGTCCTTCAAGAGTGGAAAGAAATCATTCTGTAGTTGTGTGTTGCAGGCTCATGGCAGCTGTCTCTTGCACAGCAAAGTCATCGTGGAATTAACAGGTCAACCATCCGAGTTGAGAGGCATGGGATGCTTAAGAGCCTGCGTTCAGGTTCTAGCTTTGCCAGCAACTCACTAGGTAACCGAGGGCCGGTCTCTGGGGCTCAGTTTCCCCATCCCTGAGAGGGAAGATAGGCTTCCACCTCTGTCAGTGTCTCTGCCTGGAGCACAGCCCTGACACTCTGGCAAGAGCCCTCCCACGCTCTTGTAGCTCCGTTACATTTTCTCCCCACTGTAAGCTCATCTGTCTCAGCACGTCAGCAGCACAACACCTTGCAGGATTCGTGGACTGGATCTGAGTCCCCCGGCACGGTTCGCTATAGCCCAGAAACGGTTTTGCAGGGGAAATGCAAGGTGGCTGCAAGCCTGAAGGTGGCGCTGTGGCTCCAGTTGCCGAGCTGCTCCACGGAGCGGGTCTGCGTGTTTCAGAGCTCGGTGGGGACTGGGCCCTGCTGAGGGCAGGTTCTCTCCTTTCGCGGGGCCCTCACGGTCCAGCAGACCCTGTTGGTTTGCAGGAAGCCTCCGGGCCAGCGCACTCGGCCTCCGCACCTCCTGGGCCCCTTCATACATCTTCAGCGGTCTATTTCCTTCTGGGTCCTCACTTCAGAAGAGGAGGAAGAAAGCGTATTGCAGATGGCTTGTGGGTGGAGCCGGGGTCTGTGCTGGTGTTCCCCGGTGTTCAATGCCGGCAGGGGGCCCTTGGTGTGGAGCCCGTGGGGTCTCTGACATCGCCTCCTGGACCCACACCCCCAGCATCACCCTGGGCTGATGACATTTTGAAAGCACTCAGTCCTCTTTCTACTGTTGCCTTCTCTCCATTCATTTGGGTTCTTCTCTTAGCTGAGCCACTGAATAACGGGGCCTTCCCAGGTGGCGCTAGGAATAAAGAACCCGCCTGCCAAAGTAGGAGACATATGAGATGCGGGTTTGATCCCTGGGTGGGGAAGATCCCCTGGAGAAGGGCGTGATAACCCACTCCAGTATTCTTGCCTGTCCATGGGATAAGGTCCATAGGATCACCCAGAGTCAAACACTTAGCGGCTTAGCACACACACCCTGAATAACAAGTCCAGGGGGAGAGAATGATGGGGGCAAGGAGAAGGAAAGTGGAAAACACTAGCGTTTATGAGGTGCCCGCTGGGTGCCCAGCACCTCCACACAGCTATAGCCGTGAGTTGTATATTTCCAGCAGCAGCAGCATCCTTTCTGCCAATCAGAATCACCAGCCCAACCTGCTACTTAAACCAGACACACTAGGGGAGCCACTCTGGTGGGACGGGTGGAGCACCGAGGACTCTGCCCCTCACGGTCCCATCCCCCCTCCCCCCACCCAGCAGCCTCTCTGGTGCTTCCACCAAAGCTGGATCTGAAGCATCATGCACATTTATCTGCATACAACTCTTAGAGGAATTGAATAGTCTCCCTGTTTTTCAAATACAAAGGCTGAGACCCAGAGGAGTGAGGCGATTTGTTAGGATCCCATGACTAATAAAATAAAATTATTAATAAAATAATTAATAAAACAGAGGACCAGGCTGTGGGCCCAGGCATGCCTGACTCAAAGCCCCCAACTCTTCCCGGAAGAGAGTGGGTGCTTTGCTTCCTCAGGAGGGGCAGATGGGCGGGCAGTGGCTCCCTGTGCTGCCTGGAGGACCAGGCCAGATACATAGGACATGGTTGACGCTGGAGATCTGGTAAACTGCCTGCAAAGAAGGAACCCATATAGGACAGGAGGAAGGTGGAAGATGGGAAACACGTGGGGAGTGCATTCTGTGCCCCCGGGGACATGACCATTCAGCCCCCAGGCAGGCTCCAGCATGGTGGACTTCAGAGAACACCAGCTGGACATGTGATAGACATTCAGATTCATGCTTTCCAGGCCCTGATCAGGCTGTTTTTTCCCCCAGGGCAGCCAGATTTGAGGCTGTAAAACATGAACTGGATCTCAGTCCCTGCTTTGCCGGTGGAGGAGGGACTGTGGAAGAATAGCGAGATGCTTAAAATAAGAACAACAAAAAGTGAAGTCATTCGTTTGCTTGCAATGTATGGTTTGTCTGAAATCTTGTAAGGAGCACAGATTTGGAGTCAGAAATCTACAGGCCCAAAAGTCATCTCCACGTTTGACCTGGCTTCTCTGAGTCTCAGCTGCCTCCTCTGTAAAATGCACCATCAACAGTCCCCGTATCACCGGGCTCCTGGCGGAGGTAGGGGTGGGGATTACATGAGCACTCGTGCAGGGAAGCAGCAAGCCCGGGGGGTCCTATCCCTGCTCTCCTAACTCTTCTCAAAGCCTGTGGACTTGATGGTATGTGCCACATGGATGTGCTTCCGAGGGGCACTTATCAAACAGGTTATCACTGCTTATTGTGGTAGACTGGCCAAAACTCTCACTTTTACATCTTCCTATATGAGATGTGACACTGAGCCTCAAGATTGTAAACACAGAGCCTTAGAGAGCCCAGGATTGAATCCAACTCCATTTTAGAGATGGGGAAATGTCTTCGCCAAGGTCACCCATTGGGTTAGTGGCAGAGCTGCGGGTGGAACGCATATCTGCTGACTGCTAGCCCACGGCTCTGTCACCCCAGGTGGGAAGGGAGAGCTGCAGGATGCTCTCTTGATCCTTCTGGTCCATGATTCCTGCATCTGTGAGGAGAATAGGGGGAGGGGGTCACCAAGGGAGACCCATTCTGCCCCACGATCCCCATCATGTGGGGTCACGTGTTGGGGGGTCAACGTGGCCTCCAGTCTTGGAACCGAGATCTCAGGATCCGGGACCAGTCCCATCATCACCCAGAGCCGGGGTGGAGTCAACTCCTCCCGCAGGTGTAAGGGGATGGTTCCATCTCTGCCTCTTACCTGCTGTGTGGCCTGGCAGGGAATCACTCTGTCTGAGCCTGTTTCCTGGTCTGGGAACCAAGGAGAATAAAAGCACATACCTCATAGGTTATGGTTAAGATCAAACAAGTGAACATTATAATAATAACACTAGCAAACATTTAGGAAGCACGCAGAATCTTCATAACAACTTGTATTTCGCTACTGCGGAAGAAGGCTCAGAGTGATTAAGCAGAGTCCATGGACACACAGCTGGGGAGGACAGGGCCAGATTTTGAGCCCAGGGGGACTGGCTCAAGAATCCCACCACCTTAACCACTCCGCCCCTTGGCCTCTCAATGTAGGCAAAGCCCAGTGCTTAGCGTGTAGGTGCTCCAGAAAGGCCCCTCCTTCCTGCCCTCCCTCCTTCCCTGGTGATGCCCTCCCTTCCTCACCCACCCCCTTCTTGCTCCCAGGAGTGGGCTGGCCCCAGAAACAGTGCACTGGGGTTTCTTAGACACCAGAAGTCCACCCAACTCGACCGTTTCACCTTAAACCACTTTTCTGCTCTGCTTTGTTGTCAGTTTGGCTTTTCACATTTTTTGTTCCTTAATCAAAAGCACAGCTGAATTGCCAGCAAAGCAGATCTCTTGATCCTGTGCTCCTGGGCACCAGGAGAGCCTCTGCACTCAGCTAAGCTCCTAGTGCCAGCCAGCCAAGGGGCACGATTGCCCGGGTTCTACTTGCACACATGCGTGCTGACCCCCAGCCCACGGCTGGTTTCCTGAATACAAAACCAATTTGGGAGAAAACATGCTCTCTTGTTTGTGGCTTTCTGGATACACTCGAGTTCCTGGTTAACACAGAGACCTGCTCAAGATGTCCAAATACGCTTCTTAGCACAGAAACTGGTCTTCTCACCAGTCTCTGCGCATAGCCCCGAAGAGCAGAGGGTCTAAGAAGTAACAGGAAAGGCCAAGTCACTGAGTCTTCCCCCTGAGGCTCTGGTTCCCTTCCAGCTACTTGCAGGCCTTGGGCCCACAGAGGATAAGACAAGGAAATAGAAAAGAGCGCTGAGTAGTAGCAAGCAGCCTGGTGAATAAAGGCAACTCAGGACAACAGAGAACCCAGCCAAGCTGTTTAAAGGCCCAAATGTATTGCTTTTTCCAGCGGTCCAAAGGAATAGCAGTCCACCCTGGAGATCCAGATCCCTTACCGTCATGGCTGGAAGGGGGAGGCCAGAGAACCCAGTGGATGCTATGTGGGGGTCTCAGAGCTGCCTCCGAGCCTGCAGTACAAAGTGAAAGTGTCGGTCTGATTCTTTGTGACCCTGTGGATTGTAACCTGCCAGGCTCCTCTGTCCGTGGGATTTCCCAGGCAAGAATACTGGAGTGGGTTGCCATTCCCTCCTCCAGGGGATCTTCCCAACCCAGGGATCAAACCCAGGTCTTCTGCACTGCACACAGATTCTTTACCATCTGAGCCCCCAGGCGAGCCCATCATCTATAATGTGTTTGTGCAAATGGTTAGCAGAGCCCCCAGCTGCCTCTGGTCTTCCCATCTCTGCTTATTGAAACCCTGTCCATGCTTTGGGGCCCCTGTCCAATGCGACCACTTCCAGAAAGACTTAGAATCAATCCCATTTTTCTCCCTTGTGCCTCTCGTCATCCCCTCCCCTTCCCACCATCTACCTGGCATTATGGTGGCTTCACCTGCCTTCATTTCGGAGATGCTCATTGGGCTACAATTACGTGGCAGACCCAGAGCTAGTCACTGGTGATGAGAAAGATACAATCCCTGTGTTACTTAAAGAGCACACATGCTCACAGTCTAGCAGAGACAGACAAGTCAACACATAATTAAAACACAGTGTGGAGGAATGCGCAGATTGCCTTGAATGCTGAGCGGCTGGGCCATCTGCCTGGGGTTGGGGTGGGGGTGGGGGAGACCCCAGGAGACTTCCCAGAGGAGATGATGCCTTAGAGGGTGGGCTCCACAAAATAACAGGGGATGGAGAAGAAGGAGAAGTTCAGGGGGAGGTGGAACAGCACCTGCAAAGGCAGGGAGGTGCAGGAGAGCCCCAAGGAGCTTCGATGGCTGGAGTGCAGGGTGTCCTCGGCATTGGCAGGAGGTGGAATCAGGCAAGCAGTAGCTGTCAGATCACAGAGGACCCAGTAAGCCCTGCTTAGCAGCCTGGGCTTTGTCCTGCATGTAATGGACCCCCACAGAAAGGGTTTTAAGAGGCATGAACCTGATTGGATCTGTGTTTTAAAGAGACCACTTGGGCTCCTGAGTGAAAACGGATGGTTGCAAGGCAACAGGTGAAGCAGAGAGACCAGGAAGGAGGTGTTAGCAATTGTCCGGGTGAGACGTGATGGCTCAGTGATAGCAGTGGAGGGAAGAGAAGCAGAGAGATTCAAGATCCACCTGGGAGGCCAGATCTGCAGGACACGTTGTGGGCGGGATGAGTGAGGGAGAAAGCAGGTCGGAATGACTCCGAGAATCTCAGCTCCATCCGCCAAGGTGGAGATGAGGTCTGGGGAGGAAAGATGGCATTTGGTTTAGGAAATACGGATCTGAGGAGCCTGGGAGAGACCCCTGGATGCCTGTAGCAGCCCCTGCCTCCTCTTTCCCTTTCTCCCCAGAACCCCTCTCTGTGGATCTTTCTCAGACTTACTGCCTATACCTATGTTCAAGGGGTAGCCTGAAGGTGGGCTAGTGTTTTTCACCTTCAGGTGCCAGATAAGTGTAAAAAGTGAGCAAACAAATGCACCTCTGCTAAAGGTGTTCGAACTGGATCCCAGTGTGTGATGCCTCTCTGGGGTGTTTGCACTTCAAAAAAGAAATCTAGAAGAAGTTACTCAAAAGGTGGAATTCCAGGGTTGTAGGAGGGAGATTTGGTGCGGTCGCCCCATCGTGTCTCCAGGGCCTGAGAACACACTTGCTGGCATTGGTGGACCAGCCAGGCCTGGAGCCTTCCTTCCCACATCTTTTCCTGTTTGCCTGCTTGTCCATCTCTGCAGTCTTCAAGAATGTACCCTGCACCCGCTCTCCACACTGACCGCCTACCTTAACACTGAGCCCGCCCCACCAACTTCAAGCCCCCAGGAAATTTCTTTGTCCTTCCTGGGCCCTTGTCCTTATTCATGAAATGGCAGGATTAGCTCTTTTACTTCCCCTCCACCCACTTTTGTTCCTCCTTCCTTAGTGGTTAAGAACAGGGCTTTGGAATCAGGCCGATCTGGGTGTGAATTTCAGTGCCATCACTTTCCATTTGGATGCTTCTTCACCAGGGCCTTAGTCTCCTCATCTGTCAAGTGGACACAGGAATAGTACCTACTGCATATTATTAGTGTCCGTATTCAATGGGATGGTGTTTGAAAAGTTCTGAGCTCAGTGGCTGGCACCCAGTGGGTGCTCAAAATCTGCTAAGGTCATGGTCATCATGTTATTAGGATTCTCCACTTTCCTCTGCAAATACTCCCAATATAGGGGTCCCTCTGGCCTGGACTGCCAACCGTCCAGTCTGAGGGCAGAGGGCTGGACTGGATGACCCCCCCTGGGTCTTTTTGATTTGGGAATATGGGACCTCAAAGGCCTGGGAACATTCCCTGTGAACTTTCTTCCCCTTGATTCTTGGGGTGATTTGAAATCTGGCCTCTGTGGGTCTCTATCTCTGTTTCATTTTTCCATGTTCTCTGGAGGCTCTGTTCCTCCATCCCCTGCTCTCAGCATCCCCTCCTGTGTCCGGACAAGTTAAGGCACGCCTCTCAATCAGCCCTCCCTGCCTACCTGCTGGCTCTCCAATTACTGGGCTTCTGGCTTTGCTTCACTTTGCATTTCCCGAGAAGGTTCTGAGGATCCTCAAGGAATTGCCCCACCTGCCAGCACTCTGTGTTTCGGAGACCGACTTCAGAGCAGAGGCAAAAGGCCTTGGCAGAGTGAGTTTCCACATTGTCTGTGCCACCTCTGTGCCTGGCAGCTCCCGGGGCCCAGGGAGCTCGACTCTGCGGAACGCTTCTGTTGATTGCCTTGGTCTGTTGTCCTGTGTTTCAGTAACGCTTCTCCAGAGAAACAGAGTCAATGGGTGTGTGTGTGATATTGTGTGTATATATATACATCACCAGGTATAGTGATCGGGGTGTATGAGTGTGTGTGTATACACATATATCCATGTACATATACACAAACCAGTCAATCTTAAGGAGAAGTCACCCTGAATACTTGTTGGAAGTCTGCGGGGAAGCACACATGATTGAAACCGCCCACCCTGGCCAGGCACCATAGTAACCATCTGCATGAGTTGTTTTACGGCAGGAGGTCCCAATAAGGAACACGGAATTTATAAACCTCCACCAACCGGAAGAGTTCGGGAAAGGCCAAAAGGAGACACCACATGTCTGACCACCTCCCAGAATCCTTCTCTCTGGCATCAATTTGTCTGAACAAGGCGTGCACCACCAGGAAGGACTCTGAGTCAGAATGACTGGCCAAAGACAACCCAGAAACTAATCCCATCACCATAAAACCCGAGACTGCAAGCTATGTGGCAGAGCTGTTCTCTTAGGTTCCCTTATCCTTCTGCTCTCTGCCCAGGTACCCTTTCCTGATAAAATCTCTTGCTTTGTCAGTGCATGTGTCTCCTCGGACAATTCATTTTCGAGTGTTAGACAAGAGCCCAGTTTCGGGCCATGGAAGGGGTCCCCCTTCCTGCAACAGAAGGACTGATGCTGAAGCTGAAACGCCAGTATTTCGATCATCTTAGGTGAACAGCTGACTCACTGGAGAAGTTCCTGATGCTGGGAAAGATTGAGGGCAGAAGGAAAAGAGGCTGTCAGAAGATGAGACAGCTGGACAGCATCATGGATGCAATGGACATGAACTTGGGCAGTTCAAGTTCCCAAACTTCGGGAGAGGGTGGGAGATAGAGAGGCCTGACATGCTGCAGTCCATGGGATTGCAGAGAGTCTGACACAACTGGGCAACTGAACAACAACATGCACATATATAGTACATATACTTGATTCATTTCAACAAATTGGCTCACACAGTTATGAAGGCTGGAGAGTCCAAAATCTGCAGGATGGGTCAATAGGCTAGAGACCCAGAGAAGAGCCAAGGATGTGACCCAAGCTTGAAGGCCTCTGCTGCAAAACATCCTTCTTGCTTGGGGGAGGTCAATAATGTGTTCAGGCCTTAACCTGATTGGATGAGGCCCACCCACATTATGGAAGGCAAATCTGCTCAAAGTTCACCAAATTAAATGTTAATATCACCTGAAAATACCTTCACAGAAACATCCAGAATGACGTTGGACCCCATCTGTGGGCACCACGGCCCAGCCAGTTTGACACAGATAATTAACCACCGTGCCCTGTTTTGATGGGGCTTCCCTGGCGCCTCAGTGGTAAAGAATCTGCCTGCCAAGGCAGGAGTCGTGGGTTCGATCCCTGGGTCAGAAAGATCCCCTGGAGAAGGAAATGCAACCCACTGCAGTCTTCTTGCCTGGGAAATCCCATGGACAGAGGAGCCTGGCAGGCTACAGTTCATGGGGTCTCAAAAGAGTCGGACATTACTGAAGCAACTTAAATAACAACAGCAACCTGTTATTGACAGACATACTGGTGAAATAGCCTGGGCCTCAAGGATGCTTCTCTCCACCCTGTATTCCAGACCAGGTGATAGCAACGCTTGGTTCCTGCTTCCCCAGAGGATCATGATGGAGAGGGACCAACCAGCAGGCTTAAATTCAGCCTCAGCCAGTCAGCGTCCCTTGGCCTGCAGCAGGTCAGGTCTGGGGCAGAAGACCTGAGGGGCTCACGGGTTGAATGAGAGACACTGAGCTTCTCTAAAATGTGAATTAGGGGAAGGGGTTCAGGGATGTCGCTGCCCCTTTGACCTCACCGACAGTGACCTTCAAACCTGGATGCTTATCAGGACTGCCTTAAAAAGCAGATTCTCAGAACCCTGTTCTCAAGGGAAATGCCTGATTCAAAAGACCAGGGCCTCTGACTTTTTAGCAAGTACTTAATGTTTTGCCATAGAAAATATTATAATGAGGATGGAGTTATTTAGCATCTCCTGAGGCCGGACATTCTCATCTGTGGTGAGGCACCTGGTCCAACTCAAAATTTCATGCTGATTCAGCTTTTAACCATCTCCCTTGAATGACTCCTGCCATAGAGATCTTATTCTTACCAAGGGAGGAGACGCATGAAGTCTGGCTTCCTGTGCCTTCCAGCAGCTGGTCCTCGCTCCAGCTCTTACAACCAGAAGAAATCTGTATAATTGCTCATCCACTGGAGAGCCCTTGAGGTATTGATGACATTTCTCAATTCCCCATGTGTCTTCTCTGGGTGAAAAGTTCCCAGCCCCCTCACCAGGCAATGTCTCTCTCAACGTGAGTTCCCAGGAGTGGACCCTGCTCAGACCATTGCTTAACTCCTGCAAGGCCTAGCAGAATAATCACCTCTCTCCTTCTGGATACTCAGTTCAGTTCAGTTGCTCAGTCGTGTCCGACTCTTTGCGACCCCATGAATCGCAGCACGCCAGGCCTCCCTGTCCATCACCAACTCCCAGAGTTTACTCAAACTCATGCCCATCGAGTCGGTGATGCCATCCAGCCATCTCATCCTCTGTCATCCCCTTCTCCTCCTGCCCCCAATCCCTCCAGGCATCAGGGTCTTTTCCAGTGAGTCAACTCTTCGCATGAGGTGGCCCAAGTATTGGAGTTTCAGCTTCAGCATCAGTCCTTCCAATGAACACCCAGGACTGATCTCCTTTAGGAAGGACTGGTTGGATCTCCTTGCTGTCCGAAGGACTCTCAAGAGTCTCCTCCAACACCACAGTTCAAAAGCACCAATTCTTCGGTGCTCAGCTTTCTTCACAATCCAACTCTCATATCCATACATGACCACTGGAAAAACCATAGCCTTGACCAGATGGACCTTTGTTGGCAAAGTGATGTCTCTGCTTTTTAATATGCTGTCTAGGTTGGTCATAACTTTCCTTCCAAGGAGTAAGCGTCTTTTAATTTCATGGCTGCAGTCACCATCTGCAGTGATTTTGGAGCCCAAAAAAATAAAGTCTGACACTGTTTCCACTGTCTCCCCATCTATTTCCCATGAGGTGATGGGACCAGATGTCATGATCTTAGTTTTCTGAATGTTGAGCTTTAAGCCAACTTATTCACTCTCCTCTTTCACTTTCATCAAGAGGCTTTTTAGTTCCTCTTCACTTTTTGCCATGAGGGTGGTGTCATCTGCATATCTGATGTTATTGATATTTCTTCCAGCAATCTTAATTCCAGCTTAATTCCAGCTGTGCTTCTTCCAGCCCAGCGTTTCTCATGATGTACTCTGCATATAAGTTAAATAAGCAGGGTGACAATATACAGCCTTGACATACTCCTTTTCCTATTTGGAACCAGTGTGTTGTTCCATGTCCAGTTCTAACTGTCGCTTCCTGACCTGCATACAGGTTTCTAAAGAGGCAGGTCAGGTGGTCTGGTATTCCCATCTCCTTCAGAATTTTCCACAGTTTATACACCCCCATTAATGTGACCTTTGTATTAGTCCCATCATGCTTTGAATGGAATCCTCCAAGTCTGAGCCCTGAGCCTGGATCCTTACCCTCTTCCACCTGATTTCACTGTTCCACTGGAAAGAAGAGATTCCTCAAGGGCCTGAGCACCCCAGAACTTTCTCTTCCATTTTGAAAAACACAAATTGAAAGATGTTCTCCAGGCATCCGAGGACATAGGGTTGGCTGCCCCTTTGGATTGGCCATCTCTGAGGCCACGGCCTGACCCAGATTCTGGTGCCCTTCGTGGAAGAGACACCACAGCGTAGTACGAAGCTTTTAGCCTTTGGGCCAAGAAGGCTTGGGTTCAAATCCCAGCTCCAGCAGCTGCAGGACCTGGGGCACCTGAGCCTCAGTTCCTTCATCTGTACCTGCCTCCTAGGGCCGTGCTGAGAATTCCAGATTAAGGGTCAAAGCAGCTCGCCCGGGCCTGGCACGTGGTAGATGTGCTGTAAGTCTGATCCTCATCTCCTCTTTTCTCCTTCCTTCTTCCCCACCAGCTCCCCTAATTCTAGCCTCTAAGGCTGAAGAATCTTACTAAGTAAGCAGACCAGAGGCTCCAAGCAAATCCTGGGGCTTTGGGCACGTGGTCCCTTGGGAGGGGACAAGCCTCTTCCTTTCCTGGGATCTCAGACCTGAGAAAGGTGTCCAGGAAGCCGCTCTAGAGCCCCTTCTAGCTCTGCCCATCAGGTCTCCCCACAAGCCCCGAGCCCTGAAAGCGGATGAGACAGATGTGAAAATCATCCAACAAGCTAAGGTAAGGGAGGACCATTCCTCTCACCACTTGGCCCAGATCCATGCCCTCACTCACCCCTCAGGCTTCCACCAGCCCCTCCTCAGTAGGAAGGCACAGGAGCACAGATGGAAAATAAGATACTAACAGGCCAGGAGGGTGGACAGACAAGGAAACGAGTAACTGGAACCCAGGTTGAAAGGAGCTATCCTAGAAACAGAACATACAGAAAGTGCAGGGTAGCTTGCAAGATGGGTGGGGGTTTGCCTGGGGCGGGGACTGCTCCAGGCCAAGGGCACAGCTTGGGCAAAGGCCCAGAGATTGGAAAGTCCTCTCAGTGTGGAATGACCTAAGAGCTCAGCAAAGCTTGAGGAAGTGGTTGGAAGACAAGAGTGGAGGCAGGGTGGCCAGATGGGCGTCTACTGTGGTGACTCAGACCGGAAGCCACAGGGACATGAACTAGGCTAGCACCTGGGTCCACACAGGGCCTTTAGGGGCACAAAGGCCAGGTGTGGATCCTCCTCTCCAGGGAGCCATCCAGCCAGCCATTCAGTCATCAATCAATGTTAACTGAGCACCGATACTGTGCCACGCTGTGCTACAGTAGGGAACTTTCCAGGAGAAAGAAAAAGCCTGTCCCCCAGGGTGTTCATTTCTTAGGAAAAGCAACATGAACTGAATGGATTAAAACAACATAAATTTACCCTCTCACTGGTCGTGAGCCTGGAAAACTAAAATGAAGGTGTACAGCAGAATCATTGTAAATCAACTACCCTTCAATTAAAAATAAAATAAAGGTGCAGGCAAGGCCATGCTCCCCCTGAGACTCTGAAGAGAATCATATCCTGCCTCTTCCTAGATTCTGGTGGAGGCTGTTGAAATCCCTGGCTTGCAGCTGCATGGGTCCAAACTCTGTGTCTGTGGTCACATGGGGTTCTCTCTGTGTGTGTCTGTCTCTGAGTCTCTCCTCTTTTTCTTATGAAGACACTAGTCATACTGGATTAGACGTGCCCCCCTGCCCCAAACTGAGTATAACCTCTTCTTAACTAATGTCATTGCAAAGACCCGAGTTTTAAATAACATCACATTTATACGAACCAGGGGTTAGGACATCAATATATCTTTTTGAAAGGGGATGCAGTTCAACCCACAACACCAAGTAACCACACTGCACTGTGGCAACCACCTTAGATGAGTTGAGGATGGACTTTGGAAAATCAGACTAAAGACAGCTTTTGGCAACCAGGAGAATCCGGGATGACTTCCTGGAGGAGGTGGCCTTTCAGCCATGTATTAATAGGTAGGATTTAGACATGCAGCTATGGAGAAAGAAAGGCATTCCAGGCAGAGGGGATGCAGAAGTGGAAGCACGGAGGAGGGAACTGCGGGGCAGTAATGCTGTCACTCCAGTTATACCCAGGCCTCCCTCCCACCCTTCTGCCTGCCCGCCCCACCCCCCTGCCCCCGCCACATCTTGTTTACCCCACACTCACTCCAGCTCCACCCCATCTTGCTCTTGGCTTTGCTGAAGTTTGGGGGAAAATTGCTCTCTGGGATCATCATGACATACATCCCTATTCAAGTCCAAACCTGGATTTGTTTTTTTCCAGAGTTGCAGTTAAGAAAAAAAATAATAATAATAAACTCGGTATTTATCAAGCAGCAGACCAGTAGGAAATTATAACCTCCTTAAATAAATATGTATCTAATTATAGGGAAGCACAGTTTACTTCTGCAGCACTGTCAGGATTTCCCCCTGCAAGCAGAGTCTGCAGATAGTGTTCCAACCCCCCAGGCCCCTGCCCACATCCCACTGGGCATTAACCTCAGAAATAACATCTCAGTTGGTCTCTCTGCAAACAGTGAGCCAGGCTGTGCTGAAATGCCCTGAGCAGGCTTCAGAGGGACCCGGGTCCCCTTTTAGAGTCTCCTGATTAGCACCCAACCACAAAGCCACAATCGCCTACCAGCCACCCTAGACTGTCTGACCTGTCCACAGGTTTCTGCCCAGCACGCATGTCTGGGGTTAGCAGCTGTTGCCCTTACAGAAAAGTCAAGAGTTGCAGACAGCACTAGATTTAGCCGTCTGGGGTGGGGGGGGGGGGGTACTCACACCCAAGCTGTTCCATGTGATGCACTAAGTATTCCCTCCGAGACTGCCCACCTTTCATGTTTAAGTTCACAAACATTTACTGAACGTAGAATGCCGTGTCCACACATGCTGTAAACGAAGTCCACAGAATGCAGAAGGGTACGCAGATTTATGCTGAGGTGTGGCAACTGTTACTTTTTATGAATAGCTTGCAAATACCATCACCTGGTGGGTCTTGGAATTAGTGCCTCCTTTCAGCAAAGATATACTAAGCATCTATTATGTGCCAGGTACTCCTAAGACACCTGGCTCTCTTTCTCAACTCTTTTGAGTCTTTGCTAGAAAGTCACCTTCTCACTGGGGTCTCCTCTGTCCACTGTCTTTAATATTGTCCCCTTCCTACCCGACTCTGGGCTCACCCACCCTCCTTTATGCTGCATGAATTTTTCTCCAGTGCTTGCCACCACCTAATATATTAGGTGATTTACCTTTTGTCTATTATTTTTGTAAGAGAGTAAACTCTAATTAGAAAGTGAGCTCCACAGGGCGAGGGTGGGGTGGACTGGGGTGTCTCATTTGTGTTTGCTGCCGTAGCCCCACTAAGGTCAAGGTTGGGCACATACTAGATGCTTAGTTAGTGTGGGTTGAATTGAACTCAGATCACTGCTTTTGGAGGCAGACACATCAGATTAAATTCCGGTTCAAGGCTGTGTGATGCTGGACTCTGAGCCCCTTTTCACTTTCCTAACGTGGAGCGTCCATGGGGTCTGGAGAGCCTAGAACAGTGCCCGGCACACAGGTACGACTCAGAAGCTGGCAGGCTGGCTTCTGAGGGTCAGGCTCGGAGTGGGAAGTTTGTGGTTCATGGAAGCCTCACCTGTCAGGCAGGCCTGGGTTTGAATTCTGAGGCTGCCACTTCCTAACTCTGTAACCTTAGGCAAATCACTTAGCCTCTCGGAGCCTCAGCGTCCTGTTTGTAAAGTGGGCCCAGAGAGTCACTGGGACGTGGCACAAGGCGTCCAGGCACAGAGCAGGCATCCAGGCTCACTGGCCCCCCTTTCCCTCCTTCCAGGGGTCTGTGGGGAGCCGGGGAGCAGGAGCCTGCAAAGGCCCAGGGCCTAGGGCAGGGGCGCTTGGTCACAGAGGGCCACTGGCTTCCGCCCCCCCTCCCCCGCCTATCTGGCCCCTCTCGCACCTCTGCAGTGCTTCGCAAGGGTGTCTGCAGCCCCCCACTGTCTCAGGCCCACGGTCTCTGCTCTCCCAAGGCACTGTCTCTCTGCTCGCTTTGGCACTGATGGGCCCTAAACTCGTCCAAAATGAGAGGATGGCTTCCCCCCAGATCCACAGCAAGTCCCAGGAAGAGGGGTCTCCTGGGGGAATGGAGGGCTCCTCCAGGATTGGGGGTGGAGGGTTGACTTCCAGGGACTCTGGCTGGCTTTGCACCCATGAACAGAGGAGGACCAGGAAGGGCTGCTGCAGCTCTGCAGCTGCCAGTCGAGGAAAAGGGCGGGGCTTGGGCTGGATGGAATTCAGAACAGGCAGGTAGCCATGGCAACCTTTCCTGTCACTCCAAAACAGGAGTTGCCCATCTACCTCCTGTGTCTAGGAGGAGGCCCAGAGAGGACCGGTGGGGCCAAGGTTGGTCACTGCTCCCACCTTCCTGCCCTAAAGGGGTTGTCTCTTTTGAGGACGGTCCTGCCTCCCCATCACTAGCATGGGGTTGGGGTAAAGTCTGAGGCTTGCACAGGAGGCCCTTCAGCAGGCACGGGAGATGGGAGGGGAGGTGACATCACTGCCCACACTGCAGGAGAGCTGGGAACTTATGAACAATCTTAAAGTGGGCACTTCCGCCCAAGGCAAGGATGCGTCAGGCTCCACATGGGTCTGGCTTCCCCATCGCAGCTGGCTTGGTGAGTACTGACTTGACAATATCCCAGTGCAGCCCTACTCGAGAGGTGATGTGTCCTGGAGTTCAGGACCCTCTTTGGGCCACGGCAGGAAGCAGCAGAGGCCAGGACAGTAGATGCACACGGAACAGTAGATTAAGCATATTGAGCATCTGAGGTCTAGCGGGGGAAACATGGGCTTCTTTCTCATCTGCCTCTGGGCAGCCTGGGTTGGCCACCAAAGCACCAGGTTCATCCTGGGGTTTCTGCCTCATCCTGAGCTCCTCTGCTGGGCACTCAGCTGGGCACTTTGTCTGTACGATCTCATCCCATCCCAGTTCAGCCTGAGGGTGCTTCTGCCAGGAGCCCCATTCTGCAGCCAGTGAGGCTTAGCCAGGCCCAGCCACTTTCCCAGGGCACACCAGAGCAGCAGAGCTGTTTTTAAAGCCAGCTCAGCCCACCTCCCAAGCCCTCTTTACAGATGAAGAAACCAAAGCCAGGGGAAGCCAAGGCCACTCACTAGGAAATATCAGAGCTGTGAGGCTCTGAGGCCAGGATCCTTAGCCTGGGGTCTATGAACATGGGTGGGGAAGAAATACAACTTTATGTTCACTCACCTCTAACTGAAATTTAGTATTTCCTTCAAGTGTGAATGTAAGCAACACACCAGTTATAGTAACAGCACCTCTGACTTTGTCACCAGTCGAAATCAGGCATTTCCCTGTCACACTTGTGGCAGAGATCCTGAAATATCATCTATGCTCATTTCTACTCTGAAAGTACAGTGGTTGTGACACCTGACGTTAGATCTTGTCATGTAACAGGAATAAGGAAGCACAATCAATTCAGTCGCTCAGTCGCTCTTTGCGACCTCATGAACTGCAGCACGCCAGGCTCCCCTGTCCACCACCAACTCCCGAAGCTTGCTCAAACTCATGTCCATTGAGTCAGTGATGCCATCCAATCATCTCATCCTCTGTCATCCCCTCCTCCTCCTGCCCTCAATCATTCCCAGCATCAGGGTCTTTTCCAATGAGTCAGTTCTTCACATCAGGTGGCCAAAGTATTGGAGTTTCAGCTTCAGCATCAGTCCTTCCAATGAATATTCAGGACTGATTCCCTTTAGGATGGACTGGTTGGATCTCCTTGCAGTCCAAGGGACTCTCAAGAGTCTTCTCCAACACTGCAGTTCAAAAGCATTGATTCTTCTGTGCTCATCTTTCTCTATAGTCCAACTCTCACATCCATACATGACTAATTGAAAAACCATAGCTTTGACTCTATAGACTTTTGTCGACACATACATTGCTATAGCCCAATTTAAAATTGTCTGATAACTTTAAAAAAAAAAAACAGTAACAAAGTTGGCTTGTTTTGTAATCATACATATTTTATGATTTAAAAACATTATTCTGAGAAAGAGCCCACAGTCTTGACCAAACAGTCTCAGGGGTCATATCATAGAAAAGGTTAAGACAGCCTGCCCCCAGCCTGTGTTCCTAACCACCGATTCATCTCTCCCTTTTCTCCTGACTCCAGCAGTCAGAAGCTTGGACTAGCTTGGGGGCTGGCACATTCGGGCTGGCCTGTCCCTCTCCTCCTCTCCCTGATGACTCTCCTCCACACTTTCCCATCCCTCAGCTGGGCAGGAGTTAAAATGCCCAGTTCTCTGGAGAATCCACTCTTCCCTTTAACAACCAAGTCAGGTTTGTGCCAATTTCCAGGCACCAATTACGGGCCAGCTCTCTCAGATCAATTAAAATGTGCAGGTGCCATAATGTCGACATCAACAGTCTGGGGTTATCTCAGCAGATATTTTCCATGAAATATTTATAACAGACTCTGAGGATTTTAACCCCTTCCATGGCCATGCCTCCCTGTTCCAGCAGGGCTCTTGCAGAATCCTACAGTGACAGGGATGGGAGGGCAGAGAGGCTGAGAATGACCGGGGTCAGGGAGGAGGGAACAGGACTTCACTGAAGTTCTTAAAAACAACAAAAAAAGCATCTGCAGAATTGGACTAATGAAGCACTGGTGTTCTGGAGAGTGCCCTTGCGGGTTCCAGAAGACCCAGGTTTCAGTCTGGACCCTCTGGCGCCCTTGCTGTGTGACCCCAGGCAAGCAGATCAGTAGTCCTCTCTGGGCTTCTGTGTCGTCAATTATAATGAGAGGAAATGGCCTTCACACAACTGCAATGGGAAGTTCACAGCCGAGAGGGTGGGAGAGGCTTTGGAAAGGGTTCCTGCCTGCAGGAGACTTCTCTCCAGCTGCCCTGGCTCCTGAAGCAAGTGACCTGGGCTCTTCAGCTACCAGGAGTGGGGTGTCAAGGGCACCGAGTGAGTGGTGAAACATTTGTGGAATGGATGTATGACTAGACTTGATCACTTTCTAGCTCTGTGACTGGTTGTAAAGGTCTGTCAGTCTCTTTGCCAGTAACAGGGGTTCCTGGTCCCAGACCCTCAGGATTGTCCTGCAGATGAGTGAAGACCAGGCTCTTAGGAAAGTGGAAAGACTTCCCAGTGCTTATAAGGGTATCAACTGCGAGCATGGATGAGCTTTCCGAGGATCTACCAAGGAGGGTCTTGTGAGCTGGCAGACTCTGCTGCCAGATGGGGCTGCTGACAGTAGTGTTCCCCATTTTGCCTGCCTCCCTGTCTCTTTGCCCTTGGGTAGCATCCTCCCACGCTGACTCTGGCTTGGCCAGGACTTGCTTTGGCCAATGGAACAGTAGCAGACTTGATGCAAGACAGGGCTTAAAAAAGCACTTGAGTATTTCCATGTTCCTCTTGCTCCTCTGCCTTGGTCACACGAGTGTGTCCCAGCTGGCTTGCTGGAAGGATTGAAGAGACTTGTGGAGGAGACTCAAGGCATCTCTGGCCAACCTACAGCCCAAAGCAGCAGGGCTCTCCCCACCTGCGCCTCACCACAGAGAGCAGAAGAGTCACCCAGCCAAACTGCAGACTGTGAACACTAACCAACAGCTAGTGTTTAAGTCACTAATTTGGGGGATGATTTGTTATGCAGCGTCTTGATGGAAGTGAAAGAGGAGAGTGAAAAAGTTGGCTTAAAGCTCAACATTCAGAAAACTAAGGTCGTGGCATCTGGTCCCATCACTTCAAGGCAAATAGATGGGGAAACAGTGGAAATAGTGTCTGACATTATTTTGGGGGGCTCCAAAATCACTGCAGATGGTTATTGCAGCCATTAAATTAAAAGATGCTTACTCCTTGGAAGGAAAGTTATGACCAACTTAGACAGCATATTAAAAAACAGAGACATTACTTTGTCAACAAAGGTGCATCTAGTCAAGGCTATGGTTTTTCCAGTGGTCATGTATGGATGTGAGAGTTGGACTATAATGAAAGCTGAGCATTGAAGCATTGATGTGTTTGAACTGTGGTATTGGAGAAGACTCTTGAGAGTCCCTTGGACTGCAAGGAGATCCAACCAGTCCATCCTAAAGGAGATCAGTCCTGGGTGTTCATTGGAAGGACTGATTTGAAGCTGAAACTCCAATACTTTGGCCACCTGATGTGAAGAGCTGACTCATTGGAAAAGACCCTGATGTTGAGAAAGATTGAGGGCAGGAAGAGAAGGGGACAACAGAGGATGAGATGGTTGGATGGCATTACCGACTCGATGGACATGGGTTTGGGTGAACTCTGGAAGTTGGTGATGGACAGGGAGGCCTGGTGTGCTGCAATTCATGGGGTTGCAAAGAGTCAGACACAACTGAGCAACTGAACTGAACTGAACTGAATAGCTAACTGATACAGTGATTATATCTGCCCCACAGCCTCTTTGATCTTTGTACTCTCCTTGAAGAGACAGAGCAACACTTTGGTGTCCTCTTTCCTAGGGGTCACCAGGGCCGTTGCCCAAACAGAGAGGCAATTTGCCTAGTAGTGGAGGGTGTGACCTCCAGGCTCAGACAGCGCTGGGATCTCATCCCAGCTGTGGTGATCTGCAGGTAGTTACTGAGTCACTTTGTGCCTTAATGTCCTCATCTGAAAAAAGCATAGTTTCTTTGCCATAGGGTTGTGATGAGGACTAGAAAGAAAGGTATCAGATGTAAAGTGCGTTCCACAGAGGAAATGCTCAAAATGACATTTTTTGTCATTGTTTATTTGTGCTGGTTGATGATCAGCCCTTCCTTCATCCACAAAAACCTCTGTTACTCTCTGTCAGCTCAGATTGCCTGTAGGCTTTGCCAGGACACCCCCCCACACCACCCCACATCACCACCACCCCTCCCTCACCCACAGCAGAAGGAGACAAGCTAAAATCTGCAGCCACGTGTACTTGGGTGGTGCAGATTTCACAAACGCTGTGATTTTTGGCGAGCAGAGCCTACCAGTTGCAGAAGAACAAGCCCTTCTGACAGCACACAAGGTTTAATGACTGCCAAAGCACTGCCACATCCATGCCCGCATTTGACAGCTTCACGGGGCTTCCAGGAAATGGTCAGGCCAGGGACTAGAAGCTCCATTTTACAGAGGGGGACACTGAGGCTCAGAGAGGTTCCCTGACTTACAGGAGCTAGGATTTGGTTTCAGGTTGTCCAGTCGCAGAGGGGACCTGCCTCCTGTCCTGGATGACTCAGTCTCTCCCTCAGCGGCAAGTCTCAGCCTTGGAGATGTGGGTCTGAGCTCTGGGATCTCTGGGTGAGGGACTGCATCTTCGCTTTTGGAGTCCTGAAGGTACTTCTGTGGAAATGTGATTTTATTTCCAGAGGGGAAGGTATCTCGTCCTCTCCCTGAGCCCCTGGACTAGTTAGGGAATTATGGTGGAAGATTCCTTTTGTAAAGTCAGGATTTTAAAATTAAAAGCGATTAAGCAGGGTCCTCCCTTTCCACTGGATGTCACCCTGATGTAGGAAAGCCACCAGCCGTCACAAGGCTGGTCCCTGCCCTGACAGCCCAGCCCCACGAGGCCCATGGAGCCTGGTTAGGGACGTGGGCACTGTCCCCCTGCCTCTCTCCCTCGTGAACCTTAACTCACCCCCAGCTCACGTGGTGAAAACAGGAGGTGAGGGAGCTCCCACCCATCTCTGTATTTATTCACTCGGAACCTTGGCTGTTGCTTTACTGAAACCCAACTCTGCCCTCTTTCCACCACTTCTTCCCCCAAAAGTTACTTTCAGAGTTTGCAAAAGAGGCTGGAAGGTTGTCACGACTTCAGGGAGGTTCGAAACACAATTTAAAAACAAAAGCGAAAATAAATAAATAATAAATAAAAACAAAAGTGAATACCCAGTGTAGCGAGAATATTAAAGAACCCTGTGGGAAAGGGCTGCCAAAAACAGCTTTTTTGTTGGCCGATCCCCTTCCAGGGGTGGGGTGGGGTGGCCTGTGAGACAGGCATAGCTGGAATGAACGTACCACTTTGCCGTCTGGTTTCTTCCCTCGCTGTCCTAAGCGTTTTCCTGTTGCAGCTGGTTCAATTACGGTGTTTCCACCAGTAGAATTTGAGACAGTCATGAACAAGTGATTGTTACAGAGACCAGGCTGTGTGTTGGAATGGGGCGAGGAGGCAGCACCCTTGTTTGCCCTGCGCTTTGCAAACTGGCTCCAGGGCTCCCAGGGCCTCTGGAGCACCCCGTCTGAGGGCAGAGAAAGGGACTGATGCTCTCCAGCAGGGCCGGGCCAGGGGGTCTAGACACCCTCAGCCACGGGCACAATGTGTGCCCGACCCCAGACCCGCGGGAAGGACCTCTGTCCAGGCCTGCCTCACGCTAATATTAGGTTGCTGCTGCCGCTGCCAGTTTGATCTCTGAGCCGTCTCTCTCCTCAACCACAAGGGAGAGCCGCATCTTGAGCTCCCAGAGGACCAGGTTTGGGTAGAGATGCTGAGTCTGATTTCTGACACTTTGCAGGGATGAGCAGAAGGGGCAAGTGTCTAATCACCAGAGCTCAAGAGAGAGGCTTGGATAAACCAGGGGTGGGGGTGTGTGTGATCTGAGCCCCTCGGCCAAGCGATGCCTGCACTCCTGGGGAGTGGGCGCTTGTAGGGGTTGGGGAGGGGTCTGGAGGAGGCCCTGAGGTCCTCCGTTCTCTCCTTTAGCCCCTCCAGGTCCCTGCAGCTCCCTGGAGCCGATACACACGGGGCAGCAGGACCCTGAATGACTGTGCAGTCAAGGCCCCGCGCCTCGTAACCTCCTGTGTCATGGGACCTCCTTAGTCTATCTGTCCATCGTGACCTTCAACCATCAGAGGCCAAAGTTTTAGATTTTTGGAAACTGCCCGATTGCTTTCCTGCTTGCTAAAGCAGGCAGAACTTCAAGAGGCCCATCCGGACGTGGGCTTAGAGCAACTGACTCACAAAGTCAGGGCCAGGCCTCTTAGAAGGGTCGGCGGCCGCTACAGCCTGAGACCCAGGCCCGCTGGCCAGGCCTGCTTCTCCCTCTGTGATGTGGGGCGGAGGTGTCAGCCCCACTGGCTGATCTGGGGTTGGGAGCCTCAGCTCCAGGAACGTGACTTTCCTTCAGGAAAATGAAGGAGCTTCCTGTGGGGGAACAAGGGTTTGGTGAGGGAGCAGAGGAGACTTGGAAAAGCCCTCGCCCCAGCTGGGGTCTCTGAGTTGCTCCTTCTCAAACCTCTGCTCATAAACCTTCAGGCCATGAGTCTGCGGCTCTACAAAATTCATACATCAAAATTTTTTTTTTTTGAGTGACTTCCAGGTGACAGGCATTGTACTTTAGGTGCTGGACACTCAGCAGGTTAGAGAATCCTGCCCTCTTGGAGCTCATGTTCCAATGAAGAGAGAAGAGAGGTCATCCTGCTTATCCCAAGATCGTGTCTAGTTCAGTTCAATTCAGTTGCTGCTCAGTCATGTCCGACTCTTTGTGACCCCACGGACTGCAGCACACCAGGCCTCCCTGTCCATCACCAACTCCCAGAGTTTACCCAAACTCATGTCCATTGAGTCAGTGATGCCATCCAACCGTCTCATCCTCTGTCGTCCCCTTCTCCTCCTGCCTTCAATCTTTCCCAGCATCAGGGCTTTTTCCAGTGAGTCAGTTCTTCACATCAGGAGGCCAAAATATTGGAGTTTCAATTTCAACATCAGTCCTTCCAATGAATATTCAGGACTGATTTCCTTTAGGATGGACTGGTTGAATCTCCTTGAAGTCCAGGGGACTCTCAAGACCATGTCCAGCTGTCCCATTTTACAGAGAAGCAAACCCAGAGAGGGAAGGACTTTCCCGGGGTCGTACAAGCCCCTGAACCCAGGCGTCCTGGGCACTAGCCAGTGCGGCCCCCATCACCCCAGGCTGCTCATAGGAGTTAAAGTAGCTAAAAGCACCTCTGAGTCAGGGTTGTTCATCTTGTAATTGGAGGAAATAGGTAGGTTTGAAAGCCCTGTCAGCAGCTGCTGGCTGCCTCTTCAGCCGAGGAGCCTGGCAGGAAGCTACTGGCCCCAGAGTCTAAGGTCTCTGCCCCTCTCCCATCGCTGACAGCATGAGCCAGGAAGGGCCAGGAGATGATGAAAGGCAGGGGCTGGCTAAGGAGGCGGAGACGGGCCTTACTTCCAGGCTGCCTCTCCAGGCTGGGGCTGAGCCTGGGTCTCTTTCAGCCAGCGGCAGGAATGTCACAGGCCAGTTGCTGAGAAGCCTCTGTTTCTGATCTGAGAGCTGATCCCTGTAGCTGTTACTAGTCGAAACCATATACTAGCATTTTCTCTGCGATTGCATTTTACAGCTCACGGCTCCTCTGAATAGCATTTTCCCCATTAAATCAGATGTTTTGAAAAAAAAAAAAATGGTGGGGGGGAGGTGGAGAAGGGAATAGTAATCACAACCATAAATCATAAGTCACGTTCCTATAAGCGGATGGCTTCCTGGCTTCCTGGGATCGGTGATTCGGCGGCGGTGTGTGGGAAAGCTTGCTATAATGAGGCGACAGGGGAGGCCAGGTCTTCCCAGGGGGTGTCTGCCACCAGCCTGATGTTTCACACAGCCTTGCTTCTGGATAACTTCCGCCTCAGGGGGGTTAGCACATTTATTGGAACACTGGGGGAGGTGGGACGGGGGTGCAGCAACCGGGAAAAGTAAATCGCAAGAGGAGAATGGTATTTGTCACCCCAGATGCTGCCTGATGATTCTAAAAAGAGGTGGAGTGCTGCCCAGGATGCCCCACACCCCCCAGCCAGGTTTGCAGAGAGTCCAGAGTCATGGTCCAGAATGCCGTCACATGCCTGCGGGTACCAAGAAGGCCTGTGTGTTCCCATGGCCCATCATGCTTGCCTTGGAGCCAGAATCCTTTATGGATGAGAAAACTCTTGTGGGCATGCGTGGGGGCTCCCGGGCTCTGCCAGCGGCACCTCTGTGATCCAACAAGCTCTCCTCTGAGCATAAATAAATCAACAGCAGGAGAACCTAGGGAAACTCAAAGAGGAGAATTTAAAAGAGGGCTCTGGGGATAAACATAAAATATAAAGTGCTGCAGCACTTAGGAGAGGGCTTGAGCTCTGAGGAAGAGGAAGAAAAGGGTAATTATATGTCTAAGAACAAGTGGAAGGGCTTACCATTGAGACTTCAGGAAGAAGAACAGAGAGGTTCCGGGACTTGCCCCAGGCTACACAGCATCCTCAGTTCCAAAGGCTCCTTATTCAGGCAGTCAAGGATCAGTGATCTTAGTGGCTTAGTCAACAAGATGTCCTGAGCACAGAAGCTGTCCAGGCCCTGACCTGGGAACCTAGAAGATGAAGATACAGCCCTGCCTTCAAACGTTCATAGAACAGCAAGGGAGAAAGGTGGGATAGCAATTATTGTGTGGGGTAAAGAAATTCATGGTTCATTTTAGATTTATTGCCATGGTTTATTTCATTAAGGATTTTTGATGCAGAAAATACAGACAAAAAGCGGTGACAGAAACAGGAGCAGATTTTGAGGACAATAGTGGAAGAGATGGTCAGGAAGGGAGGTTGGGGCAGAAAAAGTGATGACAGTGGGGGAACTTAGGAGACCTTCCTCTTAATCGTGCTTCAGCTTGATCTTGAAAGAAAAATGGGAGTTTGCCCAGAACAGAAAGCTCAGAAAGGCGCTCCAAGTGGAGGAGAGAGTCTGTGCAAAGGCCCGGAGGTG
Source organism: Cervus canadensis (assembly GCF_019320065.1). Taxonomy (NCBI): domain Eukaryota; kingdom Metazoa; phylum Chordata; class Mammalia; order Artiodactyla; family Cervidae; genus Cervus; species Cervus canadensis. The sequence continues at coordinate 69,522,552 of NC_057396.1, forward strand.
GGCAGGGCAGGGTGCACGCGTTAACTGCAGATATTCCGAAGGCTGCCACGTCGGGTGGTGAGGAGGTCACCAGGGGAGGAAAGGTCAGCAGAGGCCAAGCTGAAAAGGGTTTTGATGACTAGGAGTTTGGACTTGATCTCATAGGCAGTGAAGAAGGAGAGACAAATTCTAGGAAGAGATGTCAGAGTGAGGTGGGCATTCTAGAAAGATCCCTCCCATGGTAGAGAGGCTGATGGTGGTTAAGAGGCAGCCAGGCGACTTGGGCCAGGTAGGAGGGGACGAGGAAGAGTCTCATGGGACACTGGCAGTGGAGATGGAAGATGCGATGGAGACTTTTGATGGAGGGAATTGACAGGGCTTTGGGAGATGAGGAAGGCAGCTTCCCAGCAGTCCCTGAGGCTCCTGCTTAGAAAGGACTCAAGTGGTCAGTGATGATGTTAACCTTTGAGCTTCCCGACTTCTAGCCTGGTCTTCCATCATTGAACCACTCTTTTTCTTTTTCTGATTTGCTGTTGTTTAGTCACTAAGTCATGTCTGACTCTTTTGTGACCCCGTGGACTGTAGCCCGCCAGGCTCCTCTGTCCATAGGATTTCCCAGGCAAGAATACTGGAATGGGTTGCCATCTCCTTCTCCACGGGATCTTTCTGACCCAGGGATCGAACCCACATCTCCTGCATTGGCAGGCAATTCTTTACCACTGAGCCACCTGGGAAGCCCTCCCTCTAGTTAGGAAACCTGATGGCAGGGTGGGGAACCAGCAGATGCCAGTGGTAACCCCAGCTCCGTTGTTCCCGGCTGTGCAACCTCAGACAAGTCCCTTCCCCTCTCTGACCTTCTGGGCTCAGTGTTCTTATCTGGAAATGGGATAACCTGCAGGCAGGGCTGACTTGAGGATCACTACCTGTGTGCTTATTTCAAGTGGGTCCCAGCAGGAAGCAGACAGCTCACTCAAGTTGGGTGACTGGAGGAGAGTTTAATAAAGGGACTGTTCACGAAGACCTGGGTGGGACGCAGGGAAATCTCAATGAACAGTGCAGTGCCCTGGGGGACTGTGGTTCACGTTAACACCCCAAGCCTGTGTGGGGATGGTTACCCGGCAGGAACTGTGACCTTCAGTCTAGGAATACAGCAGCTACCCCTCTTCCCCATTCGTCAATCTGCGCCCCCAAGGGACTGAGTATCTGTCTCCTCTGGAGTGTGAGCAAGGCAGTGGACCTCCCCAGCCAACAATCAGCTTATCTGAAGGTCGGCATGGATTCACAGTCTTGACTCCAGCCTCCTCACCCGAAACAAATCAGACAGAGAAGCCAAGGGAAGCTGCTGACACCAAATCAGATTTATTCAAAGCCCTTACCACCAGGACCTGAAATTATCTTTTTCTAAGTCCTGTCTCCCTCTACCCTCTTCTTTTCTTTCCTCCGCCTCTTTGCCTCCTTTCCCCCTTCTTCTTCCTCTTCTTTTTTCCTGCTCTCTCCTCTCTCTCTGTCCTCCTCTATCCATCCGCTTTTTTGACCTCCCTTAATAGCCAACACCTCAAAAGAGTCACTCTTCAGTCAGAACTGATCTTGCTTTTTGCTTGCTAATTTCATTATTTTACTTGTCTTTACATTTCAAGGAGCTTGATGGGTCTATTACAGAGTGTTTCATTTACTAGATGGATTTATTGCCCTTGCTTTTGACCCAGCATTTGTGGACTCTGGCCCCGAGGGAGAGAGGTGTGCAGTTAGTTGTTTGGGTATTGGGGCCCAGAAAGCTCTGGAAACCATGTCCAACAAAGAGAGGCTCCTAGGACCTCCTGGGAGTGAGAGGCTTGGTATTCTGTTTGTACTTGGAGTGCAGCACAGGGCCCGTCTGCCCATGGCCTGGCCCACCTAGTGGGACGGCAGTGGGACCCAGCGATGGAGCAGCTGCGCTGTGTGTACTGGGAGAGGGTGAGCTCAGCCAGAACAGAGGCACTGTTTCAGGGGGCCAAGGTAAGATGGGACCAACCAGATGGAACCTACTGTGTCCTAGGCATTGGGCAAGGGCTTTCACATCCTGTGTGGCTCACGCTGGCCCCACACGGTACTTCTCCCTTTACAGATGAGGAAAGCGAGGCTTCTGTCTGTGATAAGCCTTGCGAGGAATATGGAGCATGTAGAGTAATGTCAACAGCCTTACCAGTCGGCATCTACCATGTGCCTGGCCCTGGGCTGTGATGAGGAAGACCATTCTCACCTCACCTAATTCCAGAAGGGAGCAGATGAAGCTGGTAGTCAGAACCCCAGGATGTCAGGACTGGGGACTTCTCAGGCGTCTTCTAGAAGCCCAACATCTCCACTAAACAGATGGGCAGTGAGGCCCAAGGAGAAGAAGTGTCTTTCCCAAGCTGCGCGGTGAGTCTTCTTTCACCACCTCACAGTGTTGCTTCTCCAGGAAGTCTGTTCTGCTTCCAGACTCCCCTGTTTAGAAGTTGATTTTTATTCCCCTACTTAAACAATTAAGCTTTAATACACCAAAAACAGATCATTATCCTCCTAAGGTTTAAAAAGCAAGATTACTATTTGTAACACAAGCAATTAGCTACCTTCTGATGTTTCCATACTTCTTTCTTCCCCCAAAGGACTGAACTTCGGGTGGGGGGCTGCAGCTTAACGGTGCCAGCCAGAGCCGGCAAACGGAAATACTGGGGTCTTGGAGGTGGAAATGCTCCAGGAAGGGAGGGAAGTGTGCCGAGGCTGGTGGCAGGAGGCCGTGCAGATGTGGAGAGCTTCTCTTCAGGGGTGCCAGCTTGGCTCTGCCAGTCCTAGAACATTCCTTTCCCCGCTGCTGCCTGAGGTGCATCACTGCACCAGTGGGATAGGATGGCCGCCCACCTCCCGGGATGGCAAGTATGTGAGTCAGCTGTGGCAGCCTAGGTGAGTTCCTCCTGCAGAGGACCTCAAAAGGCCCTGTGAGCACCCTGCGTGTAGATGAAGTGTGATGTTTTTTCATAGTTCTGGAAGGAGGATCCCTAGATTTCATCAGATCTTTTTTTTTTTAATAGCAGGAAGAAGAATGATATTTATGTTTATTTTGTGATGGAATACACATAAAGAGAGGGCTTCCCCAGTGGCTCAGCGGTAGAGAACCCGCCTGTGAGGCAGGAGCCACAGGAGATGTGGGTTCAATCCCTGGGTTGGGAAGATCCCCTGGAGGAGGGCATGGCAACCCACTCCAGTATTCTTGCCTGGAGAATCCCCGTGGACAAAGGAGCCTGGTGGGCTACAGTCCATAGGGTGGCAAATAATGGAAAGAATAATGGGAAAAGTGTTGGGTATCAAGCCTTCCATTGAGAAACACGACACTGTCAGTAGCTGGAGGTCCCCAGTGAGCCCCACTTTAATTGTATCGCCCTCCTCTCTACTGAGGTAACTACTGTCCTGGTTTGGTTTCTTTTTAAATGATCATTCCTGGCAGCCTCTCTCATTTTCCCACTTAGGAACCTATTCCTAAATGACAGCCTGTTTGGTCGCGCCTGCTTTTGAACTCTGAATGTGAATATCTGGACTTGCTTTCCAAGGGACATATGACATTTGTTTTTGAGATCCGTCCAGTGGAGTGTGAACCTGGCGTTTGCTCCTTTTCTCTGCTCTATGGTCTTGTGTTGAATAACTCAGCCACAGCTCACTGGTTTCTGGAAATGAGGGCTAGTTCTAGGACTTGACTTTTATGAGCAATGTTCTGTAGACATTGTCTTGTGTGCGTGCAGGAGTTTGTCTAAGGAAAGTAACTGGGGGGTATTGTTGGGTCCCGAGCTGTGTGCACATTCAGCTTTACCAGACCTTGCCAGATTGTTTTCCAGAGTGTTTTTTCCAATTTACATTCCCATTAGCAGTAGATGAACATTCCAATTCTTTCATACCTCACTGTGGTCCACATTGTCAGTCATGCTGACTTTACCAATCTGGTGTATTTGTGTGTGTGTGTGGTGGAGGAATTGTAATGTTATTTATTTATTTGTTTATGTCATGCCATGTGACTTGTGGGATTTTAGTTCCTGGACTGGGGTGGGGGGGTCAAATCCGGGCCTTTGGCAGTGAGAGCTCAGAATCCTAACCCCTGGACAGCCAGAGAATTCCCTGTTATTTAATTTGTATATCTTTGATGATTAGTAAGAGTGGTCACTTTTCCTATGTCTATTGGCCATTGGGGTTTCCTTTCTGGGAAGCAGAGCTCTGGTCTATTACCCATTTTTCTATTGAGTTGTATTATTTTTTAATGATTGATTCATATTGGACTTTCGGTTTGTTCTTGTACTAAAGTACTCTAGTCATCAGTCCTTTGCCATTATCGGAGTTGCAAAACTCTTCTCACACCATGGCTTTTCTTTAGACTTTATTCACTGTAATTTCAAAGGGCCCATGAGCCCAGGGAAGGTTGAGAACCACTCGTGTGAGAGGTTCTATAAACAGGAGGCCTGTGAGATGGAAAACCTCAAACTTTTATTAAGCTTAATGGTATTTAAAGCAACTTGAACCAGAAATCAAGAATGTCACGTTCAAAGATTTGCAGTTTTCTTGGGAAAGACCGGGCTGTCTGGGTCTGCAGCTTCTGCATGGTGGGGGTGGCCAGCTGGGCACAGGGAAGGTGCTCACCTTCACCCCAGATCCTACTGCTTCCAGACATGAGGGTCCTTGGGTTGCGCTGGTGGTTTCCTTCCGCTTACCTGGTTTCCTCGTGCAGTTACCTCTGGGTATTTGCATGTCATTAGCACACTGCCTCTCTGCATTACCTCATTCTATGCAGAGCTCCGTCTACCCCTGCGGTTGTCCTAGCTTCTCTTGTGGTGTGGACACTTCCGGTAGGGCTGCCACTTCAAGTGAATCTCAGTCACTAAGTCCAGAGCAAGAGGGAACTCCCCACATCTTCTGAGCGGGTTTGATGGAGACCTGTGAGGACGGGGCTCCTACAAGGGCAGAGAGAAGAAGGGAGATGCCCAGAATCGGGCCGTGAAGGCACCTCTGCCTTGGTAAGTGCTTGGAGATGCTGTCATCTGTTTGGGAAGACTGGTGATGACCCGTAAATCAGACAGATGTGAGCATCGGCTCGTCTTCAGAGGCAGCCCATCCCCTTGATCTCCAGCTAGTTGGTTTCCTGTTTATCTGGGGGCAGTTTGATTTGCATCTCGTTTACACCCACTAGTGTGCTGAAGTCTAGGGTACAGACTTCAGGTGTCTGAGATAAAATGAAGTCATACAACCTGCTACAAGTGGATTCATATCTAATATGGGAGGTCTGAGCGGCCCGAAGCTGAGTGGGCTCTTTTCTGCAGCTCATTTCTTGAGCACTTCCTGTATACCAGCTACTGTATACCAGGAGCTCTCCACACAGGGTCGTATTTTAGCTTTCTCATGATTCCACGTGCTGCAGCTATTCAGTCTTCATGTTCCGATGCGGAAGTAGAAGCTTGCCTAGGTGACCTAGTGTGGGGACATAACACAGTGGTTACCCACTCACCCGCTGGAGTCAGATAGACCAGTCTTGGGATCCCAGGTCTGGCCTTTGTCGACTGAGTATTCTTGGGCAGGTTACTTCCTGTTTCAAGGGCATCAGCCTTGCCACTGAGAGAATGGGAATACCCATGTAGTTATTCCTGAAGGCTTGGGTGAGGATGCAATGAACCACAGGTGGACACAGCTCGGGGATCCCGCAGCACTGTGATGAGAAGGAAAGAGGATTTAGTCAGCCTCATCCTTGCTTCTCTGGGGTCCACTCCATCTCCCATGAAAGCGCTGTTCTTCCCATTAGCCACAGGCACAAATGTGAGTTTCCTGCCCTAACCTGCTAGATGCCCACTCCTTCTCCTCACCCAACTTGAGGGTCCCATGGACTCGGCAAGGACATTCAGGCAGCCCTGGGCTGGGGAAGTGGGGGGGGGGGTTCTTGATGTGCCCGTGGCGTGGGGATGCCACTTGTGGGAGGCAAGGGGACTTTTCCCCTGGTGTTAGTCACTGCTCGCCTCGTGGAGGAAACACTGGAGCAGGAATAAACATTCAAGCTTCTCTCAGTATTTTCCATTACCTTATCCCTCCTCTTTGCAAGCGGCTGTCCCATCAGTCTGAGGCTGTCAGTGAAGATGTGGCTGCCCATTTTCCTATAAACAGTGTTTCGAACCTGCACGATTCTCCTGCGGTGATGATGCAGAACTTCCTGAATTGTCCCAGACTAATTTAGAATCCGGTCACAGTAAAGGCCTCTGTCACCTCTTCTTCTCTGCTCCCAAGTCTGACCCACCCACTCTGGATGGTTGTTTGTTTCAGCCCCCTGACCCCCTGAATCACCTCTCCCAGGAGAGTGTCGTGGTGAGACTGGGCTTTGGAAGTTAGATCACCTGGGCCTGAACGCTTGTTCTGCCATTCACTAGCTGTGTGTTCTTGGAAAAGTTACTGCACTTCTCTGTACTTACATCCATATCTGTAAAACAGAGATACTAATAGTACATAGCAGATGGTTGTGTGTATTAAACAAATATGTGGACGACGTTGAGAACAGGGCCCTGAATGGAGTGAGTGCCCATGACATTGATTACCATTGTTAGGGTGCAGCGTGTGCGGGAAGCATGGCCTTTACCTGGGTTCAAATCCTGGTACTTCCACTAAGGTGCCTGTGACCTTAGACATCTCTCTGAACCTCATCTGAGCCTTCTTTGGGTGGTCTACCCTAGAGGGTCGTTATGAGACCTGATTCATGGGTGTGAGATTTCTGTGATCACATAGAGCCCTATGCTTGCGTTCATGCTATGCTCTCACCATCTTGGAATCTCTACTAAGTCCTGAGCAGGGGCTTCTCCTTTCCATTCAACTTTGGGTCCTGCAGACCACATCACACCTTCTTTTCTCCCACTTCCTGCCTTGTCCTTCTCTGCATTGGGTGCCAGGGCCCATCACTGGTCCATCAGGGGCCACCCATGTGCAGAATTCAGGGGGCTACCCATCAGTGTCTGGGTCCAGACTTGGTTTCCAAGGGCACAAGGGGGATTGTCCCCTCTGGATGACACGTGGACCTGCCTTCAGTGGAAACTTTTTGGCTTGTGATTCTGACCTTGGAGTGTGTTGATTGAGGCTCTTTGCTGCTGTGGAATTGGCCATATATTTTCTGAATATTAGGTGATTTCAAGAAAAAAAATCAATTTTAATAGCACCGATCAAAACTGTAGAACCCTGCAACTGGTACCACAGTCCTACTGTACACTGGTTTATAGGATAGGAAGGCAAAGAGCCAGGGGTTCCCCCAGCTCACTGTTGCCTTCCCAGCACCAGAAGGTGGAGGTAAGGCGATGGGGGTGGGGGCAGGTAGTAGATGGGGCCTCACCAGAGCAAGCAAACTTCCTCCCTAAGAGCAGCTCCTTAGATCTATACATTTTGTGTAACAACTGGTTAATCTTTAAGCCAGAACATATTGTTTAATGACAATTATTAATTGTTTAACAGTTAATTCATTCTCATGATTGAAAATCCAGAAGGCACAAAAGGATATGGAGTGAAGGATCTTCCTCTACTCGTGTTTTCCTTTTTGGAGGTAACAAATGTTTTCAGTTTCTTGGGTGCTTCTAAGAGATAGTTTATTTTTATTCCAGAAGAAAATATAGTTCTATGTTATATTTGTATATTTCCTGGAGAAGTGAATGGCTACCCACTCCGGTATTCTTGCCTGGAGAATCCCATGGACAGAAGATCCTGGTGGGCTACAGTCCATGGGATCACAAAGAGTTGGACACAACTAAAGTGACTTTGTACTAAGCAGCATTCATACATTTCCCCCATTCTAATATAAATGGCCACGTGCAATGCCCACCGTCTGGGCCTGGCCTTTTCACAGTCCCTCTTAGAGATAGTTACTTATCTATGTTAAGTTCCCTTGTTCTTTGATGTGGTTACACTGTCTGTTATAGAGGAGCCCCTAGTTTATTTAACTAATGATGGATGTGCAAGTTGTTTTCATTTCTTACAGGCCTGAGTATTTTTTTTGAAGTTTTTTTTTATGTGGACCATTTTTAAGGAGGGATAGTTTAAGATCCCACAAAGCATGTAGGTTTTAGCTCCGTGACCAGGAATCAATCTTGCACCCCTTGCATTAGAAGGCAGAGTCTTAACCACTGGTTCGCCAGGAAAGTCCCAGGACTGAGTCTTTAACAAATTCTATTCCCCCTCACCCAGATGTTGACAGCATTTGTTTAAAGAAGCCTTCGGTATCATTCTCTGGCAAGCTCTGCCTAGTCATTCAGATTTCCTCACATGCCATCAGTTCCAGCTCCAAATGGTTTTCTAGATACGATTCTTGAAGACAGAGGTCCTCTCTCTTCCTCGTTATTCTCTGATATCCATCCTTCCCCTCTTCCAGAAACCTTCTCCCTCAACTGCCCCGTTCAGTACCTCCATTTGCTCCCACAGCACTGCCCTGCCCACCTGTCTCCTCCCCCACGGTCACCTGCTGGGCCCAAGGCTGCAGCCTGTTGGCTTTGGACCATGGCAGTAACCTCCTCTCCTGCTGGTGGAAGCCACACAGGTCACTCCAGTACCTAAAGCCCTTCCATGGCTGCTGAGGGCTCAGCAGATAAAACCCCAAATCCTCATGCCACACTGCCCCAGTTCCCTCCCTTCTCTGCTACTCATCAGCCTATAATCTCACATGGAGCTCTTGTCTGACTCTGAGTCTCTGCACATACTGTGCCTTCGCCTGGGGCACCATCCTCACCCCAGACACCCTCCTCCACCTTCTCAAAGCCCACTCCCTTGAAGTCTCAGCTTAGATGGCACTTTCTCAGTGAGACCCGCCCTGACATCCTATCCAAAATCACTCACCCCGCTGAGATGTTCTGGGGCCATGCCTTGCTTGTTTCCTTACATCATTCACCACTGTGTGTAATTATACGCTTGTTTGTGTGTGTGTGTGTGTGTTTGAAAGTGAAAGTCGTGTCCGACTCTGTGACCCCCATGAAATGTAGCCCGCCAGGTTCCTCTGTCCATGGAATTCTCCAGGCAAGAACACTGGAGTGGGTTGCCATGCTCTTCTCCAGGGGATCTTCCTGACCCAGGGATCAAACCCCAGTTCTCCCACATTGCAGGAGGATTGTTTACCATCTGAGCTACCAGGGAGAGATGTCTATTTTCCCCATGAGAATATAAGCTGCCTGAGGGCAAAGGTGTGTGTTTTCTTCACGATGATGCCTCTGATCTGTAGCTCAGGACCTCATTAGTGCTTATTGGGTGAATGTACACTTTTCAGCACTTGCTCTTTGACAGGCCTTGTGCTCAGCACTGGTCATTCAAAGTTTAGTAGTTGAAAGTTGAATCCCATGGACAGTGAAGGCTGGCAGGCTACAGACCATGGGGTTGCAACGAGTCAGAAATGACTAAAGTGATTTAGCACAGTTGAAAGTTGATTAGTAGCTAAATAGAAGCCAGAAGGATGTGTACCTTCCTGGTAAGATCACCCAGTGAGGAAGAGTTGATTCTACCCCAGAGGAAGTCTGGAAGGATGAGGGACGTTTCTGCAGCAAGGAAGAAGGGGAAGGGCATTCCAGGTAGATCACACAGCTTGAGCAGAGGCCTGTGTGGGGAGAGGGTGTGGACCCCACGAAACTGGGACACAGGTACATCATGAGATTGGACAAGGTGAGCTGGGTCATTTCACTACAGTCCTACTGGGATGGTCAAGGGACTTGAAGATTTTTCTTGTTTTCTGTTTCTTTGTATCCTCAGCCCTCTTTTCATCCTGGACATATGGAGAAAGTTAAATGAAAAAATCCTAGATGTAAGCTGGTGATACTGGACATTAACTCTGTTTTACAGAAGGGAAACCAAGAGTCACAGATTCAGAAGTGACTTTCCAAGCACTTTCTTATTCTTTGTCATAGTCATTGGAAGCTCCTTGTATCAGTTAGAGGAAGCTAAGCTGCTATAACGAAGAGACTCACTCCTAAGAAAAGTCCACCACCCTTCTCCTCACTTCTGACGTCAGTCTGCTCCTTTTCCTAAACAATGTTCTCAGTGGTCGGGCCTCTCCTCAGCCCCTCTCCCAGTTGACCATTTATTCCTGACTGTTGGTGTCTCTGAACCAGACCCAGACCTTGGCGCTGCTGCTCAGTAAAGAAACCTGGGCAGCAAGTAAGCATCGGTGTCCACGTTCTAAGGGCTCATAGGGACTGGTAACAGGAGAAACTTTTAGGTACTTGAGAAGCACCTTTGAAGATACAGGAATGAGTCAAATTTTTATTATCCAGTGATTAACACAGATTTCTGGACTGAATGCTTATGTCAACCCTCAAATTCATAGGCTGAATCCTTGCCCACTGTGATGCTATTAACAGGTGGTCCTTTAGGGAGTAATGCCCTTTTAAATGAAGTCTGGGAGAGATCTCTGGCCCCACCTCCCCCCACCATGTGAGTTTAAAGTTAGTCTGTGAATCAGCACATGGGCACTCACCAGACACTGAATCTGCCAGCATCTTGACCTGGACCTCCAGCCTCCAAAACTGTCAGGAGTAAGCTTCTGTTATTTGTCAGCCACCCAGTCTGTGGTATTCTGTAAGCAGCTCAAAGGGGCCAAGACAGCCCCCAAGACTCTTCCTGGCAACACTGTCGTAGTCCAACAGGGGTCACTGTTTGTACCTGAAAGTAACAAAATTGCTTTTAAAAGTCCCGTGACAGAAATCCAAATTGGACTTTTATTACAAATAGTCTAACAGTTCATTAATATTAAAAATTAATAACAGCTAATATTTATTGAGCACTTACAGTGTCAGGTACCATTTAGCCCCTTAGACGATGGTGCAATCTCTCTTAATCCTTACCACTCCTGAGGGGAGAGCTTCATGTGGCCCCGTTTTCAGACGAAGAGGCTGAGGTTTAGGGAAGAGGAGACTTGATCAGGGCCCCACCGTTAGCACAGAGCTAAGTTTTGATCACAACTCTGCCTGACTCCAGAACCTTCACTCCTGAGAAGCCGCTAGGATCTGAGCATCATGGGAATATCTTCCCCTGAGTATCCACAAGGTGATCATGGCTCCTTCATCCTCCAGGAGCCCCCCCTCCCCCACCAACCCAGTTTGTCTCTATCCCTGTTTCATCTGAAGAAATGGAGGCACAGGAGGTCAAGTCCACACAGCTGTGGAGTCCTTCTTGCCCTTACACTCTGGCAGAGAAGGGGAGCATCCCGACCTTTAGGGATAAACGCCCTTATAAATGAGGCATCCATCCCTGAGAGCCCAGCTCTCCTAGGCGGGTGTTCAGCCTTCTCAGACCCTTGGCATGCTCCGCATCACTGGGAAGGGAGCCACTGGCCACTCTCCTCCTCAAGGAAAGTGAGTAGGTTCTGCTGCCCCATGGGAATGCCAGCCGATGCTTCTCCCCTCCGGCCCTTTCCCATGTCCTCTTGCTGGTCCAGGGCTGGAGGATTCGTCCACATCCCCTGCCCCTTCCACTCCTCACCTTGTTCTTCCTATCCTTCCAGGGGTCCCTGATCTTTCTACAATATTAGCAAGCCTGATAATGTCACTTTCTGCCCAGAAACGTTGCGCGTTCCCATGCTTTGCAGAGCAAAGCTTCTTCCTGTCACCCAAGGCTCTGCATGACCTCTCTTTCTCTCCTTTCCCGGCTTTTGTGTGCTACCTCCCCTGCCACTCCCTTCCCCGACCCCAAGGTGCTCCTCCAGGTGCAGATGCAGAGGGACGGGCAGAGGGGATGGCCTGTGAGCAAATATACCTGGAAGAGTCTGTATTTCCTTCCTGGCAGTGAACCCAGTCTTCCCCAAATGTGTTTGACCATGGAGGACCTTAACAGCCTGCAGATCAGTCCCTGTGAACCGGCTCCTGTAGCCAGATGGGCGCTCCCTACCCTGTTCTTGCTGTCTCGACACCTTTCTCCTCCTCTTGCTCCCCCAGACCCCAACCCCTGCCTAATACCCACTCTCACCCCCCTCCCTAGTGAGACATTTAAGGCCCAACTCAAAACCATACTCCCCATGAAACTGTACTGATTTTGCCTCTACTGAAGGACTTTTCTCAGCCTCAGTCTTCGACTAGGCTTCTCCTTGAACTGTAAATCCAGCCAGGATGTGTGGTCCATTCTTGTTTCTCCCCTGTAGTTGACTTGCAATGCTGTGTTAGTTTTAGGCGTACAGCAAAGTAATTCAGTTACATACACACACACACACACACATATATGTATATATAACTTTTTCCAATTCTTTTCCATTATAGGTTATTACAAGGTATTGAATATAGTTCCCTGTACTATATAGTAGGTCTTTGTTGTTTACTTTATGTACATTAGTGAGTATAGGTTAATCCTAAACTCCTAGTTTATCAAACCATGGATTTCTTAAGGCAAGGGAGTGAATCTTAGTCTCCTTTCCGAATCTCATACAGGACCTGCAAGTCACCAGTGCTCAACAAACATTCCTTAAACCAGAACTGAAAAAGGAGATGGAACCTTTGAAGGGCTAAGACCCTGCCTTCCTCAGTCCAGCTGCAGCTTGGGTTCCCATGGCAACCACCTCCTTAGGCCCAGGATGGCCCGGCCTGACTCTCTGAGCATGATGGACAGGCCGAGAGGCTTCCCTGGCAGCTCAGGAATAGGCAATGGGGACTCCATTTGTTACCATGACAGGCTCTGCGTGTCCAATCTGGGTGTCCCTCGGAGGAATACGTCGTCTGTCATCTGCAGAGTGACAGAAATGAAGGACCCAGGATAAGGCTCCCTAGCTTGTAGCAGGCTGCCTCCATCCTCTCCTGAGCTGAAAAGTGGCTGCATTTTTGAGAAGGACCAGAAAGATGGTGTTATGGGGCCACCACAGGCATGTGTCAGGCTTTTGTCCCAAGCCCTGGGGTTTGTGGGGCCCACAGGCAGTGGGAATGAGAGAAGTGGGCAGGACAGAGTTCCCGGTTAGTTTCAAAAGCCCTGCCCTGCTTGGAGGGGGTGCCCTGCTCAGCTCCAGCCATGCAGCCCTGCGGGGAACAGGCACCCGGCAGAGCCAGAGCTTCTGATCTGTATGTGAATACACTGATTTTGAAAAATTGGTTCCAAAATTTTTTAATATGGGTGAAAGCAACATATCCGTCATGAGTTAAATAGACAGAAGAATGTCAGAAGAACATATTCGAGTTACGTTCTTTCCAGCGTGCCCAAGTCGGGTGCAGGTCGGTCGGGTAGGAAGTAATGTCAGGGGCACATCAGCTCTATGTTAGTGCTACGTGGTGGGTTCATCTTCAAGCCCCGTGGTGGGTGCACTCATGTCACGTGAACGTCTCGGGGTCGAATGTCAGCTCACAGGGTGGTGCAAGATGCATGTCCCTCGGACCTGCCTGGAGCCAGCCCCGCAAGTGGCTCTCTGCGCCCCTTGTGGACGGTCCCCGCTCCCTCTCAGAGCCTGTGCCGGTAGAATCACGGGGTTGGGAGCCCCAGGGTGTGAAGGAGTAGAGCTCTCAGCCAGAAACTGTGGCGCAGACTCCTTGGGGCTGCTGACCGCAACCCCCTTCCACGCTCAGCTGCTCCACCTATGACGGCCACGTGCAGCCTCGGGCGCGCCTCCTGGAGAAGATGCCGGACACAGTCTGCTCCTCCAGCCGGCCAAGGAGGGGCCCACACAGGCCTGCCGCGCTCACAACTGATCGTTCATTCCAGGCAGCGCAGGGCACTGGGGAGGAGGCGACTTGGACTGCCCGTGGGCTGGCTCTGCCATTTGTCTCCTCCCCTCCTAGGGACGGGCACGGCCCCAGCAGGCCTGGCTCAGTCTACGCTGCTACCTGGGGGCTGAGCAGAGCAGCTGATGTGTCCCCCTCAGCCTGACCACCCACCCCCAGCTCCAAGCTAGGAGATGGGGAGAGAAACAGAGCTGGGGGCCAAGGAAAATGGAGGGAGTCAGCTCCGGCTCTGCCACTTCTTAGCTGTGTGATCGTGAGCAAACTGCTTAACCTCTCTGTGCCTCCCTTTTGTTGTTCCATCGCTAAGTCATGTCTGACTCTTTGTGACATCAGGCACTGTAGCCTGCCGGGCTCCTCGGTCCATGGATTTCCCAGGCAAGGGCACTGGAGTGGGTGGGATTCTCAACTGCCGAAGCCACCTCATGCCTCAGCTTGCTTCTCTATAAAATGAAGATGGGGGCTGTTATCACAGAAGACCCCTCTGTGACCACACTTAGCACAGCGCAGGCTCATAGCAGGCTCAGTACCTGTTCTCTTCTGTCCTCTGTCCGTCCCATCTGCCCAGAGGCCTGCATTCCCAGGAGGGGAGCAGGGGAAGAACTCTGCCTCCCTCTCTCTCTCTTTCTCTCTCTGTGTCGGATTCTTTCCTCCTCCTCTGCTTTCTTCGAGCGACAGAACGTTTCCATCTCCCAAAGTGGACGTGGGCACCATGAACTGCCTTCCCTAGCGGACTCCGGAGGAAGAGATCTGGAGCACAGATCTCTTGATACAAGTCTCCACGGCATTTTTCTCCCATCCCCCTCCTCCCACCACCTTCTCCAACCGGTGGGCTCATCCTCACCTGATTGCCTCTACTCTGAACCTACCAGCGGCTGAGTGTCCGGCTCCTCCAGGAAGAAGTACCAGTAGGAAGAGCCCACGCTGAGGAGCCGGCCCTGCTCTTCCCAGCCGGGCGCATTTGGACACCCTCCGTGGCCTGCTGGAGCCTCCCTGACCTTTCAGATGAGAAGCTCCCCCGCCCCCTTCACGGGGCTCTTAGGAGGATTGATGCAATGATGACCCTACAGCCCCTAGTTCTGGGGCCTCTGTCTTTGCACTTCACCCCCAGAAATGCCCTGTTTCTCTCGGTGCAACAGCAGCGGGATCTGACCAGGTTGTCCTGGTCTCGGCACCTGCTGACTTCCCTGGGGCATCCTGGCCTTTGACAGCCCGCTTCCTCCCGCGGGGCGGTGGCCCGCCCTGGCTGTGTCCAGCCTTGGTCAGAGCCAATGTCTGGCCCTTCTCGGGTTTCCCTGCGCGCCATAGCCCTCCAGCCCACCCCCCGTCACCAGGCCCAGAAAATGACACAGGTTTGCATTGATTTTTCTCAGCGCCCCATCCCCTCCCAGCCCTTCCTCCTCTCCGCAGGGAACCCTCCACCCGGCAGAACAAGAGCCTGGGGGTGAAAGCCGTGCTCCCTTCTCACACATCCAGCCCATTGTGGGGGCGGGGGGCATGTGATCTCTGGTTTCACAAGTTCGGCCATTTTTCTTCAGAGAGTAAAGGAGACTCAGGCAGAGAAAAGAGGAGGAGGAGACGAAGAATGAGAGAGACAGCGAGTTAAAATGAGCCAGAGACTCAGAGGAAGGTAGAAAAAGGAAGACAAAGCGAGGCTCAGAGAGAGAGAGAGGAGAGAGACACAAGTCAGAACAGGGGACACCTCTCTTAGCAGCCAGCTCTGGCCTCCCCGGGCCTCCAGCTCCGCCTCTGCAGCCCCCAGCCGACCGGCAACCCGGCTGCCACCTGATCAACTGTGAGTGAGTGACGGTGCCCTCCGGGGGAGGTGACAGCCTCTCACTCAGCTCTGCATCCGCCTAAGGCCCGGGAGCTGGGATGAGCAGCCCATCCATGCCCGCAGGGGACTAACAGGCTGCCTTCGGGGAGCTGAGACCCTGCCCCCCTCACTCCTGGGTCTGAGCAACCTTTCTGGGGGGGGGGGGTGCACCTGGAAGCCAGCGCCCCGCCCCCCGCCCCTGAGCCTTAACTCCGCGCTATTTCCTGCTCTGCCTGCCCTCCCCTCTCCGCATCCCCCTCCTTTGTCTCCCCATCTTCGATTTCCTATTGGAGAACAGTTCCAGCCTGTGCCACTGCTGAAATTCCCAACCTCTGTAACCAGCGCAGGCTGTTTTGAGCCTGTGAGTCAGAGACCAACACTTTTTTTTTTTTTTATTAAAGGCAGAAGGAAAATAATCTGATTTATAAAAGCAAAGCACCGTGGTCAAAGCCAAATGTTCCACGGAACAGCTCGCTGCCTGAGAGGATATTTTGCAGCCTTGCACACACACACAGTAGACCCCAACCCCTTCCCTGTCTCTGGTGGGAGTGTCAAACCCGCGGGGGCTGGTTTTTGTTTTTTGTTTTTTTTTGCTAGCTAAATGTTTCTAGGTCACTTCTATACTCCCCCACTGGGAACTCCCAGGCAGGAAACGCTGTGGATTCCATTCTAGTCCCCGAGCCTCCATAATTAATGAGATCGCTTAGAAATCCACCAAGGAGGAGGCCGGGGGCGAGGGGTCTTATCTCTCTCCTGAGAGGGAGAAGCTTCTGTCTGGGTGAAAAGCTGAGCCTGGCCAGGCCCTGGGGCTGTCTGGGCTGCCCACACTGACCCGGTTCCCTGTGAGCCTACCTGGGGCTCGCACTCCCGGAGCGGCTTGCTCTCCCTACCTCACCACCCTCTGGAGCTGTCTCTTCCTATAATTCTCTCCTCGTCGAGTCTATTAGTGTTCTCCAGCAGGCTCTGCCAAGCTCAGCTGCATCTCCTTGTCTAGTTTATATTAGAAGAGAAAGCTCTGGCATGCTCTCCCCTCACCTGAGGAAAGAGACGCTTCTCTTTTTCAAGCCACTCGTAGCCTTTGGTGGAGCCCAAGAAAGACTTAAATGATAATGAAATGCTGTCGTTGGGAGATGAGATTGCCCAAGAGCGCTTCCAGCTGCCTTGTGGAAACAGCGTGGCTGTCCAGCCGAGAGACACCAGGCGTTGGGCCCTGCCCTCTACGCCCTTTCTGCTGGCCTGTTTGCGACTTGACTCCTGCCCGTTCCTGCTTCCGCGCCTAGACCGTTGGAGTACCCTGTCGATGCGGTAGGCTACAGACTGCTCTCCCTATGGTCTGTTCTCGTTCCCTTCTTGAACTTGATTCTTCCTGCTCTGATCACTTCCCTTTCCTCCTTCAAGTCCTTCCGTGGCTCCTAAATTCCCAGTTCACATACCCCTTCCCCTCCTTCACAAAGCCTTCTTGACACCTTCTAGGTAGGATGGACTGCATCAACTATCTGACTTTTATAGGACTGTGTCTGTAGACCAGTAAAAAAACCCACTCTACTCTTTCTGCCTGGGATTATCATTATCTATATATATTGATAGTTGACAGAAGAGAAAGAAAACATCCTCTGTGAATGAAGTCCTACTATGTGCCAGGTATAGATGGAAAGCTATCTTGAAGGCGCATGGATCTGGGTTCAAACCCTTGCTCTGCCATTCACCAGTTCAATACCCAAGGGCAAGGTCGCTCACCTCTTTGAATCTGCTTCCCCACCTGTGAAACAGGACTAATGACATCTACCTCATAAGTCTGCTATGGAAGTTAAAGAAGGTGTAACTAACATTCTGGGTACATCAAGACTGCTGGATCAATAGTGTCCACGCTGCTTTGCTTTTCACTCCTCATAATGAGAAAGGTAACAACAAGAGATTCCTCATGATGATAAGGAAAGCTATGACAAACCTCACCATGTCATCTAGTTGCTCAGTCGTGTCTGACTCTTTGCCAACCCATGGTCTGCCAGGATCCTCTGTCCACGGGATTCTCCAGGCAAGAATACTGGAGTAGACTTCCAGTTCCTACTCCCAGGGATCTTCCCAACCCAGGAATTGAACCTGGGTCTCCCACATTGCAGGCAGATTCCTTACCATCTGAGCCACCAGCAAAGCCCATGACAAACATAGAAAGCATATTAAAAAGCAGAGACATCATTTTTCTGACAAAGGCCCATATAATCAAAGCTGTGGTTTTTCCAGTAGTCATGTACAGGTGTGAGAGTTGGACCATAAAGAAGGCTGAGCATGGAAGAATTGATGCCCTTAAATTATGGTGCTGGAGAAGACTCTTGAGAGTCCCTTGGACTGCCAGGAGATCAAACCAGTCAATCCTGAAGGTAAGTCAACCCTGAATATTCATTGGAAGGACTGATGCTAAAGCTAAAGCTCCAATACTTTGGTAAAGAGCTGACTCTTGGAAAAGATCCTGATGCTGGGAAAGATTGAGGACAAAAGAAGAAGAGGGCAGCAGAGGATGAGATTGTTAGAGAGCATCACCGACTCAATGGACTTGAGTTTGAGCAAACTCCGAGAGATAGTGAAGGACAGTGAAGCCTGACGTGCCGCACTCCACGTGGTCGCAAAGAGTCAGACACAACTTAGAGACCAGAAAACAAGGCTGATTTTATGGATGATGAAATGGTTCTCCACCACGGCTGTGTCTGAAAAAACGTCTGGGGAACTTTTAAAATTACAGATGCTGGAGTGCCCCCTACTAGCTCAACTCTTCCTGGGATTTAACTCCAGTATGTTTGGTCAAAGGCCCTGTCTGGAGAAGATGAGAACTGCTGCCAAGGTGCTGAAAAAGCAAATGCCCAGGCAGGCCTGGTTGGGGGTAGAGCCCAAGAAAGGGGCTTCATCACGGGTCGGGGGGACTGTAGTAGAGGTGGGCAGGGCCGGGAGCCTGGGCTTTGGAGTGAGCCCAGGGCGGTCCCTCGATGTCCAAACCATTGACCCACAGGGATGGATTGGGTGAGGTCAGGCACCATCTTGCTGTTATGCCTGGGCACACTCTGCACAGGGGGTGTCTTGAGTCTGAGAGTGGGGATTGGCCTCAGGGGAAGCCAGGCTATCTTGGTTGCCCAGAAGCAGGCTGGTGGCCAGAACATCAGCCTTCTAGTCAGGGAGGGGAGTGCAAGAGAAGCAGGAGATAATTGAGGTTGTCAGGGACAAAGGCTTGCTCTCCACCACTAAGAACAGAAAGGAGAAATGCCCAGAGGTAATTAACTTCCTGCAAGATGGCTGGTGCCATGGGTCTTGCAGCTGCCCAGGGTCTCGCTCCATCTTATTAGAGATTATTGTGCTCAAAAGAAAAATCTTCCCCCAGATCGGAAGGTGTCCAATATGCTACTGGGAAGAGCAGAGAGCCATTACTAATAGCTCCAGAAAGAATGAAGGAGCTGGGCCAAAGCAGAAACGACACTCCATTGTGAATGTATCGGGGTGAAAGTAAAGTCTGATGCCGTAAAGGACAATTATTGTAGAGAAGCCTGGTGTGCTGCAGTCCATGGAGTTGCAAAGAGTCAGATATGACCTAGCAACTGAACGACAACAAAGAGGAAAACACTTTCAAACAGTTAGAACAGCCCGTTTTTTTGCCAGTCACATCCTTATTCACCTGTTCAGTCATCAATAAATGTGAACCAAGTGCCAGGCTCTGTGCTGGGGGCTGGAAACATACATAGCAGTGATCACAGGAGAGGGTTTTCTGGATCTCAGAATCACTCGTTCATTCACTTATCCTTCCAACCTGCACATAGAAAACGACTCTCAAGCAGGCCCTTGATGGTATCTGCAGTTGAGTTTTTTATTTCTCCATCACATTCTGGTCCCCCATCTCCTAGACCCACCATCTCCTCTTGCCTCAGACCCCCAGCATGTCTTCCTCCAGCCCCATCCTCAGCAGAAGGTCTTACTTTGGTTATTTTAGAAAATAGAAGCAATCAAAATAGAGGCTTTCCACAAGCTCCTGCCTCCCCTGTATCCACTCTCCAGCACATATGTTCGAGTCCTCTGCCTCCCTTCCCTCCTCCCCCCATTACCAGCATGGACTGTCCCCGAGACTAAGGCCACCCCTCTCTGTTCCCTGGATCCCAGGCCCTCTGGCTCCCTGGAGCCCATCGTTCAGAGATTTTCTGTTTTATCCTCTGTCGTCAATTTCTGCTCTCTGCTGGATCAACACCATCAGCATACAAACATGCTGTTATTTCTCCCCTCCTAGAAAATTATAAAGCATCTCTGGACCTCACTCTTTACTCTGGTACTACTCCACTTCCCTCTCCCCCTCGTCATGAAAACACTATGAGAGCTGTCCCTGCGGGTCGTCTCCAGTTTCTTTCCTGCAGTCCTTTTCAATCCCACTCCAATCAGCTTCCACCCCACCACTCCAGTGGAACTGCTCTCAACAAAGACACCAAAGACCTCTAAGACCCCGAGAGCCACTCCTTGGCACTCATCTCCCTTGACCCGGCAGCAGCGTTTGACATAATTGATCTCCGCCTCCTCTTGAAATCACTCTTAATTGGTTTCCAAGGTGCCACACGTCCCTGGCTTTCTTCCCACCTCATCCGTCCTGCCTTCCTGCCTCCTGTGTTGGTTCCACTCTTTGGTCTCTTCATGTTGGGGTGACTATACACCATGTCTCTAGGCGGGCAACGCCCACCTTTCCAGCTCCAGACCAGACCTTGCTCCACACCGGTGTCAAATATCTGACTGCCCAGCCAGCATCTCCTCCTCACCCTCAATACACCCAAAACTCAGATCCTGGTCATTCCCACAATTCTGCTCCCGTGGTCATTCTCCAACTCAGTTAATGGCAGCTCCATCCTTGAGCTGGTCAGACCCAAAGAGCTTGCTGTTATCTGGACTCCTCTCTTTTTCTCACCTTCCCCATCCATCAGGAAATCCTGTTGAATTTACCTCCAAAATGTACCTGGACCGCCATCAACTGCTCCTGCCACCCCAGTCCAAGCCAGCATCTCTCACCTGGATTTTTATAGTTCCCTCCTCTCTGGTCTCCACAACAGTCACATCAACCTTGACTCCAAACCCTGCAGTGGCCCCATCTCTCCTGGGGCGGCCGAGCTCCACAGATCCTCCTGGCGCTTGTCCCATCTCGGCTTGGACCTCCTGCCTCCTTCACTTCTCCATGCCTGAGTCTTCCCAGGTTTATTCCCTCTTTGGAGCTTTTTAAACTTGCTATTCTCTCTCCCTGGAATGCTTTCCATGCAGACATCTACCTGGCTTTTTCTGTTACCGCCTTCACATCTTTGCTCAGATGTTACCTTCACGGTGAGCCCTGCCCTAAGCATCTATTTAGAACTGCAATGCCTGCCCCCACTTATCTCGTCTTCCTTCTCCCTCCTACCTCCTTTGGCAGAGCACTTCTTGCCATCTAACATGCTATATGTTTACTTGTTCTTCACCTCCCTCCACTAGAATGTGTTTCTGTATAATGGGTTGAATTGTGTTTCCCTAAAAGACACGTCCAGGGCTTTCCGGGTGGCGTAGTGGTAAAGAACCTGTCTGCTAATGTAGGAGATGCAAGTGATGCAGTTTCGACCTGTGGGTCAGGAAGATCCTCTGGAATAGGAAATGGCAACCTGCTCCAATATTCTTGGATAGAAAATTCCATGGACAGAAGAGTCTGGCGGGCTACAGTCCATGGGGTCACAAAGAGTCAAACACAACTGAATGACTGAGCATGTGTACACACAAGATATGTTTAAGTCCTGACCCCTGTGGCTGGAATTTGACCCTATCTTGAAATAGTTTTTACAGATATATAATTAAGTTAAGGGTCTCAGGGTGAAGTCACCCTGGATTTAGGGTGGACCCCAAATCCAAAAAAGACAAAGAGAGTTGAGGAACAGAGGCACCAGGAAGAAGGCCACGTGCAGATGAAGACAGAGAGGAGGTAATGTTGGCAAAAATCAAGGAATTCCAGGAGCCATCAGAAGCCAGAAGAGGCAAAGAAGGGTTCTCCCCTGGAGCCTGCAGAGGGAGCAAGACCCCGCCAACACCTGATGTCGGAGTGCTGGCCTCCAAAACTGCAAGACTCTACATTTCTCTTGTTTTAAGCCATCAGGCTTGGGGTCATTTGTATCAGTCCTAGGAAACTCAGGTGAGATCTTGGTTTCACCCCGTTGCATCCCCAGCTTTAGCACAATGCCAGGCAGAGTGGTCATCCACGTGCAGAGTGACTGAACAGATGTCCTTTTGAGCAGCAGGGAGACAGCACCCAATGAGACAAAGAAGCACAGGCATGGGCTGTCCCCTCCGTCAGCTTGGGAAACTGCCCAGAGCCAAGACTCCTGGAGACCCAGGTTCCAATCCCAGCCTGTGACTGAACAGCTGGGATCTGAACCCCCACCCACCTTCCCTCCTTTGCAACATGAAGGGACAAGTCCCACATCCCAGTGTGGGTGTGAGAATTCGATGGCTTGTAATAGATGCTGTGAGCTTCCCTGCTGGCTCCCTGGTAAAGAATCCGCCTGCCAATGCAGGGGACGCAGTTTCAATCCCTGGGTTGGGAAGATCCCCTGGAGTAGGAAATGGCAACCCACTCCAGAATTCTTGCTTGGAAAGTCCCACGGACAGAGGAGCCTGGCGGGCTACAGTCTACGGAGTCGCAAAAGAATCGGAGACGACTGAGCAATGAACAGCAGCAACAATGGAGGCTGCATGAATGTGAACCTCCCTCCTCCACCCCTCAGGGTCCTCCTTCATTTCTAAAATAGAGGGAACACCCCTGCTTGTCTGCCTTGGAGAACCATTCTGATGGTTTTTCATCAAACACTATTTAATGATATGGGAAATGTCCACGCTATACTGTTAAGTGGGAAGAAAACTGGTTACAAAATCGCCTGTGCATTAGCTATGCTTGTAACAAGTGAGCATGAAAGTACAGTCCATTACCAGAAAGAAAATCTCCCTCAAGAGCCCCGATTCCAGCATCCGAATTGTTCGCTTTTGCCATTGACTTTCATCTCAGTGCACAATCCACCTGGCGTGGGTACTGGGGAGCCCCCTCACCTGCCTCTTCTCCCTCCCAATTTCCCATCATCCCCTCAGCCGTCCCAGCTCTTTTAGTTCTTTCTGTAATGCTTTATAAATCTCTCCATAAAAGTCAGGCACGTCTTTTGCTGTCTTTATCCCTAGGTGTCTTTCAGATTGGCTTGCTATTTTAAAAGGAATTTTTTTTTTTCCTATTACAGTTTGGTTTGTTTGGTTTTTAATGGAGGCTTCTCTGCTTATATGTTAAGTCCATTTTGGAGCAATCTTTGACACCCCACTGCCTCTGGGCACCATGAATGTCTCCTACACGAGTTGCACATTTTTCACTTGGGGTTATTTAATTTCTTTTTTGTGTGTGTGCACATTTTATTAATGCAATTTATTAGTTCTTGGTGGTCTTTTCGACAGGATTGTGCAGTTTAAAAGATCAAGGATAGAGTCTGTCTTAATCACAACAGTTCCCCTGGGATTTACCATAGTGCCTGGCACATGGTGGGTGTGTGCATATTGAATGTGTGCGTGTACATGTTGATGAAAGGATGGTTGATGGATGGATGGGTGGATGGACGGATGGGTAATCCAGGCCCTGCTTCTGGCTATAGCAATTTTGTTGGTTACCTTCGTACTTTGTGCTTTAGCTTCTCCAGTGACAAAGGACATAGCTTCTGGATTCCCTTGTCTTGCTAAAACCCTGTGATTCAGAGAGAAGAGAGCTAAAACATGCCAGGAGCAAGCTAACTTCCACAAGGCAGGCTCCCAACTATAAACAAAAATTAAGGAAGTATGTTCCAAGTTTCTGGCTGCCAGTCATGCTAGAAAGATGTGACATGACATTGTCTGATTGACTGACTTCAGATGCTCCGGCATCCTCAGCATGGTTGGAGCACTCTGCCAGAATGGGGATTCCTGGTCAAAACTCAGCTGGAGGGTTAGCATTCCACAGCAGTTGAGCGGATATTCCCCAGGATGGGTCCCACAGAGAAGTGATAATGGCAGTTGCATCCATGCTAGGCCTGGTGTCCAGCTGAAGCATCTTCTTTTCAGTTTGGGGCTTCTACCCTCCACCCTCCAAGTCCTCCATTCTACTAGAATGGAAGGTCATTGGAAATGAATGGAAATACAGTTGATACCTAGATATCGAACTTATTCTGGGAAACCATAGCAAACTCTCCTAATCATTCCAGAAGATTGTAGTTCATTAGGGGTTTTCTATACAGAAATTTAAACAAAGCAGGTTATGTTTCCTTCTTCCCAATTCTTGTGCAATTTGCTTATGTTTTCTTTCTTGATTGCACTGATTAAGGTCTCTAGCTCAATGTTGTACAGAATCAATGAAAGAGGGCCTCTTTATCTTTTTCCTAACTTTAGTGGAACTATGTCTAAAGCTTTATCATTGAGCACAGTGTTTGCTTACTTTTTTTTTTTATAACAGAGACACACTTGATCAGATTAGGACAATTCTCTTCTTTTCCTACTTTGCCAAGAATTTTTTTTTAAATCTTGAATACATGTTGACTTTATTAATTGCACTCTCTGCATCATTTGACATGACCCTCTAATTTTTTTCCTTTAATCTGTTACTATGCTATATTATATAATCAATTTTCTGATATTGAACTAACTTTGAATTCCTGAGTTACACATTACTTGATCATGATGTATTCTTTAAAATATATTGCTGAGTCCCACTAGCTGATATTTTATTTGGAATTTTCCTACTCAAGTTCATAAGTGAGAAAAATCTATAATTTATTTTTTGTATTGGGGCTATTTTGAAGATCCAATAACAAGATGCTTTGAACATTATATAGCACTCCAAATACTTAGATAATTAGTAATTGCCTCCAAGAATTTCTAGACTGGCTCGGGGAGAGGAAGCTCTACATGGCCAGAAGGTATGTTGGATTCTATACATGAGACAATGTGAGAAGCCTGGCGGGCACAGTGCCTGGAATTCCACAATTCAGAATATATCCATGATTCTTGAGGGTCTTTGGTTCTCAAGAGTCGCATTAATATCAGAGAGGCTCTGAGAGTGGGTCACAACTGAAGCTAATTTCAGGATTAGCTTCCCAGGAGAAAGGGCAGAGGGCTGATTCGCCCACTTTACCAGTACCAAGACCACTTCCGTTGCGGAGGTAACACATTAGATAATGGTATCCTTGGCAAGCGAAGGGGATATAAGTCCATATTCTTCACTATCAATATCAAATAGGCTTGGAGGATGGTGGAGGATGGGGGATAGTCGAACTCTTTAATAAACAGAATATCTTCTAGCCAAGTAGTTCTAACATCAAATCATTAAGAAATCGAATTTTATGCCTAGAAGGCATTGTTTGTTTTGTCTAGAATTGTGGCACAGTTCCAGCTTTTGTCCCCAAACAACACTTTTTATGCACCCTGGAAATGGGATGAGACCTTCTTCTGAGGACCCCAAGAAGACTGGGATTGTAGAAAGAGCCTTGGCACTGGAGTAGGAGGCCCACGTTCATATCCTCACTGTTCTGCTTATGGTCTGTGATGTGAGCCCTTGACTGTGTCTAAATCAAGGATAATTACACTCTACCTTCTAGGGTTCTAATAAGGATTAAATATGATAATAAATTCCAAGGGTCTGGTACACAGTAGATGCTCAGTCAATTCCCTTAGTTGCCTGGGAGCCTGAGGACAATTACATGGAGTAAGAGTAATAACGAGTGAAAGAAGCAAATCTGTGTCTTGCTCCCAACACGTCCAAGCTTAAGACTTCCAATATATTCAGACCTGGCTCACAGGGGGTCAGTATCTAGGAAGAGTCAGTCTGGGCTGTGGGTCATGGCTCTATGAGAGGAGGGCACAGACCAAGTTACCAGTTTGTCAGTTCTGGTAGAACCCTCAGAGAAGGACAGCTTGGATTTGTGAATTATCATGGACCATACAAGGAGCCAGCCTCGGTATTTGTGAGAGAGGAATCCAATAGGACTTCCCACAATAAGACTTGGATAAGTAGGGGGAGTTCAGTAGACAACAGTCTCTGATAGCTTGGGGGTGAGTTCAGAGGAGCACTTCCGGTGCAACAGGTCCATCCACTACTTTTGGCACAGAGATCTATTCCTCTATCCTATCCTCTTTCCATTCTCATCATCCATCCATTCATCTATCACCCATCTATGTATCCATTCTCATCCATCTACCCATTCTCCTATCAAATCATCCATCCATCTGTCCACCCACCCAACCATCTGCACATTCATCCATCCTTCCATGCATCCATTCTCATCTTATTAAGTTCTCATCTTATTAATAGTACTAATTATAATAATAAAATCATAATTCCTAGTGGTTATTCAGTCCTCTTTTTGTGCCAGTCACTGTTTTAAGCTTTTCATGGGTGCAATTTAGTTCTCACAACAAGCCTAAGAGGAAATTCTATTATTGTTTCCACTTTACAGCTAAGAAAACTGAGGCCCCAAAAGAGTGATTCTCTTACAAGAATGTACCAGAGCTAGTGGCTTCCCGGGTAGCTCAGCAGGTAAAAAATCTGCCTGCAATGCGGGAGGCCCTGATTTGATTCCTGGTCAGGAATATCCACTGGAGAAGGGATAGGCTACCCACTCCACTATTCTTGGGCATCCCTAGTTGCTCAGATGGTAAAGAATTCACCTGCAATGTGGGAAATTTGGGTTCTACCCCTGGGTTAGAAAGATCTACAGGAGGAGGGCATGGCAACCCACTCCAGTATTCTTGTCTGGTGACTCCCCGTGTACAGAGGAGCCTGGTGGGCTACAGTCCATGGGGTCACAAAGAGTCAGACATGACTGAGTGACTAAGCACAGCTTAGCACAGCACCAGGACTGAGATTCAAACCTAGAGGTTTGACCTTAGAGCCCACACACCAACCACTGTGTCAAGTGGCCTTTCAGGTACCCGCTCACCATCCACCCAACCCAGGGCATCCCCCTCCACTCATTCTCTACCTCTCATCCATCTTCATTCCCAACTAGTTGTCTGTTTCTCTACCTGCTCTGCTGCTGCTGCTTAATCACTTCAGTCACGTCCAACTCTGTGTGACCCCATGGGCTGTCGCCCGCCAGGCCCCTCTGTCCACGGGATTCTCCAGGCAAGAATACCGGAGTGGGTTGCCATGACCTCCTCCAGGGGATCTTCCCCACCCAGGGGTCAAACCCGGGTCTCCTGCATTGCAGGCAGATTCTTTACCATGGAGCCACCAGGAAAGCCCACCTGTTCTTCTATCCGTCCACTCACCCACCCTCCCTTGCACCACCTACACATCCATCCATCCAACAACCATTCATTAAGCACCTTCTATGCTGAGTGTTGATGTTTAGAGATGAATGCTACTTAGCTTCTGACATCACATGGCTTACTCTTGTGAGGGTAAGCCGGGAGATGAACCAGGGGGGTAACCCAATGGTGTCAGTACTAAGGACAAAATGAGCCTGTGGTGCTATGGCGGCATGGGGGTAAGGGCTCCAAAAGTAGCCTGGGGTGGACCAGGTAAAACTCTGAGGATGTAAAGGCTGATATGGATGGTCAGGATGATCTTCCAGGCAGAAGGAGCTTCCTGTGCAAAGACACAGACCCACCTGTTTAATGGGACTGGGAAGGGGACGGTTTCCCCTTCTCTCTGTTAGACTGCAGGGAACAATGCCATCCAAGTTGTAGGCAGCCTTCTCTGAGTTTGTCAGGGATGCGGACAGGTGAGCTTGCCTGGTGGCTCAGACAGTAAAGAATCTGCCTGCAATGCAGGAGACCCAGCTTTGATCCCTGGGTTGGGAAGATCCCCTTGAGCAGGAAATGCAACCCACTCTAGTATTTTTGCCTGGAGCATTTCATGGACAGAGGTGCCCAGTGGGCTACAGTCCATGGGATTGCAAACAGCTGGACATAACCGTGTGACTAACACACACACACGGACACGGGTCTAGTTAGAAACTGGCCAGAATGGGGAGGCGGGGAGGGCTTGAGCCAGCATCAGAAGGGAGACTCAGGGCAGCCCTCTGAAAGAGAAATCCCAAGTTCAGGGTTCCTTTAAGTTCCACTCACTGTTTGGTTTCGCCTAGAGCCACCCTGCATTTGCTATTCTGTGCACTTTCCACATATTTGCAAGTTCTGATTGAACAAACACTGGCTGGGGCACAGTGAACCCAAATAATTGTGTGCCTGTCAACGGTACATGTTAATTGGAGAGTTGTAGAGTCCACGGGATGGGTCACAAGGGAGAAGCCAATTACTCCATGTACCTATTTGAAAGGCTCCCGTTCCTGGAAGCCTGACTGGCATTAGAACACTCTGTATTGGTCCGTGTTATTGATTTTTCTCCCGCCTCAGTTGATGGGCTCATTAATTGACAATTACCTTTTTCCCGGTGTTGGGAGAATTGACAATGACCTGAAGTGTTCGAGTTTCATTTGAGCCGAGCGAAGTCTGTATCTGTTTAACCTGTAACAAGTCCCAGCAGGGAACTCTGAGGAGCAGGGGCCTCTAAGGAGGAGCCAGGGGTGCTGGGAATGAACTTGGGTCCTACTGGGTGCAGACTCGGGTGTGGAGCATGCCAGGGCCTCAGCATGAAGGATCAAAGGATGGAGGGGGAGAGCTGGGTGGGACCAGATGGAGACTGAGGCTGTGCACAGAAGCTCAAAGTGGAGCCAATTCACATTTGGCTCCAGGGGGCAGTGAAAGAGGAGACCAACCATTTATTGAGCACCTACTATGTTCCTACTATGTTCCAGGCACTCGCTAATAGTTCTTGATTGCATTCCACATTAATTTTTTGATACTACCGATGCGCTGTGTGTGTGTGTGTGTGTGTGTGTGTGTGTGTGTGTGTTAAGCTGTCTCAGTCGTGCCTGACTCTTTGCAACTCTATGGACTGTAGCCCCGCCATGGGGCTCCTCTGTCCACGGGATTCTCCAGGCAAGAATACCAGAGTGGCCAATCCCTGATCCTCTGCTCTTCTCTCTCCTCTGGATTAAATATCCCTGGGACTTCCCTGTAGTCCAGTGGTTAAGAGTTCACCTTAACTGGAGGAAACGTGGGTTTGACCCCTGGTTGGGGAACTAAGATCCCACATGCTGTAAACAACTAAGCTGGTGAGCCTCAACTAGAGACTGAAGATCCTGCATGCAGCAACTAAGACCCAATGCAGCCAGATAATCAATTAAAAAAAAAAAATCCCAGCAGGGCCTTTCAATGTCTCCATCACCTCTTTCCTGAACTAAATTTATATCGTAACATCAGAGTCTGTTTTGAACTGTCATCTTGTTCTAGACATTGTGCCTGAGCTGCCCCTTGTCTTGTCAAAATCACTTCTCCAAATAGGAACACACAATCTCCAAGACCCACTATCCCCACTCTGCCTCCCTCTCCACCATAACAAATGGCACCTTCAGCTCTAACCCAGGAGTTGTAACCCGGGAGTCAGTTTTTACCTTCTTTTCCTTTGCTCCTATTTAGAAAAAAAAAAATCCCAATAAACTTTCAATTTTTTTCCAAAAAAAAAAAAAGAATACCAGAGTGGGTTTCCATGCTCTTCTCCAGGGAATCTTCCCAAGTCGGGGATCGAACCCTCATCTCTTATGTCTCCCGCATTGGCAGGCAGGTTCTTTACCACTAGCGCCACCTGGGAAGCCTTATGTATCTGTGTGTATGCTTTATATATAAAAACGTCAGATTTTTGCAACTCCCACCAAATCAATTGTTGTCCCCTCGGCGGTGACATTGCCCCTACTGAGAATGTCTAGTGTAGGGAAACTAAGGCATGTGGACTTGGTGGGGATGGGGTCTCACTCCAGACACCCTGGAGTAAAGGATGAACATCTGACTTGGATTCAAGGCTCCACTCTGTTGCTTACTATTTGAGTTAAGCTCTCTGTACCTCAGTCTCGTCATCTGGTAAATGGAACTAGAAACAGGACTCCCCTTACATTGGATGCTAATGATAATTCAGTGAAGTAACACATACACAGTACTTAGCACATAATAATAATAGCTCCCAATAGGGGCTTCCCTGGTGGTCCAGTGGCTAAGACTCCACGCTACCCGTACAGGGAGCCCAGGTTCAATCCCTGGTCAAAGAACTAGATTCCACATGCCTCAACAAAGAATGAAGTTCCCGTGTGCCGAAACTAAGACCCGACGCGGCCAAAAAGAAAAAAAAAAATAGCTCTCAAATAAATTGTATTCATGACTATGCTCATGACTACAGTCATCACTTCCAGATCTCACTGTCTGGTGGGACGGATGTTTCTGGCATGTCCTCTGCTCTTCAGGGGCACAGGCCTTGTCCTATCGATCTGGGTGACTCTGGCCTTGGTACCCGCTGCTGTGTGAACCATCAGCTCTGGAGCAGGTGGACTCTGGCTGGGAGCAGGCCAGGCAGCCGGGAAAGAGTCAGGAACCACAGAGACTGCCCACAAGCACCTGGGGGCCACGTGTTCCTCTGGGAACGCCGTGTCCAGCCCCTGAGAGGAAATTGCTGTTTTAGCCTCTGCAGCTGTCCGAGCAACATCAGAGACTTCCTTAAACTCCTCAAGTGGCCTTGCCAGCTCATCTACCCAGCTGACCCGAGGAGCCCAAGAAGACTGAAGTGTTTTGCTTGGAGGAGGGCAACCTCCCTACCCACCGTCTGAGGGTCAGGGCTCGATGGCTGGGTGTTGGCTGGTGCCAGTTCTGCCTCTTAGCCCAGCCAGGAGCTCAGAGACACTGGCACGGACTCAGGAGCCGGCCTGCCTGGAGGGCCACGCCTCATAGCCTGGATCTTACAAAAGCTTCCTGCATGCTCTGCCCTCCAAGGTGGCTACTCCGGTCTAGCCAACATCAAGGAGACTCTTACCCATTTTTTAACAGCTAAAGATTTTAAATTTGAGAAAAGTGAAGAGGTCCTGTCCCTACCCCACTGGTGAGGGCCTTCTCTGCCGTGCAGCTTCATCTTTAGATCAGTAAGTTTATCCTTATCCCGTCCGGTAGAAAACCACCTCATCACAAACCAATCCCGGAGGCACAAGCCACAGACCTGACTTGGTTTGGTGCACTGGTTTCCAATTATTTTTAAGCTGTTTGTCCCGTTCTTCAAACGAAATCTAATGTGGAAGCCCAATTGATATGTCAGAGGAACAAATATCTGTAATGTGCAACAGGAACAGAAATTAACCCATGTGTGAATATCACATCTCCTCCCATCTCACGCTTCCTGCTTTCTGGACAGCCTTTCAAGGGCTCTGCTCTGTGTGAGCAATCACTACAACCCAGACCTGCTCCTTCTTTCCCGGCAACTCCTCCTGCCACCCCCCAGAATCCCTAGCACCCCCAGGATGCAATAGGAAAGTTCCTGGTTGGTGGTGTGTGCTAAGTCGCTTCAGTCGTTTCTGACTCTTTACGACACTGTGGACTGTAGCTCGCCAAGCTCCTCTGGTCCATGGGATTCTCCAGGCAAGAATGCTGGAGTGGGTTGCGATGCCCTCCTCCAGGGGATTTTCCTGATTCAGGGATCGAACTCATGTCTGTCTTTTAAGTCTCCTGCATTGGCGGCCGAGTTCTTAACCACTAGCGCCACCTGGGAAGGCCCTAGTTGGTGGTGAGATGGGTATAAATCCTAGTCCAGCACTCACTGGCTGGGCCACCAAGGACAAGTACCTGAGCCTCTCTGGGCTTGCAGTTTGTCATCTATTAGACAAAAAAAAAAAAACAATTGCAGCTCATTGGACGCACCGGCAGCATTCCAGATTGCTGACTTCTTCAGCAGAGCCGGCCCTACGCTTTTACAACCATGTCTAAGGGACCTGCAGTTGGCATTGATCTTGGCACCACCTATTCTTGCGTGGGTGTCTTCCAGCACGGAAAGGTGGAAATAATTGCCAATGATCAGGGGAACCGAACCACCCCAAGCTATGTCGCCTTTACTGATACCGAACGATTGATCGGTGATGCTGCAAAGAACCAGGTCGCAATGAATCCCACCAACACGGCTTTTGATGCCAAACGACTTATTGGACGAAGATTTGATGATGCTGTTGTCCAGTCTGATATGAAACATTGGCCCTTCATGGTTGTGAATGATGCTGGCAGGCCTAAGGTTCAAGTAGAATACAAGGGAGAGACAAAGAGTTTTTATCCAGAGGAGGTGTCATCCATGGTCCTGACCAAGATGAAGGAAATCGCAGAAGCCTACCTTGGGAAGACTGTTACCAACGCTGTTGTCACAGTACCTGCCTACTTCAATGACTCTCAGCGTCAGGCTACCAAAGATGCTGGAACTATTGCTGGTTTCAACGTACTTCGAATCATCAATGAGCCAACTGCTGCTGCTATTGCCTATGGCTTAGACAAAAAGGTTGGAGCAGAAAGAAATGTGCTGATCTTTGATCTAGGTGGTGGCACTTTTGATGTGTCAATCCTCACTATTGAGGATGGAATCTTTGAGGTCAAATCTACAGCTGGAGATACTCACTTGGGCGGAGAAGACTTTGACAACCGCATGGTCAACCATTTTATTGCAGAGTTCAAGCGCAAACACAAGAAGGATATCAGTGAGAACAAGAGGGCTGTCCGTCGTCTCCGTACTGCTTGTGAGCGTGCTAAGCGCACACTCTCTTCCAGCACCCAGGCCAGTATTGAGATTGATTCCCTCTATGAAGGAATCGACTTCTATACCTCTATTACCCGTGCCCGATTTGAAGAATTGAATGCTGACTTGTTCCGTGGCACCCTGGACCCTGTGGAGAAAGCCCTTCGGGATGCTAAGCTGGACAAGTCCCAGATCCACGATATTGTCTTGGTTGGTGGCTCAACCCGCATCCCTAAGATTCAGAAACTTCTCCAGGACTTCTTCAACGGGAAAGAACTGAATAAGAGCATCAACCCTGATGAGGCTGTTGCGTATGGTGCAGCTGTTCAGGCAGCCATTTTGTCTGGAGACAAATCTGAAAATGTTCAAGACTTGCTGCTGTTGGATGTCACTCCTCTTTCCCTTGGAATTGAAACTGCTGGTGGAGTCATGACTGTCCTCATCAAGCGCAATACCACCATTCCTACCAAGCAGACGCAGACTTTCACCACCTACTCTGACAACCAGCCTGGTGTGCTCATTCAGGTTTATGAAGGTGAGCGTGCCATGACCAAGGATAACAACCTGCTTGGCAAGTTTGAACTCACAGGCATACCTCCTGCCCCACGTGGTGTTCCTCAGATTGAAGTCACTTTTGATATTGATGCCAATGGCATTCTCAATGTCTCTGCTGTGGATAAGAGCACAGGGAAAGAGAACAAGATTACCATCACTAATGACAAGGGCCGCTTGAGCAAGGAAGACATTGAACGCATGGTTCAAGAAGCAGAGAAGTACAAAGCTGAAGATGAGAAGCAGCGGGATAAGGTGTCTTCAAAGAATTCACTTGAATCCTATGCCTTCAACATGAAAGCTACTGTTGAGGATGAGAAACTTCAGGGCAAGATTAATGATGAAGACAAACAGAAGATTCTTGACAAGTGTAATGAAATAATCAACTGGCTGGATAAGAACCAGACTGCAGAGAAGGAAGAATTTGAACATCAGCAGAAGGAGCTGGAAAAAGTCTGCAACCCCATCATTACCAAGCTATACCAGAGCGCAGGAGGCATGCCTGGAGGAATGCCAGGAGGAATGCCTGGGGGCTTCCCTGGTGGTGGAGCTCCTCCATCAGGTGGTGCCTCCTCTGGGGCCACTATTGAAGAGGTTGATTAGGCAAGCCTAGCATAGATCTAGCATTGTTCCACACAAAACATGGAAGGACCCAAATTTGTAGCAAATCCCGTGGCAGTTATGAAGTTGAGCTGCTATAGTAAATAACTGGGCATTCTTGATACTTGAATATGGAATGTGTGTGCACATGGAAAAACATTGCACTTTACAAGCACTGTATTGTAAGTGGAAAAATGCAATGTCTTAAATAAAACTGTATTTAAAATTGAAAAAAAAAAAAAAACAATTGCATTCACCTCCCTCTGTGTTGCTCAGAGGACAGAAGGGGTTTGTGAATGTAAAAGCAAACCCTGAAGGGCTGTCCTCGGAATTGAAAAAAAATACCTTGTTGAGTTTTGTGTCCCGCCCCCTCCTCCCCTTTTTTTTGGTTTTCAGGTTGTGGGTGGCAGAAGCAGACCTTCCTTTAACTGGTGAGGAGCTAAACTCTGGGGGGAAAAAAAACCTGTTTTTTTTTTGCTTGAAAAAAAAAACAAAGAAGACAAATGCTTTCCCTCCCCGCTCCAGAGCCTGCTCCGAGCTCTGTTCTGAGCACTGGGCTCTGGGGCCGGAAGCCGCTCTGAGCGGCCAAATGTCCCTGCTCGGCTTCGCCTGCGGCCCATTCTGCACGGGAGCACTTTCCGCCGCTGGAGCTGGAGCTCGAGGCCCCTCAGGAGGTTTGCTGGGGTTCAGAGCGGGATGGGGGTGCCCGACCACCACCAGCACCAGTTTTAGGTTCTGCCCAGCTGTCTCCCTCCCTGGATGCCCTTCCAAGATGCCAGCCTTCCGTGCTGGGCAGAGCAGACCCGTGGAGGAACTGGGTCCGGTTGCAAGAGTCCTGGGGCACCTCTGAGGGGCAGGCTTAGAGCAAGTGGAAGCCTCTTGCTTATGGAGTTTGGGGCGGAAGACCAGCAGGGAATCGCTGACTGCCCAGGGTCTCCATGGCCAGGCCTTTGCAAGCTCTTGTGAAATGACCACCAATTATAGCCTTAGATGGTTTCAGAAGGCAAGTGTGATTGTCCCCTTCTACAGATGGACTTGAGTTTGAGTAAACTCTGGGAGATAGTGAAGGACAGGGAAGCCTGGTGTGCTACAAACAGTCCACGGGGTCATAAAAAGTCAGACACTACTTAGCAGCTGAACAACGACAGGTGGGGAAATGGAGGCTCAGAGGAGTTAAGTGAGCTACCTATGACCCCAGAGCTAATGCCTCTGGAGGAGCCAGGATGGCTGGAAGAACCTAGTGTTGAGTGAGGTTGGGAGACATTGGGGAGAGGGTGCACAGGGTCGGGACGGGGCTGGGTCTCAGAATTCTGGTGCCCCTCAGGTCACGGTGATCTGAACCAGCTGACTAGTGGGGAGCACCATCCGTGGCTTACTGAGGCCTGAGCAGGCTGACAAGGGGAGGCGCGGAGGAACAGGGCAGACTCTGTCCTCAGGAAGAGCAGAGACCAGAGTCTAAAACCCCTGGAGGAGGAAAGGGCAACCCACTTCAGTATTTTTGCCTGGAGAATCCCATGGACAGAGGAGCCTGGCGGGCTACAGTCTATGGGGCCGCAAAGAGTCGGACACGACTGAGTGACTATTAGTTTTTTAGAGTATAAAACAGGCCGTGGAAAAAAATTAAAAAAAAAAAAAAAAACAGGCCGTGGGAGTAAACCTAATGCTGCGAGGACAGTGCTGGTACAGAGACGCGTGGAGGGCCGTGTGCGAGAGGAACACCGACAGGGGATCAGAGGAGGCCGGCGGAGCCCAGCCGTGAGAAGGCAGGGAGAAGGAAGGCTGGGGAAGGGCTCCGACCACAGAACCACTGATCGCGCGGTATGTCGCTGCTCATGTTCGTGGCTGCCCTGCTGGACAGCACCCTTCATGTTGGGTCTTTCTTCTTTCAGGGGTGACCTTGGGCGGGGGGTGGGGCTCCCCTTGACGTCACCACTCCCATCATTCTAGGTGCCCTGGGCCCCCTCCCTCTGGCTGGGGGAGAGGTTTGGACTTGGAGTGGTCCATTTGGGGTGGTTTGAGGTGGGGCTGGGCTGTCTCTGGGACTCCGGTGGGTGTCACCGCAGTCTGGAGGCTTGAACAGTGACCTCTGACCCTGTCCCTTGGTGGTTCACACCAACAGCAATGGAAAGGGAAACCCAGTGCTCATGTGGCATCCTTGAGGCTCCCGACACTGGTAACAGGCTTTCCTGGTGCAGCTAGAACTCACAGTGTCTCCACCTCCTAGTCTCCTAGGTTTTCCCTTCCTCCCTCCTGTTCACTCTCATCCACGGAGGGATATTCACTCTGCAAGGATTTGTCCCAAAGTTGTTAAGACCCAGGACTCTGGAGCCAGCCTGCTAGGTTTGGGTCCCACCTCTGAACTAGCTATTTGACAGGTTAACTTAATTTGTGCCTCAGTTTCCTCATCTGTAAAGTGGGTATAATAATAGGACCTACCTCCTAGACTTGTGGAGGGGATTAGGTCCCAAAGCCCAAATGATTTCTGGGACTTCACGTTGTTCTCCAGGTGGTGAAACATCACAGGTGTTATCCCCAGGGAATTCTCAGTGTAGGTGGGAGTGATGGTGCTTAGAGTAGGGGGTAGAAAGCTGGTGAGCTAAATGGGCAGTGGAGAGAACAGTCCCACTAGAGGGTTTACAACCTGAATTCTGAGATGAGGAAGGTGCAGAAGGAGAAAGAGGTGGTCGGTCTAGAGCCTAACACACCATCTGGGCAAATGATGTCGGACTGGACCGGAGGGAGGAGGAGGAAAGGTGCTCCAGGGGGAGGGTCCAGACAGGGCAAAAGCATGGAGGCAGGAAACTCAGGGTGGTACCCAGAGGGGCACACGCATGGTCGGTGTTGGGCATGGGTCCGTGAAAAGGCTTTCTGCAGTGCCTAGCACACGTGCGGTTAAGCGAGCCAGGGACCTGGGGGCTGGGGGCTCCCACAGCTGATCTCATGCGCTCCTCACATCATCCCTGTGCGTCCTATTACTACCTGCATTTCATAACTGAGAGCAGACCTCCTTCCCCAAGATCACTCCTGTTACGTGATGTCTCTGGTCCATCTGTCTACAGAGCTGGTGACCTTCCCAGCGCCCACACTGTCACTCGGGCAACAGGAGCAGAGTCTTGGAGAAGGAGCGGGAATCCGGTTGGGGGCCAGGCCCTAGGACTTGGAGAGCTCCGGGGATATATTTCAGCTCCATCCTTTTTTTTTTTTTTTTTTTTGAGATTTTTCTCTTTTTGATGTGGACCATTTTTAAAGGCTTATTGAATTTGTTACATATTACTTGTTTCGTGTTTTGGTTTTTTGGCTGCAAGACATGTGGCATCTTAGCTCCCCGAACAGGGATCAAACACACACCCCCTGCACTGAAAGAGGAAGACTTAACCACTGGACCACCAGCGAAGTCCCCACCTCCATCCTTCTTGTGGAAGGCCAGCCACCCACCCGGGGCCTCACACATTTGGAGTGGCCACCAATATCCTTTGGCAACAAGGAAACCTAGATTCTCAGCCATGGATCTTATGCTCTGAGACCTTGTCAGGGGCTGGACTCTACTTGGTAGTTTTATTCAGCTCCCGATTGGAAATTTTTCTGTGGACCCACTTTCTTATCTGCACAGCTAACGATTAGCACATCGGGTACCACGCTGTTGATTCGAGTCTAATCAAGGCTTGACTGTGTAGCAAACGTCCACCTTCTCTTCTTTGTTGGTCCCACAAACTTTCAGAGCAGCAGTTCTCAACTCTGGTACCAATGAAAATTAACTGGGAACCTTAGAAAATACTGATGCCCTGGCCTTGTGCTCTGTGAGAAGGCTCTGGGGGGAGGCATTTTCAAAGCTCCCCAAGGTTGAGAGCATTGCTTTAGAGAAACCCACTGGAGTAGGCTGTGGACCCTCTGAGCACGGCAGGTGTGCCTCATGCATATTGCATATCCACTCACATCAGCCTAATCCACCCTATCAAAGCCCACGAAACACAAATCAAAATGCCCCTGCGGGCCAGAGAATGGGTCTTTGCAAAATGCAGCTGAGCCTTATGGACTCGAGTCCTGGGGTGAGTTCTGACTGTGTCAGTGCCATTGTGACTTCAGAGTCACCCTGGCCCGGCCTTATTCCTCTGCCATCTCACCCATGATAGCCAAAGCCCCACTGAGAATTTTATTGTCTGTGTTATATTGTTGAACAGGAGCCTTAGATGCTTGTGGTCATGATTTTGAAATATTAAATTACACCGAGCATTAAGGGCTATGTTTTCTGTTACAAGACAGGTTAATTGCTGCTCTTCATCTTTAATTTTGAGATTTAAGCTGGTTTCTCGGTTAGCTCTAATTGGTAGTGTTTCTGCAGCCCTCCCTGACCTCACAAGCCTTTGATATGGTTTAGAAATCTTTTTATGGGAGCCCCTTTTTTCTTATGCCCTGCACATTTAATAGATTTGTATTTCCTCAGTCATCTTTCCTTCTGTGGAGATATTTCAAAATCACACCATGTGTCTGCAGGGAATAAATGCCTCCTCTCCAGCAAATGTTTTTTTACAGAGATCGGCAAAAGAGGATTAATTGCCCCCATTCACACACATCTCTTACTTGCTGTGTTCCATTTTCATACAAAGATTTTTAATCCTTTCTTCTGTAGCCCGGCTGAATTTGTCTGTAAATGCACGTGCTCTTCAAGTGATGTTTCTGGAATAGATGTGAAGCAAGCGTCCTCTCCAATCACTCTATTTTACAGATAATAATATCACCACGATAACACATTATGTGTCAGGGGAGAGCACTCATGGGAAGATGGGAATGGGTTGTGATAATGAGGCCCCCGTCCCTGGAGGTGTTCAAGCACAGTTTAGAAGCAGCTTGTCTGGCATATTTTAGAGGAAAATACAGCCTAAGAACTAAGAGGGTTTAGAGTGAGGAAAACTTGAGTTTAAATCCCTACCACTTACTGGTCCTGTGACCTTGGGCAACTTATGAGCCATACTGAGCCTCCGTTTCCTAGTCTATAAAATAGAGTTAATAATAACACTTATCACATGAAGTTACAGTGGAACTGAGTGAAATAATACCTGGTCCTTAGTAAGCACCAAATGAATGTGGCTTAATCTTATTAAACATTATAAACAGCAGCCGGGCTTCAGAAATAGAGGAAGGTTAGGAATAGGGAAGAAATCAACATAAGCTGTCTCCATCATTGAGATTTCCCTGGTGGTCCAGTAGTTAAGAATCCTCCTGCCAATGCACGGGACACGGGGTCGATTCCTGGTCGGGAAGTGTCCCCGAGCCGCGAGGCAACTAACTCCCGTGCCGCAACTACTGAAGGCCACATGCCCTAGAGCCTGGCCTCCACAACAAGAGAAGCCACCACAAGGAGAAGCCCGCGCACCGCCGCTGGAGATTAGCCCCTACTCGCCACAACCAGAGAAAGCCACATGCAACAACAAAGACCCAACGCAGCCCAAAAATCATAATAATAATGGTAAATAAATAAAACTTAAGATCGCTCCATTAGCTTCAATCCCAGAACTCAATGGCCCGTCGTTTACAAAGTGCTTTCACGTCTGTAATCTCAGTTTATCCTCACCCCACTACAACACAAAGGTTCTACTCTCATAACAGTCCTTTATCCAGACTAAATAACAGTGTGAAGAAACGGAGGCTCAGAAAAGTGAAACGACTTGCCTAAATGATACAGCATTGGGATAGATAGAGCCACTAGAACCCAAATTCATACACACTCCTTGTTATCTGCTGTGCCCACAAGACCAGTACTATCATCTCTCTGCTCCATTGTTATTATTGTTGTTTTTCTTGCTCACTCGCTGTCTTGTCTGATTCTTTGTGACCCCATGGACTGCAGAAAGCCAGGCTCCGCATCCTTCACTATCTCCCAGAGTTTGTTCCAATTCATGTTTGAGTCAGTGATGCCATTTAACCTTCTTATCCTCTGTTGCCCCCTTCTCCTCTTGCCCTTCATCTTTCTCAGCATCAGGGTCTTTTACAATGAATCAGCTCTTTCCATCTGGTGGCCACAGTATTGGAGCTTCAACTTCAGCATCAGTCCTTCCAATGAATATTCAGAATTGATTTCCTTTAGAATTGACTGGTTTGATCTTGCTGTCCAAGGGACTCTCAAGAGTCTTCTCCAACCCCACAATCCAAAAGCATTGATTCTTCAGCACTCAGCCTTCTTTACAGACCAACTCTCACATTCATACATGACTACTAGGAATACCATAACTTTGACTATATGGACCTTTCTTAGCAAAATGATGTCTTTGCTTTTTAGTACACTGTCTAGGTTTGTCATAGCTGTCCTTTGAAGGAGCAAGAGTCTTTTAATTTCATGACTGCAGTTACATTCACAGCGATTTTGGAGCCCCCCAAAATAAAATCTGTCACTGCTTCCACTTTTTCCTTTTCTATTTGCCATGAAGTAATAGGACCAGATGCCATGATCTTAGTTTTTGTGTGTGTGTTTTTTTTAATGTTGAGTTTTAAGCCAGCTTTTTATTATCCCTTTACTTTATTATAAAGTTTTTTTTTTTTTTAAGATTTTTTAATGTGGGTCATTTTTAAAGTCTTTGTTGAACTTGTTACAATATTGTTTCTGTTTTGTGTTTTGGTTTCTTGGCTGCAAGGCTTGTGGGATCTTAGCTCACTGACCAGGAGTTGAACCCACACCCCCTGCACTGAAAGGCGAAGTCTTAACCATTGGACCACCAGGGAAGTCCCTAAAGTTATTTCTTAATATCCCAGGATCTTCCTTAGCTGGGTGGGCCTGCTCCTGGTCTGCCCAAATTCTCATTCTGAAGGTAATGCATGCCAATTCAAATGAAAGACTTGGAGCTGTTTCTTTTATTCCCACATATGTAGGGCAATCAAGCAGCTCAATAATAATAATAATACATAATGTCGGATACTCATAATGCACTTGTTTCATATGGCCGTCTTAGAATTTTAATTTGATACAAGGAACATTATTACTCCATATTCATTAAATCGCATGTTAACCTCTTTTAAAAACCCTTTTTCCGGCAATAACAGAGGACAGTTTTACACGGGGAAAGTCATTTGGGGAAGAAGATGTATTCAATAGGTTTTCTCCAGCATCGTTATGGTCCAGGCTGACCCCCCATCCCTCTCCCACACTTCCGGTCTCCCCCGCCGCTGTTCACAGTATGAAGTTCAGGAGGTCGTTTGTACGGGGGCTCATGGACACAGCTACAGAACGGGCCTCCACAGTTCTGATCAAGGCTGGCTCCCAAGAGAGCCCCTTGGCAGAGAGTCAGCCCTTTGTGCCAATGTTATGCTAGTGGGAATCTCTAAGGTCTCATAATCATAAGAGGTTGGGAGGAAAGAAGGGACCAGATCAGGGCTGGGGAGGGGGCTGCAGTGAAGGATGAATGGGAGAAATTCTGCCTCTCCTTCAAGGAGTCTACACTCCAAGAGCTGGTTTGGAAAACCTTGAACATGGATCAAACTCCTACCTTCAGGAGGGGGGGACCCCATCTTTAGACCCTGAAATCCACTAACTCTCCTCCCACCTCACATTATATCACACACATACACACACACACACACACACACACACACACACACACACACACACACTCACATACACACACATCCCAAAGGAGACCAACCTACAGGTCTAATCCAGGCCTCACTGTCCCTGTTGCTGACCTCTAGCTAAATCTGGTGTTCTGTCTTCCAGCAGCGCTTCCAAAGCTCCCTGGGCTTCAGGGTGAGGGGTCTCACTCTGTCTCCAAACTGGGCTTTCTTTTTTTTCCATTTGGCTGCTCTGGATCTTAGTTGCGATACATGGGATCTAGTTTGGTATCTAGTTCCCTGACCAGGGATGGAAACTGCCCCCGCCCCCCAACACCCCCGCACTGGGAGCGAGGAATCTTAACCGCTGGACCACCAGGGGAATCCATTAACTGGGCTTTCTAATGGATTCTGCACAAGTTGAAGCAAGAATTCTGAGCCTTGGCACCACCCTGAACCCATCCTGTCTCCTCATTTCACACATTAGGAAACTAAGTTCCAGAGAAATTTAGACTCTCCTTCCAGGCACGGAGCTGAGTCAGAACCAGAATCCAACTCTAACACCACTGCAGCAGGCACTCACACATGCACAAGTCCTCAGATAAAGCCAGCTCCAGAACATCTATTGGAGGGGAGCTAGAGTTTACTGTGTCCTTGTAATGTTCCAGAAACTCATTCTAAACCGTTCCCATCCCCTCCAGGAGTTCTAACAACAGTTTCATATGGTCGCTATTACTGACCCATTCTATGGGTGAGATCACTGGGCTCAGAGAGGCAAGGCTCTTGCAGGAGGTCAGCGGCGGAGCTGGGCTTGACCCAGGCCCCTGTTATCCTCAGCCTCTGCCCTTCAGCCTGTGCTTTACTGCCGGGAACTGACCGCCCGGAGCCTCTGTTGACTTCTCTGTGAAACTAAGCTCCTCATTGCTGTCCAGACTAATTTATGCCAGTGGTTCAAGTCAAAGGGATATAAAAATTCTTGGCAACATCAAAAATGCTGTAAAAATGCATGACTCTGTACTAATGCCATTATAAAATGTGGACGAATTATTTGGTTTGGGTTTTTTCTTTTTTTAATGCTATAAAAATTGTCAGGAAAAAAAAGGGTCTTTTCACCTGCAATGGATGAGGCATTATGTGTTAGAGACACGTTCATTCAAAAACTTTTATTTGGAACATTTTCTGGGCTCAGTGCTGGGTGAGTTTCCAGGGATTCAGAGATAAATAAAACGGGTCCCAGCCCTCAAGGGCCCTTCAGGGACTGCCAAGGGACAAAGCAACAATTACATTCCAGCGAGGAAAGTGCTAGACAGAGAAGAATGGTCTGGAGACCTGTAAGGGAGCCAAGGGAACCTGACCCAAGGCTGAGAGGGCAGGCTCTGATCTAGATTGTCTTGAATTCAAATCCTTGCTCTTCGTCTACCAGCTGTGCCGTCCTTGGGCAGTTTTCTTGACCCCTCTGTCCCTGAGTTTTTGGTTCTATATAATGAGAATTATAAGAGACAATAATAGAGTCCTATCCCAAAGGATTGCTATAAATATTTCATGAACCAGGGACTCTGGAAGTCTACTGAAGCCTATAGCCTCCTTTTGGGAATATTGTTTTTCAAGGCACACAATAAAAATACACAGATTACAAAGTGTACTAATTATATTGAAAATAGTATCAAAATATTAGAAACACAGATTTATAATTGAGCAATATATGTGCTGCTTTATTAAGGCATTAAATAATAAGATGTAATGGCAGGTCTAATAAACACCATAATTTTGAAGTGATGAGAGGTGTGAATGGTTATTTCAAGGCTTTGGAATGATGTAAACTAAGAGGAATGTATTGGTTATTTCTATGGGTGGGCTACAACGAAAGGAAATGCCTGATTTCAGTTAAGACGAGTGAGTACAAAGATGTGATTTCCCCTTCCTATCTCTCTGACCTCCTGAGTTCTACCCAAAGGCGCTGCTGGAAGCTGTGGACCCAGGGGGCTAGGCCCTGCCCCAAGGAGAGCCTCAGGGGAAG
Organism: Cervus canadensis; assembly: GCF_019320065.1. Classification (NCBI taxonomy): domain Eukaryota; kingdom Metazoa; phylum Chordata; class Mammalia; order Artiodactyla; family Cervidae; genus Cervus; species Cervus canadensis. The sequence continues at coordinate 69,565,355 of NC_057396.1, forward strand.
GGGAGGAGAGGGCTGATGCTGAGGGCCATGCAGGAGGAGCTTCAGGGCATCAGGAAGGAGCCCCACCCTAGGGGGGCTGTGAGGTCTGGGACGGTACACTGCTCAGTGCCCTGGACTTGAGCGACACCAGCTGATTACTAACTGACATGCCGGGGCTTCAGCTTGATCAGGGTCAGATACTCATACACTCGCACCATCCTCTAGTTGTAATAATCTGGTTGAAGGTGGAGCTTCGTTTCTGCTGAATTTCGGACCTCAACTCCCTCACCCATTCTTTGAGTCACCTTAGAAGAAATCCTTGCCTTCATTGTATCTGGGTTTCCTCATCTCAGCTCAGTTCAGTTCCGTCGCTCAGTCATATCCGTCTCTTTGCCACCCCATGGACTGCAGCACACCAGGCCTCCCTGTCCATCACCAACTCCCGGAGTTTACTCAAACTCTTGTCCATTGAGTGGGTGATGCCATCCAACCGTCTCATCCTCTGTCATCCCCTTCTCCTCCCGCTTTCAATCTTACCCAGCATCAGGGTCTTTTCAAATGAATCAGTTCTTCGTGTCAGGTGGCCAAAGTATTGGAGTTTTAGCTTCAACATCAGTCCTTCCAATGAATATTCAGGACTGATCTCCTTTAGGATGGACTGGTTGGATCTCCTTGCAGTCCAAGGGACTCTCAAGAGTCTTCTCCAACACCACAGTTCAAAAGCATCAATTCTTCAGCCCTCAGCTTTCTTTATAATCCAACTGTCACATCCATACATGACCACTGGAAAAACCATAGCTTTGACTAGACGGACCTTTGTTAGCAAAGTAATGTCTCTGCTTTTTAATATGCTGTCTAGGTTGGTCAGAACTTTTCTTCCAAGGAGTAAGTGTCTTTTAATTTCATGGCTGCAGTCACCATCTGCAGTGATTTTGGAGCCCAAAAATATAAAGTCTGCCACTGTTTCCACTGTTTCCCCATCTATTTGCCATGAACTGATGGGACCGGATGCCATGATCTTAGTTTTCTGAATGTTTCTTTAAGTCAGCTTTTTCACTCTCCTCTTTCACTTTCATCAAGAGGCTCTTTAGTTCTTCTTTGCCTTCTGCCATAAGGGTGGTGTCACCTGCTTATCTGAGGTTACTGATATTTCTCCCGGCAATCTCGACTCCAGCTTGTGCTTCCTCCAGCCCAGTGTTTCTCAAGATGTACTCTATAAGTTAAATAAGCAGGGTGACAATATATAGCCTTGACGTACTCCTTTCCCTATTTGGAAACAGTTTCCAAAACCTATCTTTCCTCATCTAGAAGATCCAAATAATAATCCTGGCCTCATAAGACTGTTATAACAATTCAAAGAAGAGCCTCTGCATGGCGAATGCTCCCTGAGCACCAGGTACTCTGGGGTCTTTGGCTGCAACAGCCAGCGCTGTAAATGCCATTGACTTGATAAAGCGCAATGAGCCACTTTCAAGCAGGAGAACCTTGGGTTTCAGAGTACAGGCTGTGGCATGTGACCACTTGAGTTTGAACCTCAGCTCTGCCACTAACTGGTTATATAACTGCATGTTGTTCAACTGCTTTGAGGTTTCTCCATCTGTAAAAGGAGGAAAATAATATTACACATCAGCCTCACAGTATTGTTTCTAAGACTAGATGAATGAATGTGTGTCAAATGCTTAGGACAGTCCCTGACACATGTGCAATGGTTATCTGTTGTTGCTGTTTAGTCGCTAATTCGTGTCCAATTCTTTTGTTACCCCATGAACTGTAGCCCGCCAGGCTCCTCTATCTATGGGATTTTCCTGGCAAGAATACTGGAGTGGGTTGCCATTTCCTTCTCCAGGGTATCATCCCTACCCAGGGATTGAACCTGCGTCATCCTGCACCCAGGGACTGAACTCATGTCTCCTGCAGTGCACAGGTGGGTTCTTTACCACGGAGCCACCAGAGAAGCCCCCAGCATTATTAGGACTGATGTCTACCGCCCAGTGAGTGAAACTAGCAGCCGCCCAGCACCAACATTTTGCTATTTTTCAAATTCTAATAACCTTCATTAAGAGCCCAGGAAGGCAGTGAACAAGTCCACTTGTTCCACTTTTTCGAACAATTTATCTGCTAGAGCAATGGTCACAGATCTGACACTCAGATGGTTTGGGAGCAGCCGAAGGACCAGGGACCTACATCATCTTGCTTAATCCTCACGATGGTTTTTCCAGAGTTATCTTTATCCCCATTTCACTAACGAACCAGTGGAAGTTCAGAAAGGTGAGGAGACAGGCTCAGGTTTGCAGAACCACGAGTGACAGAGCTCGGATTTGAATGCAGTCTGTCCTACGCCTGCAAGCCTTAGTTGCAAGTATTTTCTGCAGAGCCAGAGGATGGGGTCTGCCTGGCTGAGACCAGTCTCCTTGGTCCCCACATCTCTGGTCCAACCAGGCTGACAGGAGCCAGAATGCTCAGTCTGTGCAAACGAGGAACGTGTGTTCATCTCATGGGTACCGAGCTGGGCTTCCTACTTGATGCCCTAATTTTTAATGTATAATGATCCTGCCGGAAGAGCATGCCTCTCCTTCCTTTGGGATGTCCAGCCCTTTTGAGATCAGGACGGTAGACGGGGCTGCAGCAGCTGCTGGGCATTCTACCCCAGAGAAGATATCATGGCAGGGGATCACCTGTGTAAAGGATCACATATCTACAGGGGCAGAAGCCAGATCCCTGTGTCTTTTTGTTTGTTTGTTTGTTTTGTTTTTATTGAAGGATAATTGCTTTACAGAATTTTGTTGTATTCTGTCAAACCTCAACATGAATTAGCCATGGGTATACATATCTCCCCTCCCTTTAGACTCTCCCTCCCACCTCCCTCCCCATCCCACCCCTCTAGGGTGATACAGAGTCCCTGTTTGGGTTTCCTGAGCCATAGGGCAAATTCCCGTTGGCTGTCTATTTTACATATGGTAATGTGAGTTTCCATGTTACTCTCTCCACACATCTCACCCTCTCCTCCCCTCTCCCCATGTCCTTAAGTCTATTCTCTGTTTCTCCATTGCTGCCCGGTAAGTAAATTCTTCAGTACCATTTTCCTAGATTCCGTGTATATGCATTAGAATACGATATTTATCTTTTTCTTTCTGACTTACTTCAGTCTGTATAATAGGTTCTAGGTTCATCCACCTCATTAGAACTGACTCAAATGCATCCCTTTTTATGGCTAATATTCCATTGTATATAGGTACCACAGCTTCTTTATCCATTCATCTGTCGATGGACATCTAGGTTGCTTCCATGTTTTGGCTATTGTAAATAGTGCTGCAGTGAACAATGGGATACATGTGTCTTTTTCAATTTTGGTTTCCTCAGGGTATATGCCTAGGAGTGGGATTGCTGGGTCATACGGTGGTTTTATTCCTAGTTTTTTAAGGAATCTCCATACTGTCTTCCATAGTGGCTGTATCAATTTACATTCCCACCATTAGTGCAAGAATGTTCCCTTTTCTCCACACCCTCTCCAGCATTTATTGTTTGTAGACGTTTTGATGATGGACATTCTGACTGGTGTGAGGTGATGTCTCATTGTGGTTTTGATTTGCTTTTCTCTAATAATAAGTGATGTTGATCATCTTTTCATTTGTTTGTTAACCATCTGTATGTCTTCTTTGGAGAAATATCTGTTTAGGTCTTTTCCCCACTTTTTGATTGGGCTGTTTGTTTTTCTGGTATTGAGTTGTATGAACTGCTTATATATTTCGGAAATGTTTTAATCCTTTGTCAGTTGTTTCATTTGCTATTATTTTCTCCCATTCTGAGGGTTGTCTTTTCACCTTGCTTATAGTTTTCTTTGCTTTGCAAAAGCTTTTTAAGTTTAATCAGGTCCCACTTGTTTACTTTGGTTTTTATTTCCGTTACTCTAGGAGGTGGATTGTAGAGGATCTTGCTTTGATTTATGTCGTCAAGTATTCTGCTTATGTTTTCCTCTAAGAGTTTTGTAGTTTCTGGTCTTACATTTAGGTCTTTAATCCATTTTGAGTTTATCTTTGTGTATGGTGTTAGAAAGTGTTCAATTTCATTCTTTTACATGTAGCTGTTCAGTTTTCCCAGCACCATTTATTGAAGGGGCTGTCTTTGCCTCGTTGTATATTCTTGCCTCCTTTGATCCCTGTTTTACTTCCATTCCTCTTCTGGGGCAATCAGGCATGCAAGAGAAGGGTCCAAGAAAAATGAAGTGCGTTCCTGAGTTCTGGGGAGCCCAGCCATTCACTCACTCATCCACCAAATGAAAGCACATCTCACCACTGTGTTCTGAGCCCTGAAGAGGAAAGGATGAATGTGAGAACTTCCACCTTGGGAGACACACGTGTTTATGTCACTGTGACCTTGGACATCATTAAGGTGTTGCAAAAGCCACGGGAGGTAAAAGGAGGGAGTGACTAGTTTTCCTTGGGGTAAGGGTTAGGGGGATGGAGGGAAAACTTGTCAAAAAATGTGCTATAGAAGAACAAGCAGGTGTTCCCCAGGCAGAGAAATGGGAATGGTGGGGGAGGAGGGAAATCAAGGCCAATACCTAGCGGTCACCCTCCAGGGTCAGGCCGGTTCTGTGCCGGGTACTTGACCTGACGTATCTCACTCCAGCTTCACAGCCACCTGATACGGTCAGGCCTCAGCCTCCCTGTTAACAGGGCAGGAAATGTGGCTCAGAGAGCTGAGAGATCTGCCTGTCTGAGATCACACCGCTGAGTGAGGGGTGGAGCCAGGTTCCCACCCAAGGCTGGCCGACTCCAGGACTTGGACTTTGTTCACACTGAGCCCAGCGAAAAAAGACCCACCTGCGAAGACCCCGAGGAGAGAAGAGACCCCCAAGGAGAGAAAAGATCCCGAGGTGCTCAGAGAAGAGAATTGGAGTGTAAAAATTCACCAGGAGGGTGTAGGGCATTGGAGTCAGAGGACAAAGGCCTTGAATGCAGCGCCCTAGACAGTGTTCTGTGTTGCGGTGCAGACTGTCACAATGGCCCGCATCAACAACCTTCACAGTGGGGATGACCCCTCCTTCCTTCAAGAAGCGGAGTCCATTCCCCCAGTCCTGGAATTTGGGTTGACCTGTGACTGTTTTGGCCAATACAATATGGCAGGAATGGCCCCATGAGAGTCCCAGAGTGCAGACTGTGAGAGGTGTGTGGCTTCCAGACCCAGTCTCCTGTGGTCCTGAGACTCCATATGAGGGCACCTGGGGTGGGCTCCTTCAGTCTGCGGGGCCACATGGGGAAGAGACCTCCCTCCGCTCAGCCACCTCAGCCATCTCAACCCCAGGACCGGAAGCGCCAGGCACGTACAGGGGCCTGCTTGGGTCTTTTGTCCCAAATTACCATTTGAATGCAGTCGCCCAGGAGCGACTCCAGCTGACCTCTCGTGGCAATGCTGCACCTGGCCTTGATCGCAGAATCTGGACAAATAAACGGCTGTCACTGTTTTAAGCCACTAAGTTTTGGGGTAGCTTGTCATACAGCCATCGTTACGGAAACAGTTACCATTTGGAGCAAATCTATGACTGAACTGAACACGACCTGAACTACTCCCAACCCTGTTATTCTAGAAACATTGCTCCATGTCGAGGGCAAGCATGCGAAGGCCAGACCAGGATCCAGGGACCCGCTGCATCTCCATCACTGGGACAGCTGCCTTCTCCTTTGGAAGCTGGAACCAAACAGCCTCCCTCCTTGGCCGATCCATTTGTTCCACTGCCATTTGTCTTCCCTCTCCCCTTCCATCACTGATGGTGGGGGCAGCTGCCAAAACAAACTAGGGCAGGCTTCACAGCCAGAAAACACCAACTGCCTAGATGTCTTTGCTTGTCTGCTGGCTCCGCTCCGGGTAGCACACTTTTCTTTCTATTCATGTAGAATCTTCCCACTGGGGACCCAAGGTCTCTGGGGTGTGGAGACTGTGTCAGGAACACCAGCCAAGCCCTTAGGGAAAAGCAGGCACTTTATGTGTATTTTTTTTTATTGGAATATAATTGCTTTACAATGTTAGTTTCTGCTATACAACGAAGTGAATTAGTTTAATGTATACATATATCCCCTCCCTCTTGGACCTTCCTCTCCCAGACTCATCCCACCCATCTAGGTCATCACTGAGTCATTTGTGGAGATGTGGATGGACTTAGAATCTGTCATACAGAGTGAAGTTAGTCAGAAAGAGAAAAAACAAAGATGGGATATGAATGCATGCATTAAAATCTGGAAAAATGGTACAGATGAACCTATTTGCAGGGCAGGAATAGAGATGCAGATATAGAAAAAGGATATGTGAACACAGGTTGGGGGGAAGGTGAGGATGGGCTGAATTGAGAGATTAGGATTGACAGGTATATATAGACTACCATGTGTGAAATAGATAGCTAGTGGGAACCTGATGTGTAGCACAGGGAGCTCAGCTCAGGGATCTGTGTATATTATTTTGACGATGCAGTTGTCATTATTTATGGATTCCTACTGTGTGTCTGGACATTTACGTATGTCACCCTTAGTTCTCACAAAAATACCGGAAGGCCAGTGCCATTATCCCATTTCAGTTCGGTTCAGTCACTCAGTCATGTCTGACTCTTTGTGACCCCGTGAACCACAGCACGCCAGGCCTCCCTGTCCATCACCAACTCCCGGAGTCCACCCAAACCCATGTCCATTGAGTTGGTGATGCCATCCAACCATCTCATCCTCTTTGTCCCATTCTCCTCCTGCCCCCAATCTTTCCCAACATCAGGGTCTTTTCCAATGAGTCAGCTCTTCGCATCAGGTGGCCAAAGCATTGGAGTTTCAGCTTCAACACCAGTCCTGCCAATGAACACCCAGGACTGATCTCCTTTAGGATGGACTGGTTGGATCTCCTTGCGGTCCAAGGGACTCTCAAGAGCCTTCTCCAATACCATAGTTCAAAAGCATCAATTCTTTGGCACTCAGCTTTCTTTATAGTCCAACTCTCACATCCACACATGACTACTGGAAAAACCATAGCCTTGACTAGACGAACCTTTGTTGGCAAAGTAATGTCTCTGCTTTTTAATATGCTGTCTAGGTTGGTCATAACTTTCCTTCCAAGGAGTAAGCGTCTTTTAATTTCATGGCTGCAATCACCATCTGCAGTGATTTTGGAGCCCAGAAAAATAAAGTCAGCCACTGTTTCCACTGTTTCCCCATCTATTTCCCATGAAGCGATGGCACTGGATGCCATGATCTTAGTTTTCTGAATGTTGAGCTTTAAGTCAACTTTTTCACTCTCCTCTTTCACTTTCATCAAGAGGCTCTTTAGTTCTTCTTTACTTTCTGCCATAAGGGTGGTGTCATCTGCATATCTAAGATTATTGCTATTTCTCCCGACAGTCTTGATTCCAGCTTGTGCTTCCTGCAGCCCAGCGTTTCTCATGATGTACTCTGCACATAAGTTAAATAAGCAGGGTGACAATATACAGCCATTTCACACAGGGGGATTCTGAGGCCCAGAGGAGTGGAGTGACTTGTTAGTAGGTGGCAAAGGCAGACTTTGGATTCAGGTTATCTTGCTCCAAAGCTGGAGCTATTTCGATGCTACATGCAGCTTCCTTTCCAAGAAAAGAAAAATCTGGCAACCAAGAATCCAGATGATGGGAATACAGCCTGGGTTTGATTGAGTAGGATGGAGCAGGAAACGGACTTGCAGTAAGTGCCCTGTGTATTGCAAACAATGACCCTCTTTTCACTGAATCCGTAGCCCAAACATCCTAAATTTCACTCTGGGCCATCTAGTCACAGCAGAGAATTTGGTGGAACTGGGTGTCTCTACTCTCTTCACCACCAAGCTCTGGTCTTACAGGAGCATTTCTGGAGGGGCTTCTTGCTCTCCCCTCTGTGCTCAGGTCTGAGAGAGAAGCCCAGAGCTCTCTGAACAGCTCTGGCTGCAGAGACCTCCTATGACTGTGAAGAGTTGGGGTCCAGGCTCCTCTCACTTGGGCATGTCCCTGCCTGAGACTGAATCGCCCAGCAGACTCACCAAGTCTGGGTCTGGGGCATCAGCAAAGGAAGAGAACACCTACAAAATACTTTTTATATTAAGAAAAAAATAAAAAGAGACTGAAATAAACCTCAAAAGGGAGCAACAGAACTTTTCATACTGTTGTGACTGGGAATTATTATGAGGAAAGAGGCACCCCAATCATCTCGGCATGGGGACTTTATGAAACCAGGACTTCAGTTTCTCCATCCTCAAAGGAAAGAGTTGGACTCGTTTGTGTTCCCAAGCCTGGCTGGGTGTCAGAGTCACCTGGGGAACTGGGGTCCCGGTTTGGGGACCACTGCCCTGGTGATTCTGAGTGAGGGAGGTGGGCCCGGGGATCTAGCTGTGTCTTAACCAATGTCCTAGAGTAATTCCTCTAACAAGGGAAGATGTATAATACCTGTGTTTGGGGAATTTCACTACCAGAGATACCAACTATCCTGGTTTGCTTAGACTGAGGCATGTGGGACTTCAGCGCTAAAACGAGGAAGGTTCCAGATACACTGGGAGAAAGTCATCTTTTTTTTTTTTTTATTTTGCTTTTTCAATTTTCAGTCAGGGCTTTTTTTTTTTCATGTTTTGGCCGCACCACTCAGCATGTGGGATCTTAGTTCCCCCACTAGGGATCGAACACATACCCCCTGAAATGGCAGCGCAGAATCTTAACCACTGGTCCACCAGGGAAGTCTCTAGAAGCTGGTCATCTTAACTGTACCAGATGGCCACTCAGAGCCTTCTGGCTTGAACTTGCTGTGAATCGACAGTGACAATCATTAGATAAATCCTTCTCGCTGAGAGAAGCTGAAGCTGCCATGTCTTACTTCTAAGGAATCTAAAGTGAGATAAAAAATTATCCTAATTCATGGCAGTGTGAGTTCTCTTGACTGGTGCCCGGGCTGAAGGAGGCAGAAAGAAACCCTCAGCATTGGGAGTGTCTGATCCCAGCACACCACCCTCCATCCACTCCCGCGTCTTCTCCAGCACTGTGTCCTGAGGGGCTCTGGTTCCCAGTTTGCACTGATACCTCTGTGGGCGAGGGACACAGGGACAGAAATGGACCTCCTTCATCCGTCTTGATTTTTAATTTTGTCTTTTCAGAAAACATGAGAGTATGTTATCTCATTTAATCCTCCCCCCAACCCTGCTGGTAGGATTTATTTTTATCTTATAAATAACACATCTAAGACCCAAATCCCTCTAATAGATAGACACAAAGGAGGTTGAGCACCATAGCATCTCCTCCTTGTAACACAACAAACTCCCCACTTGCCAAGCTCCAGGAAGGGGCAATGGTTCAAAGGATGCACATAGAATATGAGGAAGATTTTGAAATCTACACAGGGAATTAGAGAATGAACAGGGCCTCACAGAATCACTCACTGCTGATGATGTTTGATTCTTTTAGGTCAGAGCTGTTGAATACAAATGTAATATAAATTTATTATTGCATGTGTGTAGATTTGTATTCTCCATTGGCTGTATTAAAAAGTAAAAATATGTGAAATTGATTTGGTAACATACTTTTTTAGCCCAGTACAACCAAAATATTATCATTTCAGCAAATAATATAAAAATTATTAATGAGCTATTTTACATTCTATTTTTTGTACAGTATTTGAAATCTAGCGTTTATATCTTACTCTTGAAAGCGCATGTCAACTGAACTTGCCTTACTTCCAGGGCTTAGTAGCCCCATGTGGTGAGGGGCTTCTGTAATGGACAGCATTGCTCTACATTCTTTTAAAAAATTTTTTTTATTTTCGGCCACCCATGTGGCATGCAGGATCTTAGTTACCTGACCAGAAATCGAACCCATGACCCCCTGCAGTGGAACTGTACAGTCCTATCCACTGGACAGCCAGGGAGGTCCCTATGTCCTTCTTTTTGGACTACTGAATCGGTCCAATTCTGAAAAGGATGTATTAAAAAAGCTTCAACTTAAATTATATTTGAGAAGCAATTCTCCTTTAACCTGTAATGCTTTTTGCCTTTGTGTTTAGTTGCTGCGTTGTTTGCCACATACATGTATATGATTAAAATATATTTTCTATAAAATATATCCTATGTCACTGTACTCTGTAGCAGGTCATGCTGTTAGTCTTCAATTCTACTGTGTCTACTATTAACGTTGTGCTCCCTTCTTACTTGCCTGTTTTTGTTTGGACACTGTGGTTTGATATTCTCCTTCCTTCTGAGGCGTTTCCGTTCACATGACTTGGCTACTCTCAGTCTCTGCTCATTTTTATGGGTCAGTCTGTCTCTCCTTTCATGATGAACTGCCATTTTCACCTTCTATTCTCTTTCTATTACCTTGAGGTATTTGCTTTTTTATGGGTTTTGCTGCCTTATAACTTTAGCTTCCCTTGACCTCTTAGAAATCAAATCAACCTCCTGGTTCTGCCTGTGCATTTTTTGCATCATACAAGCGAAGGGGAACTAAAGAGTCTCTTGATGAGAGAGAAAGAGGAGAGTGAAAAGGGTGGCTTAAAACTCAACATTCAAAAAACAAAGATCCTGTCATCCAGTCCCATCACTTCATGGCAAATAGATGGGAGAACAATGGAAACAGTGAGACACTTTATTTTCTTGGGCTCCAAAATCACTGCAGATGGTGACTGCAGCCATAAAATTCAAAGACGCTTGCTATTTAGAAGAAAAGCTATGACCAACCTAGACAGCTTATTAAAAAGCAGAGACATTACTTTGCCAACAAAGGTCCATCTAATTAAAGCTGTGGTTTTTCCAGTAGTCATGCTTGGATGTGAGAGTTAGACCATAAAGAAAGCTGAGTTCTGAAGAATTGATACTTTTGAACTGTGGTGTTGGAGAAGACTCTTGAGCGTCGCTTGGACTGCAAGGAGATCCAACCAGTCCATCCTAAAGGAGATCAGTCCTGAATATTCATTGAAAGGACTGATGCTGAAGCTGAAACTCCAATATTTTGGCCACCTGATACGAAGAACTGATTCATTTGAAAAGACCCTGATGCTGGAAAAGATTGAGGGCAGGAGGAAAAGGGGACGACAGAGGATGAGATGGTTGGATGGCATCACCAACTCAATGGACATGGGTTTTGGTGGACTCTGGAAGTTGGTGATGGACAGGGAGGCCTGGCGTGCTGCAGTCTATGGGGTCGCAAAGAGTCAGACACGACTGAGTGACTGAACTGAAGTGATCAAGCTCCCCACACTTGCCAGGGCAATGTGAGAGATACAGATCATCTGGTCCCTTTCCTTGGAGATTCTAATCTAATGGGCAGGGCTCAGGAATTGATATTTAAGCAATCATTCCCAGTGAGTCTTCTAAGCCAGCAACTGGGGACTGTGCCCACCCCTAGTCACCTCCCTTCTACATGTAGAAAAGTCTTCCTGGCATCAAATCGGACTGACAAAAGATCTGGGTAACACCAAAAGGCAAAGAAGGGCAATCCCACTGTGTTAGATTGTTTCAATTAGTTCCACTGCTCAGTGACTAATAGCAGAAGGTGACAGATGTGTTTTTCCTAATAAAATCCCTATATGTACAAATGTCTTTTCACCCAGAGCCTGCCTATCTCTGCTTAAGAGTTGTCTTGTTTTTAAAATTGTAATGTTGGCTTTCGTTTTTCTTTTTTTGGGTGGGAGGAAATAAGGCTCTGTTTGCTAAAGAAATGGAGGGGAATGTTTCCAATTCTCCTTAATTGAAATGATATCATATGCAAACAACAAAAAAAAAAAAATTAAGCTTCGGATGTGCCTCTGCAGAATTGAGGGGTAATGACCCCAGCTTAAGATAGAAGGCGATGATCCGTTTCATTGTCTAAAGCCGTGAGCATCTGTCATGTGTGGAAGGTTCCCTGCAGGAGCTGCCAGAGCCTGGAGAAGGGCGCTCTTCCCTTCATCCCTTCTTCATTCTTCAGTACTCTATTTCCTCTCATTTTCAGAGAGGGGAGAGGCCATGGGTGAGTAAAATGGACACAGGCAGATGTGTCTCAAGGATGCCCCCAGTGCTGGTATACAAGCCAGCACACTACTTTTTTGGATCTTAAGAAATCTTTGCAGACCCCAGGCCCTCACCTCCCACTCCTGTGGGCTCTGCATCTTCAGCCGCTCTTTTTCTAGGAGGCCTTAGTGTTGTGACGTGGAGTCACCTCCATCACTCCTAAAGAGGAAGACACTGCGGCCCCTCAAGTCTGGCGGGGATGTTTGGAGAACAGAGAGCCCGATACCACGAGAGCAGGAGGAGACAGGAGCGAGGGGTGAGCGCTCACCTTCTCCAGGATTTGCTCTCATAGGTACCCACCTGCCCACAGCATCAGCAACCCCTCTCTCTCTTCTAGATTAGAGATTGGCAAACTTGTGGAAATGGGGTTTTATTGAAACAAAGTCATGCCTATTTGTTTTTGCATCACCCTTACCTGCCCTTGTGCTAGTCGGGGTCATCTGTATGTCAGGCATTTGAGAGCCTACATTGTAAGTTCCTGTGTGGTTTGGAAATCAGACAGAGTCCTATAGTGGAATGTTTTTCTTCAGGCAGAATTTCAACCTCTGGAGTGTGGACACGAGCTGAGTTGAGCTGTGGCACCAGAAACTGTATGGCTCCAAAGCCCAAAAGAGTTACTCTCCAGCTCTTTACAGAAAATGTTTGCTGCCCCGGGCTTAGACGAGACAGCATGGATCCCTGAGCTGTGGGGTGACGAGAGTGGCCACCTGAACAAGAACAGGCTCCTGCCATCATGAGGGGGAGGCCAATGCTACCGGCGCCCAGGAACCTCTGAAGGAAGACCCTGCGTCATCAGGTACCTCATTTCTCACTCAGCTTCTCCACACTGGCCATCACACTGCTTCTCAAACTTCTTCTTGTTCCTGCCACAGGGCCTTTGCACTTGCTTTTCCCTCTGCCTGGAACACTCTTTCCTCAGGTACTTACATCTTAGATCTTTCTTTTCACTAGAGCTTTGCCCCAAGGAGGCCTCTCTAAAAGCTGGGCTTGCCCTCAGCCCTCCCACATTTATCTTATTTTCACCTTTGCCGCTGTCTGAACACTTTTGTTTATTGTTTCTATTGCTGATTAGATCAACAGTTTTGAAGTTGAGGAAGTTGAAAACTAAGTTTATGTCTCCACCTTTTATTTCTCTCTGAATGGTAAAGGAAAAGGGAAAAGAAAATAGATGACAATATCAGTCACAATACCATGTCACCCATGTAGAAGACCACCTGACTTACGTGCACTTATTAAATCATTGAGGGATTTCCCTGGCATCCAGTGGTTAAGACTCTGCGCTTCCACTGAAGCAGGCAATGGTTTGATCCCAGGTCAGGGAATTAAGATCCCGCATGCCCTGTGGCATGGCCAATCAATAAATAACTGAATGAATGAACACTTTCTAGGACAGAGGTTGAGGCTTTGGGCTTTGGCATCAGGCTGCCTGCATTAAAATCGCAACCATACACTTGGTATCTTTGTGACCTTGGGCAAGTTTCTTGACCTCTTGGTGTTCTGTAAAATGAAAGTTACATTTTCACCTACCACTTTGGGTTGTAGGGAGAATTAAATGGGATAGTGCATAGAAAGATGCTAAATCTGTTAGCTATTAAAGTTAAACGGTGGGGAGGATTGAATACATGGTAGGTGTTCCTCAAGCCCAGTAAACACTCAACTAATGTATGGACTGTGATTTCTCTTACCCTAGCCTGAGGGCTGTGGAGAGTTTTCCAGTTCCGGGCAGGACACTGGTTAATTGTGTGACACAGACAAGCCAGCAAACATCCTTACACCTCAGCTCCTGCTCTGAAGGCTAGAACTGACTTCTCTTCCTCACAGGAATAGCCAAAGTTGTGTGTGTTGCCATGCTCTGATGGAAGCTCTTGTTCAGGGTCCGCTGAGGAAGAGGATGGGCGTGGTTAAGGCAGCAGACTAATTGTTAGCTCTGCGACCCTAGCCAGCTTCCTTGGTGCTCCGAGCCTCAGTCTTCTCATCAGTAAAACGGGGGCAATGATAGTCACTTCAGAGTGTTACTGTGGTGATTTGATGTCACAAGGGTGGTTCCTGGCATAAAAGACACTCATTCCATGGTAGCCAGTATTTTTACTGCCTTGTAAGACCTATAAGTGAAACATACATGAATGTAAATGCCATTCGATATGTCTGGTGGTGTCAGTGGTAAAGAACCCGCCTGCCAATGCAGGAGACACAAGAGACACAGGCTCGATCCCTGGATCGGGAAGATCGCCTGGATAAGAGCTTGGCAACCCACTCCGGTATTCTTGCCTAGAGAATCCCGTGAACAGAGGAGCCTGGCGGGCTACCGTCCATGGGGTCGCAAACAGCTGGATACAGCTGAAGCAACTCAGCACAGCATCCTTATCCAACGAGTCTGCGCAGGAGTACCTCAAGGTTTAAAGCTCTGGTCCAGGGTGGGTGTGAGCTGAACCCAAGTTCTCCTCATTGTCAGCCTCTTTTTCACAACTGCTCTTGGCAGCTAATTTGCTTTGTGATCTTGGGAAAATCGTTCACCCTTTCTGAGCCATGATTTTCCTCTTTCTAGAATGAAGATCATAATACTTCCTCAGTGGGATGTTTGACTTATATGTCAGCTTGATTGGCCCCAAATGCCTGGTTATTTGGTCAAATATTGTTCTCGATATTTCTCTGAGGTTGTTTTGGGATGAGATTAACATTTAAATCAGTGGACTTTGAGTAGAACAGACTGCCCTCCATAAGGCAGATGGGCCTCTTCCGATCAGCTGAAGTCCTGAGTAGAACAAAGGACTGACTTCCCCCAAGTAAGGGGAAATGTTGCTTGCAGGTAGCCTTTGGACCTAAAATGCAATGTTGGCTCTTTCCTGGATCTCCAATCTACTGACCCACCCTGCAGATTTTTGACCTGTCAGCCTTCATAATTGTGTAAGCCAATTATCTTTCCATTTTTCAAACTCTCTCTCCCCTTCTCTCTATATGTACACACACACACTTTTGTATATACTTGACATGCTTCTCTAGATGTATGTATACTTATGTACATTCTATGGATCTTATTTCTCTGGATAACCCTAACTAACACACCCACCCCGCTCTCAGGGTCCCTGAAAATCCAGAGAAGAGCTAAACAACTCCATGCAGTCACACAGCCAGGCGTCCAAGCAGAGCCATTACTGGCCCCTGGGTCTCAGGGTCTGGAGGGCACCTAGGGCATGTGAAATCCTCTCCAGCTTCTGACACAGGGGTATACCATGGTGGGGAGGGGGACTCAGATTGACCTTCCTCAGCCTCCTGGAGCCTGGAGGGGCCCATGTTGCCACTGGGAGGAGGGAGCCTGGGTCCTTCACGAGGCTGAGGGCTCACCTCCATCCTTCTGCCTACCTCTTGTACCAATTTCCTGGGGCCACCTTAATAAATTACACAAACTAGGTCTTTAAACAGCAGAAATGCATTCTCTCCCAGTTCTGGAGGCTAGAAGTCCAAAACCCAGGGGCCACCCGGCAGGGCTGGCCTCTCCTGAAGGCTCCTTGGCGTGTAGACACATCCCTCCCATCCCTGTCTCTGCCGTGTCGTGGGTTCTCCTGGGTGTGTCTCTTCTCCATTTCTTATAAGGACACAGGTCACATGGGTTTTAGAGCCCACCCTCAACCAGTATGACCTCATCGTGACTAATTACATCTGCAAAGACCCTGCGTCCCAAACATCACATGCTGAGGTCCTGGGTGGACATGAATCTGGGGAGGAGGCGATCTGGCTCAATAAACCTGTGTTGGGCTTTTGGGGGCAATTTAACCCCAGGACAAATGGAGAGCAATCCTTTACCTTCGACAGCTCCATTTATCCTGCTCCTTTCCCGGCTGGCCTGGGAACCTGCTGGCATTTTAAAATGCAGCTCATGAGGCAGGGCGGGGGGCTGGGGAGATTGAAACTTGGCAATACTCCTTTTCGCTGATGTGAGGTTGTAAGTTTGTTTTTTCTCTTGTAAGATTGCATTAGTAATCCAGGGCCAGTCAATAATATTTGCAAAAGTGGCCATTAGAATGATAAAAAAAGAAAAGCAATAGGAGGGCTGTGGTAGCCCTAGGACCCAGATGTCAGAGGTAGGAATTGCTGGCTAGAGTGGGAACAGGCATCAGGACCCCTGAGGGTCCTATCCATCTACCCACTGACCCGTCTACAGGGAGGGAGTGGATCAGATGGGATGTTTCCAATAGCACATGGAGAATAGAGAGCTGGATCTGGACTATTAGAAAAGTGTTTCCTCCTAGAGATAAGACTCCTCCATGGGTGAGGAAGGAGGCATTCAAGATTCCACCTCCCTTTGTCTCATCTGGCAGATACTGTAGACACCTGGCCTGGATCCCCTGTGACATTTCACCCTGTTTATGCTGGAAGATGGGAGCTGGGAAACGGTGTTGGGCTTTTTTTTTTTTTTGGCTTTGATATGCTTTCCTTTCCAATAGCCAGTGCCTGGGACTTCTTGGAGGACTGCTCTGTCCTCTAGCCCCTAGAGCTGCCTTGCTGAAAGGCAATAAAATTTACATCCCTGGGAAATGTGTGGGAATTTACATCCTCCAGCCTCTCCCCCAGCTGCAGTTAACCCTCCACTGATGCCTTCATGGGTATGAAAGACCCAGCATCCTTACCTCAGGGCATAACTTAACACCCCAGAGGTCCCCTGCTGCTGCCAGCTGAAGCTATCCTGCCCAGGACTTCTCCTGAAGTCACGTACTTGCCCTTGCATGCTTTCTTCACCTTTCCTTCCTGTTTTCTCAACTGCTTCACCTTCTTGGTAAATCACTTGCACAGGAATCCTCATGTCAGGTCTGCCCTTGGGGCTCTGGCCACAAACACCCCACCTCTGGAATGTCATTTGCACCCCACGTGCGAGGCTGACCTTTTGTATCAGTGACACCGGCAGGAGCCTCTGGAGAGGGATCTGAAGGAACAAGGGCCCCATAATCTCTCCTGGGTGCCTCTGAAATCCCCCCATTTGAGAGTCATTCCCTTGGAATGTGTCCCTCTCTCCTCTTAAAATGGAGTTGCTCCCGGGAGATCAGCTTTATTACTGGCATTAATACTGCTTCTTGGAGTGGAGTTTCCCAGCAAATCAGAAACCTTTTGCTGTTGCAGCTGCTTTGGGGGCACCAGTCGGCTGGGTTCAACCCTGCTGGGCCTGGACAAAATGATGCAGGCAGGAATTGCTGCCTTGGCCACAGCCTGCCTCACTTCGCAGAGAACTTGCCCCCTCCTGGCTCCTTCTCCCACCCCTTTCTGAGGGCTTATCTCACCTGCACTTGGAGGCTAATCCACTCAAGGTTTAAAATAATGGCATGATAATAAAGCAAATGATGATAAGGTGTTATTATTTTGGGCAAGTTATTATTTCCAGGGATGTTTCCTGTTAAATGGGATTTCTGGAACATTAAAAATGACCATGGGACCCAAGGGGAAGCTTGAATGGTAGAATTCAGGCACTGTGATCCCCAGATAAGAGTAGTTTGGAATCCTGCCCCGCACCCTTCAATTACCGTCGGGGCATATGGGGCTGCACATAGAGCTTCTTTGCACAAATTAGGAACAGATACCCCCTCTGCATAAGTGAATGAGAAAAGGGCGCCTCTTGGGGGCAGACACAGCTCCAAGGCTACTCAGCTTGGAGGGTGAGTACCAGATTTCAGCCCCACTTACCCCTGCCACTCCATTGTGCAGTGCGCAAACCGCCTGGCCATACAAGGCGGCACCAAGGACCTGACTAGCAGTGAAATGGACACAGCAAGACCCTGTGGGGCTCCTGGGCATGGAAGTCCCCCCAGGCATCTTGTCTGGAGGAAGTAGGCTTCAAGCCTCCAGGACCTTCTCTGAGTTCCAAAGAGCAGGTTCACACAGTTGCTAACCAGGGAAGGGAGGGGATGCAGAGACCAGGGAGGAGTCAAGAAACTATAGTGGCCTTGGGGAAGGGTCCTGATTCTGCCTAAAGGGGTACAGGTAACACTGCCTTTGAGCTCTTCTGCAGAACTAAAACCCCCAAACAAATGGAAGATGTTAACAAGTTGAAGCATTCTTCATTCCAGGGAGCAGGTCACAGTTTGATAACCCCGAGAACCACAGAAGCTCATCAGGAGGACCATCTGAGATCAGATTTAAAAAGTACAGGCCCTGAATATTCATTGGAAGAACTGATGCTGAAGCCGAAGCTTCAATACTTTGGCCACCTGATGTGAAGAGCCGAATCTTTGGAAATGACTCTGATGCTGGGAAAGATTGAGGGCAAGAGGAAAAGGGGATGACAAGAGGATGAGATGGTTGGATGGCATCATCGACTCAGTGGACATGAGTTTGAGCAAACTCCGAGAGATAGTGAAGGACAGGGAAGCTGGTGTGCTGCCGTTCTTGGGGTCGCAAAGAGTTGGACACAACTTAGCAACTGAACAACAAGGCCCTGTCACACTCTCGTCCTTATCAGCAGCCTGTCCTTGACCATTACTATAAAACTCCAGCAAATCCCCTTCTAGGTCAGAATTTTCATACAGTTTTGAGGGCATTAGCCTGCTGTGTCCACCTTTGCCTGGCAAAGCAATAAAGCTATTCTTTTCTACTTTACCTCAAACTCTGTCTCTGAGATTCAATTCGGCTGTGACGTACAGAGGCCGAGTTTCAGCATCAGAAATGTGTGTGTGTGTGCACTCAGTCATTTCCAACTCTTTGTGACTCCATGGACTGTAGCCCACCAGGCTCCTCTGTCTATGGGCTTTCCCAGGCAAGAATACTGGAGTGGGTTACCATTTCCTCCTCCAGGGGAGCATCAGGAATAGTAACAGCCAACATTTAGTTTACTCTCAGCCATCCCTGTGCTAAATATGCTGTCTGCACTATCTTCTCCTCATCAATCTGGTGAGGTAGATATAATCTGCATCACCCCATTTTACAGATGAGAAAACTGAGGGCTCAGATATTGAGCAAATTGCCCAGAGCCACACAGCAAATAAATGAAAAGTCCAGGGCTTGGACTCCCATCATTGGTGCCATGGAAATGTCTCCCACTCAGGATATTTCAGAAAAGAGAAGAGTGGTAAAGGATGGTGAAACGTTGCCAGCAAATCCCATCCGCATAGAAAAGGAAGTGCGTTGGCTGGGGGCTATGAAATGAGGCGGGGCGGACCAGTGGCAGGCATTGGCCTGGGTGTTCAGGCCCAAGTTAAACTTTCAAGTCTGCCTTTTACCAGCTGTGTGTCCCTGGGCAAGTCTCCCAGCAGCTCTGGGCCTCAATTTCTGGTATCTTCATTTGTGAAAATAAGGGTTAGAGAGGCAAGTCTCCACCGATCCTTGTAGGTTCTCGTATCGCCCTTCCCACAACCACCCCTAAGAGTGGCTACAAAGGGGCAGGGAGCGGACCACCTGGTCCCCAGTGTGCTGGATATGAGGAGGGCAGGGCAGGTCCCTGCGCCCTCAGCCCAGCCTGGACTCCGCACTCTCAGCCTGTCTCCTGGCTATTTCCATCCTAACTCAGGAATACAACTGCATCCTGAATATACCCAGCAGAGCTATTTATCAAACACACACAACTAAGGCCACAGTTGTCAAGATCTATTCCAGAAGCAGAGCCTGGGGGGTGAGGAGGGGAGGAAAAGGAGATGTGGGGAAGGAGTGAACGAGCCTCGCTAAGTGAGATGATGGAGGGGCTGGAGGAGAACCACGGCATGAAGTTCGTGGAACACTGTCTTTTCCAGGCAGCTCTGCACAGGTGATGGTATAGACCCTGTAAGCTTGTTCCCCATTTTACAGATGGGGCAACTGACGCCCTGAGACAGCTCACAACCCGACCAGGGACCGGCAGAGAGGACAGAGGAAGCGTTTGAACTGAGGTAGTCTTGATTCAGAGATGTGCTCTAAACCATACTGGGGCAGCCAGATAGTAAAATAGAACTGTGACTGAGCATTGGCCTGGGAGACACCAAGAGAGATATCAGACACCAGAGAGAGTGAGGCTGGGATTTCACAGAGGATAACTTTGAGGACTGGTTCTGCGATTCCTGGGCTCCTTAGCCAGATCAAGGATAGAAAGAAGGGAGATTCCTTAGGAGGGCCGATGGGACTGGTGAAAAAGTCCCTCTCTTCCTGCGCTGATCTCTCTGTGATTGCTGGCCCAGGTCTCCACGTGTGTGCACGTGTGTGTGTATTGTGTTTGTACATCGGTGAGAGTGAGTTAGTGTGTAGGCAGATGAGCATTCGGTGGCAAACGTGATTGTGCATGAACATGGGTGTGTGAACCTTTGTGTGAGGGCTGATGTTTGAACACATGTAAGTAAGACTGTGTGAGTGTGTGTGTGTGTGTGTGTGTGTGTGTGTGTGTGCACATATGGTGTGTTTGTTCACTGCAGCTCTGCAGAGCCTTACGGGAGATGACATTTGAGGCTGCAGGAGATCCAGCTGCCCCCTTCCCCAGCTTCTCCCTTCCTCTCATTAACTGGCCTGTAAGAGGTGGGAGGAAACAATGTTATCTCCTTGCGGAGTGTCCATGTAGCCCTGCAGGGTAGCCATGGGAGATTTTGCCATCACTTTCTGTCCTCTTTTCTGCTCACCCGCCCCCTTGCCCAACCAAGGGCCATCCATTACCATGGCAAAAGCCCCAGTGGAAAACCCGAGGCTGCATCTGGACAGAGGAGAGGAGGGTCTCTGGGTTCCTACGATCCAGTCTCCCACTTGGACCAGACTGAGCACCAACTGGCCTCTGCTCGCTCACCTCGGTGATGGGAGGCTTATGTCATGCTATCACCCACAGACAAGCCCTCCCAGGAGAACACCCTTTCTGAGTAACCCCAAAGCTGTTGCCCAGTTTCTTCTACCCACTGGTCTCAGCTCCTCTCTCCTTCCTGGGTCTTTCCAAAGCAGCCAGATTGTCCCTGCTAAGCCTTCCCCTGAGATTCCACTCATCATTCCCCACCTGAGGACATTAGGTCCTGCTGCCCCTGTCTGGGTCCCTCCTCTGGACACTCTGTGCCTATCAAGTGTGGGGTGCAGATTTGAACCCACAGCACCTACTGAAGCTGAGCAGAGCAGAGAGCAGGGACTAGAGGACAGTCCATTCCACCACCAAAGCCCCACTCAGTTAGGAACCCACCTTGGGGTCTATGGTTTTAGTAGCCACATCACATTGCTTATGCTTACATTGACCTTGTGGGGGTCAAAGAAAAATGACCAGATCATTTCAGGTGGAATTCTGCCAAGCCAGCCCTATCTACCCACCCTTGGCTTGCTCCTTAGGTCATTGATTTTTTTTTTTTTTTTGATCTGAAAGTGCCTGACTTTACATCGATTACTGTTAAACTTCTTCTTGTTGATTTTGGCCCAGCATTCTGCCTAGGAAGAAAGCTTCAGATCATAAATCAACTGTAGCAGAATAACCTGTGCTTTCGAGGCTCAGAAGAACACACCTTTTGTGTCTTCATCCAAGTCTCTGGCAAAATTTTTGAACAGGTTGGAGCTTGGGCAATGTTTGCACTGCAAGCCACTCTCCCAGTTCATTCCCCTCTACACAGACTCCTTGAGTAGGGGCTATTCAAACAACCACCGCAATCCGACTCTGTCTTCTCCGATCTGCTAATCGGGTCACCCTAGGAAAAGAGGGGTCTCACTGGGGCAAAGCTGACTTTGATGAGCCCAGTCTGTCCCTTAGACCATGTCACGTTTCTTTTCTGGATGCTCTGAAGTTTCTGTCTAGTCAGTCAGTCTAGGCTGATTCCGCCATGATCAGAATTCAGTCTTCCACTTTCCCTACTATTTGGCAAATGAAGGTAGCTTTGCACCTCTTTGGTCTCCTTGGAATTTTCTCATTCTAGCTAATTCTTGGGTACCCCACAGGATCTTGGAAATCTTTCCTGCAGAGAGTAACCATGTAATTTTTCAATCAAAAGAAGCAACTTTTAGAGTGTATCAGTTTTCAATTGCCAGGTAACAAATTACCCTAAAACTCAGCAGCTTAAATCACCAGACATTGATTATCTCAGTTTCTGTTGGATGAGGCGTTTGGGAGGCTCCTAGGTAAAAGGTTCTGGATTTGGATCTCTCATGAAGTTACAGGCAGGATGCTGACCAGGCTGTGTTCATCTGAAGCTTTCCCGAGCTGAAAGATCCAGCAGGCTGTGGGCAGGAGGAATCAGTTTCTCACTGCCTTGGCCTCTCTGCAGGACAGCTTGACATACATTTTGATGTGGCTCTGGGCTTTCACCAGGATGAGTGATCCAAGAAAGAGCCGGGAGGAGCCCACAATGCCTTTTGTGACACAGTCCTAAAAGTGATTACCCTCCCACTTCCACCATATGCTATTCATGAGGCAAGTCACTAAGTCCATGCCATATACTCAAGGGGAGAAGAGTCAGGCCCCACCTTCTGAAGGAAAGAGGGTCCCAAAATGTGTTAACAGATAAAATCACCTCAGAGAGTGAAAGGAGATGCTATCTAATCACACCAGGATGATGAACGTGAACCAGGACTGCCCTGTACAGAGCATGTTTGCTCACCCAACTCCTTCATGGCCTCTCAAATATTCAGATGGTGAGCCAAGTTAAAAATCCATCATGATGGGCTTCCTGGTGGTCCAGTGGTAAAAGAATCCACCTGCCAATTCAGGGGACACAGGGGGCATACCTGGGGCAAGAAGATCCCACATGCCGCAGAGCAACTCACCCATGTGCCACAACTATTATCCCGCGTGCCCTAGAGCCCATGCTCTGCAACAAGAGAAGCCACTGCAATACTCAGCCTGTGCACTGCAACCAGGAGTAGCCCCTGCTCATCACAACTAGAGAAAAACCTGGATGCAGCAATGAAGACCCAGAGCAGCCAAAAATAAATACATAAAATTAATTTTAAAAAATCCATCATGACCTTCTTCAATCATACATATATAACTGAAACAAAAGTTCACAAAATAGCCTTTACCCTTTCTATATGCATTTTTAGGAGAGCAGAAAGTATTCCTAGCTCCTCTGAGGACCCCTGGCTGGATCTGAAAGCTAAACTGCTGGAGACAGAATAATGGAAGAAAAGGATATATATTTATGTCATATGCGTTTTACAGGACACAAGAGACTTCACAAGGGAAGGAAGACCCAAAGAAATAGTCAGACCTGTGCATTTTTATGCCAAGCGATGGAGAGTCAACAGCTATGGGGGGACTGTAACATGTTAAGGAGTAGGAGGTGATGTAGGAAACAGGGAAACCTTAGGATTCCTCTTGGTGATCCCTTTCCTTCAAAGATAAGGCTATTCCTTTCCTCCGAGTATAAGATGGACACCTCTCACATGAGGGTTTCATAACCTGTTTCAGGGAAGAAGGTGGAGAAGGTGTTTCAGAGTGAGCTTCCTACTTCTCCCATTTCCTCAAACTCCTTCAGCCTGCAGTATGCAATATGCCAAGATGCCTATTGTCTCAAACCACTCCACACTGAAATATAATGTATTCCATTCAGTTTCATTTTACTCATTCTATTCTCTGTACAGTCTTTTTTTTTTTTTTTTGGTCGAGTCCCATGGCTTGCAAGATCTTAGTTCACTGACCAGGGATCGAACCCAGACCCTCGGTGGTAAAAATGCAGAGTCCTAACCACTGGACTTCGAAGGGGCTCCCTGTACATTCTTAAAACACTGCTTGGGGCTGACTAAATTGATTTCATCATTCACTAACGGGGTGGGGTTCACTTGGAAAAAACAAACCACCATGCTAGACTGTGCTGTGTGTATGGGCATGAAGCTACTTTCACTCTCCATCTATTCTGGAGCTCTCCATGGGTCTGACCCAAGTTTCCCAACCTTTTTTTTTAACCTTTTAGACCCCTCTTTCCTTAATGCATACACACGTATTCTTCATCTTTAAGTGCTGTGGAGTCACTGAATCATGAAATGTCAGCATATGAAAGATACTCTGGACCAGGAACGGTACACGTCGTCTCCTCGACGAGGCTCTGACAGACATTACTAATCAATCTTAGCACTGTCCTCAAGCTCAGTGTCTACCTCAGAATCCTCCCCAACTCCAGATATCTCATTTTTTGTGTGTGAGACAAAAATCTATTGTACCAAGACTTTATTTGAGGCCCAAAAGCAAACTCCAAATCCCAGAGAGATGCAGTGGCCTTGCCACGGTCACCCAGCTGGTCTATGCCTGGGCAGAAATTGGCAGCACTGCTCTCTTGCTGAGCCCAAGGCTTTCCTAGGCTTTGCCCAGTTAGTGTCTGTCATCTTAGACCTTGTTCTTCTGATCAGCATCCAGCAATCGCCCACCAGCTCACTCCTCACCAACCACCTATGGACCGTGAGATGGTTAATGAGACCCCAGATCCTGTCTAGAGAGAACATCGCATGTGGCTTCCCTGCACGAGACGACAGCCAGGAGAAGCAGTTTTGTTTGGGATGCAAACCATAGCTTAACTGCCAGCCCAGCTCAGCCTCCACTGCCCAGAATCAAGGGCCAGAAGTCCCATCGGCCACCATGACCACCAAGAGGGTCCAGCGGGGGCCGCATGTTGTCTTCTGTGATTGCTCATTCTCTGGGGCCAGCCCAGGCATGACATGACTCTGGAGGATCACAGCCTAGCTTCCGGTTATCCCTCCATGGAGGCTGCTCTTAGCAGGGTGCCCGGGGTGCTAAGGAGCAGAGAGACAACACTTCATCCAAAGGAAGAGACACCTGAGAAGCCAGGTGAAGGTTCAGAAGGATAAAAATGTTACTCCGTACAAAGGGAACAACAGCAAGGGCACAGAGGTACAAGGAAACAGTGAGTTCGGGGGAAATACAGGCATGTAGTAGTGAAGGAGAGGGTGCTGAAAGGTTGTAGGACGTGGTGAGAGATGAAGCTATTACCCACAAGGAGATCGAGTCTGTGAACGGAGGGAGAAAAAAGAAAAAAAACACACACATATATTACTCCAGTTGGTAATAGGAGCAAAAAAATAGGAGGGGACCATAGCTGGGGATGCTGTTTTTAGATGGGTGATCAGGGAAGGCCTTTCTGAGGAAGGGACATTGGAGCAGGGACCTGAGTGTGCAGGAGCGAATCTGCAGATCACTGGAAGAGCATCCTAAGCAGAGGAAGCCAACAGCAGAGATGCCCAGAGGCCTGTGTAGCCAGGGCTTATGGAACACTGGTCCTAGTCAAACTTGGCACACAGAGCCCCCCACTTGGTCAAACTATCTGAGTGAAGATCAAACGTCAGACTCTTGAGAGTCCCTTGGACTGCAAGGAGGTCCAACCAGTCCATCCTAAAGGAAATCAGTCCCGAATGTTCATTGGAAGGACTAATGTTGAAGCTGAAGCTCCAATCCTTTGGCCACCTGATGTGAAGAACTGACTCACTGGAAAAGACCCTGATGCTGGGAGAGATCGAAGGCAAGAGGAGAAGGGGACGACAGAGGATGAGATGGTTGGATGGCGTCACCGACTCAAGGGACATGAGTTTGAGTAAGCTCTGGGAGTTGGTGATGGACAGGGAAGCCTGGCGCGCTGCAGCCTGGCTGCTGGGGTCACAAAGAGTCAGACAGGACTGAGCGACTGAACTGAACTGAACCCTCAGTCAGGCCAGGGTAGACCTGGTTGAGTGAGACTTGGGCCAGATTTCTGCGGATATTGGTGGGGCCCATGTCCCATTCCTCATTTACCTACTAATGGTTCACAGGTGTCCCCTAATCTGGATACTCACCCTTGGCCCAAACAGTAGCCAATGGCTGATGGATTTGTGAATCCAAGAGGCTGGTCCCCTTGCCTCAAGTTGGGCCCAACCAAGTGCTTTAGCTTGTACTGCAGGATTCCCCATAGGGTGAGGCTTACGTGAGTCTTCTCCAGCTGAGATCTTCCCTGCCCTGGTCCTCCCCTCACTTCCCTTCTCTTTCCCCAACTAGTTATATGACTGAATCCCTGCTTCAGGCTGTGTTTCCCAGGAACCAGACCCAAGATACAGGTTCCCATGATTCATCTCAGAAATACCCAGTGCCTTAGAATCTCAGAAAGAAGAGCTCCCCTCCCCTATGCTTTTTCCCATAAACTGGTTTCCATCCCCTCCCACCTCCCCACGCCCCCAGAGGACCTTGCCTCACCAACTTTCCCCTCCCTGCCACCTTCATCTCTGCTTGACATATCCTGCCTGTTCCCCACCCAACTCCCATAGCAACAGCACTCATTTCCCTCCAGGTCACTCCCAAACCCACATGGCTGCCAAGCGTGCCCTCTCTTCCACCCAGCCCCACTGTCCCAGCTGCCTGCTAGGTGTCTGCACATGGCTGTCTGGCTCCCAACAGTACTTACTTTAAAACTGCACTCACAGTCTTTCTCCAAACCCAGCTCCTCTTCCTGGCTGCCAGCTACTGTAAATGCCACGCCTCTCTCCAGCTCTCCAGGCTCCAAACTTGGCTGTGTCCTGATTCCATCTCTCCCCTGCTTGCCCGCTAATTCTCTTACATCTGCCCTCTTCTCTCTTGTCTCAGCCAACCAGTCTCTTTCCCTCATCCACCTCACTGATTTTAAAATAATCTTGGAAGGCACTTGCTAAAAACTTACTACATGTGAGACTCTGAGTTCTCTATTTATGAGCTCAATTACTCATCATGAGGACCCTTTTGATGAATTATTATCATCATCCCCATTTGATTGATAAGGAAACTGAAACATAGAAAGGTGAAATAATTCACCCAAGAACCTATGGTTAAAAACTGACTGTCCTATTCTGATTTCCCCAGAAACCAGCTCCAAGTAAAGGCTGCATCGTGAGAAGTATATCTGGGCAGTGCGTCCAGGAAACGCGGGTAGGGGAGTCAGGAAGTGAGACAGGGAAGGCAAGGCGGGCAGTAAACACTATCATAGCAAGCAAGTTATCACTGCAGGAACTGGAGCTTAAGCTTTCTGGGAAACCCTGGGAAACATGCTCTAGGGAGCTAGGATATTGATACACCAACTTCTGTTAGTCCACAGTTGAGGGATGTTTCTGGGGGGCATTAAGTTCCTGGCATTCCTGGCACAGGTGGAAGGTGATCTGCCAGCCTGCGAAAGCCCTAATTTGAAGCAATGCTGGGGCTAGGAGTTGGGAGTCAGACCTATGCAATCAAAAGTCAGGGTCAAGGGTGCAGAGCAGGGAACCCACAGTGCCTACTATAGGGGTAGAGCTGGAATGGAATCCGGGCAGCGTGGGTCCAGGGCCCCCACCCTTAACCACAGGCTCTTCTCTGATGTGGAGGCCTGCCTTTTTTAAGCCTATCACATACCTTTCTTCCACCATTTTGCCCGTCAGCACCAAGTTATGGTCCTGACCTCACTTGGATGCAGTCCTTTGTTCAAACCCCTTTGGCGGCTCCCACTGCTAACTGTCTGAAGAGGCATGGTTTATCCCACAGCCCAGGTCACCGCAGAATGACCCTCACCTCCAGCAGGAGCCTGTCTCTCGCTCCTCCCTGCCGCTCTCCGCATCTTGCTCCACCAGCCTCTGTACCTTCGCTCATTCTGTGCCTCTCCTTGGGATGCACTGGCTCCATCACAGCCTGTCTGAGTCCAGCCCCACTATCAGTCCTTTAGGTCACACAGCCCTTTTGGAGTGCTCTGTCTTCTGAATGAAGTGGCTTCTGTTGGTCCTTACCTAAGAGCACTTCTGTATTTCGTGCCCCACCTGTAGCACCCTGGTCAAGCCACTTGCCCCAACTGTTAAATTGCTAGAGACGCTGAATTGCTGAATCCTCATTTTGCAACTGCTGTGACCCTGAGCAAGTGAGCTGATGGTGCCAAGCCTCAGTTTACTCATCCAGAAAATGGGGGAATAATTATATTTACATCAAGAGGTGGCCGAGGGGATTGAATGAGATAATACGTGCAAAGAGAGCTGGGACATAACACGTTCCCATTAAATGGGGACCATTGTGTTTGGTAAGAACCTCCCCCTTGGCCAGGCCATTCGCCCCCTCAGGAGGGGACGTTGCCTCTCAGTTAGTCCTCTCTTTATCTGCCACGGCACCTGGTTTTTCCTCCAGCTACTGACGGATCGCAGAAAGATGTATACTTCGTGCCCTGTTGGATCTAACACCCCACCCCCCGCCCCCCCGAAAGCCCTTCCTTTTGTTTCCCTAACCTTCTCTTCGCGTTCTTCTTTTTTAACTTCCCTCATTTTGCTCCCTAATATTCAGCATTATAAACACTGAATTTCCTTGTTCACTTATTGGCTGTCTCCCCAGACAGAATTGAGACTCCCAGATGACAGAGGCCGAGGATGGTTTGTGCCCTACTTTATGTCTGGTGCCTAGAACATGACTAACTCCTAGCTGTAGAAAAATACTGGTTGAACCTGTGAATGAACAAAGGAAGGAAGAAACTGGGCAAATGCCCAGTAAATGTTCGCAGCTATAAGCACTCTTTCCAGAGATCCTGTGTTATTTTCTTCCAAGCCAAGGCTCAGACAGTCAAACAGGAGGTCTGATTCCTCTCCCATCCTGATCTTGGCTCGAAGGCACTCAGCTGTGGGAGTTTCTCGTTTGGGGCTGGGCCTCCTTCCATGCATTCTGTGCTCCCTCCAGGCCCTTTCAAAGGGGGCCTCTATCTTTGTTCTTAGATCCCAGGCCAGGACCACAAGGAGATTGTAGGGGAGGAGGATGGTTGGTAAGAAAGATGGGCGTCCACAGCTGTCCACCCCTGCTGCATGGCCCTGCTCCTCACGGCAGCCCCACCTTAGTTTCTCTCAGGAAATGAGTAATTGAATCAGAATCCGAAGGAATCTGAGCTTCTGGGTGCCGCATGCACGGAGGATTCTGCTAGCTGCCAGATCAGGCCCAGCGGCCCCCACCTTGGGAGCTGGAGGTGGGGAGAGTGGGAGATGGGAGCATATGGGCAGGTGTGACTCAGCGGCTGTTTCTGTGACTCAGCAAAGAGCTGGGGCAGGGTGGGGGTGCTGGGGGGCGCAGGGGCCGGGACTGGAGCTGAACAAGCGGGAGTCAGCGGCCATGACCACCTCACCCTGCACAGAGGGTGGCAGCCAAGCAGACTCCAGCTGGGAGGGGAGGCACCACGGGACTCCGCATCCAATAGGCTCCACCCACAGCTCCTCATGGGCTTGTCGCCTGCCCTCAGCGAAACCCGGCCTCATTCCAAGTCCTCCAAGACTCTCATCCTACACCTGCTTTCAACTCTGCTCCAGCCACATGGGACCACCTGAGCTATACGTTCATTCTACCCCCTCCTTAGAGGCCAAGCCTTTGCCTGGGCTGTGCCCTATGCTTAGAAGACCCACCGACACCCTCCACTGCCATCCAGCTAATGTAATTCCAGTACCAGCCCCTGCAGATGCTACATGTCAGGGGTGGATTATGTGCCCCTCCTCCACCCGCCTTGGGCCTGCCTTCACCCTCCTGGCCTGTCTTAAAATGTAGGTTTTATTATCATTCAGGTATGTGGGGGCTGACAGGTCAGGAGATGATCACCACTGAAAAGATAGTTTGTTACTCATGGATCCCAAGAGGAAGGGGCCCACCAGGCCATGGGGGGCCACATGAGGAAGCATCAGGGTCGGTCAAGAGGCAGATGGGTGGAGAGGAAAACGTGGGCAAGAGCCCTTATTGTGATTTCTGGGACAAAATGGGCAGAGCAGACTAGACTGGATGATTCCATCAGGCTCTGGAGCCTGGGGGCTGTCCCTAGTTATCTGGGACTTGACTCTGGGCTGATTAGGACAGGTGGATAGTGACCAGAGAGTGAGAGGCTGACCAAGGGATAAAGACAGCAGATGAGGTTTGTCTCTGGCTGCTTTGCTTATGAAAAGTGGGTTCATAGGCAAGTTGTTCACTCTTGCAAGCAATTGGCTAGCCCTGGGGTGGGGTGGGGTGGGGGGGAGTCTCTCCAGGGTCAGCAAGGCCCCGAATGTCAAAAGCATCAGAAACACATGGTTAATACAGGGGGCTCTTACCCCAATGCCAGACTCTCCTGAGGACAGCAACCAGGCCATGGTGGAGCCCCAGCACTGGCCTGGCAACTGGGGGACTCTTGGCAAATGTTGGATGGACGAGGAGCTGCGGTGGACCAGGCATAGTGCCAGCCACTTGGGGACATGGCAGTGGATAGGAAAGCAAGATCCCTCCTCACACGGATTTTACTTCCAGTGGGCACGGCTGACAACAAACCAGCAAAAAACCAAATAAACAAGCGAACTTCAGCTACTGGAAAGCACCATGACAGAAGCAAAACACAAAGTTGTAATAGCTTCCAGGTGGCATGGAAAGAGAGAGACTCCCTTAGAGAGGGTGGTCAGGGCAGCCTCTCTGAGGAGGTGACCTTTGGGCTGAGACCCGAATGTTGAGAAGGAGTGAGACGGGCAAAGATGTCAGGGCAGAGTATGTCAGCAGATGAATCACTGAATGAATGAATGGAAGAATAGATCCATCTTTTGGCCTGGATTTCCCATCTCTTTACAGTTGCCTATGGTGCCTTTTGAGGTTTGAACAACGGCAGTGCCAAAGTCTCACACATTAAATAACTTCTATCAGGATCTTCCATCAGTAACAGGAACATTCCCCGGGGTGACCTAGGACCTGTGAATAGGCACTTCTGGGCCTCAGAGCAGGACACCATTTAAAACCAGCTTTGCTCTTTGACCACTCATCCAATTTACACCAGAGCCAGCAACCTTCTTGCCAAACTCGTCCCTGATGAGAATTAAAGTCGTTGATTTATAGTCCAGGCGATGGTCCCTCTCACAGGGGAGGCCAATCGACAGTCTGTTCAATTACCGAGGCACTGCCCAGCCATCAGACACTCAGACCAAGCCCAGGCCACAGATGCTGCGAGCACAGACCCAGTGGTAGACTCCTACCCACACCCACCCACCCCAGATGCCCAGAACCTTCCTGCAAAGTTTCTTTGGCAACCAGGGCTGGAGGCTCACCGGCAAGGGAACAGCCATGGTGGGCTCCTTGGAGCTTCTTGTAAGTCTCCGGTCTGCACTGGGAGAGCCAGGCTATCCAGACGAGCCACCTGGAGTCACTCTTCCTGCCACTTGAGAAGGGGTGCAAATGTGGTTGACAAATAAAAGTCATAGGAAGGAGGCATTGCGATTAAGCTGTCAGTGGGCTGGCGGGAGGGATATAAATAGTTTTAACAGGCCCCTCTCCCTGCTCTGGGTGCTGGAAAAGCCCTCCTGAGATGTTCATCACGCTGGCTTAAGGGCTGTTTGAGCGGCTGTCTGGGCTCCCCCGTGGGCCGCGATCCTCCCCACAACAGTCTCAGCCATGGGCTTCTCTGCTCCCCACTGGGAAGGCCGCAGGGAGGAACCCAGAGCTGCCCAGAATCAGATCGTGAGGAAAGACAGGGTGTTAGGGGAGGCTGGGAAGGGCAGGAAAGAAATATCCCCAGAGCACCTACTCTCTGCTCAGAAAAGGTAAGCAATCGCCCCATGGTCGAAGTGTTGGACTTGAACTCAAGTCTTTCCCGCTTTTAGCTCTCAGTCGTGTTGCTGTTGCCGTCTTCTTTTCATTCATTTATTCATACATGCATTCATTCATTGGTCCATTTTCTTGAACTCCATAGGGAGTGGGAAAAGCATAGATCTCAGAACCCAGATACCCCGGTTCTCCCCTTCCTGGCCAAGAACTCCAAGGCAAATTGCTTTGCCTCGATTCCCTTATCACTTTTAATGACACCCACTGCTTACTGGGAGGTTCCGCTAAGAATCTGTGTGGATGCGTTGGGATCAGTGCGCATGCGCAAAGGTCTCCACCGCCCACAGCCCGCCTCCACGCAAGCGCACCCCTGGCATAGCGGTCACCAAAAGCCCGATGAGGTATACCACAATGCTTGCATTCAAAAGTGCTCTGGCTGCACAGGGTCAGACATACCACAGCTGCTTCTACTGGGGGGCAGAGGAGAAAAGATCTATGTGAGAATATAGGAATGTACGGTGAGCGGTTCCATTTGACTGGGTGAGGGAGCTTTCCGCCAAGAAGGGACATGTGAGTCCCACCAGTGGGGTAGAAGGAGAAGGGACATCCAAGGGGTAAGTGGGGAGAGAACAGCATCTGAAAAGGCATGTAGACCTAAAGGTTCCCTGGGAATAATGAAGACAGAGTAGATCCATGTCCCTGGGCAAGGAGACCGAGGCAGGGGTCGGAGAATCAGGACAGGCCCCTGATTGACTTTGGCTGTTGCACTAGAGGACTTGAACTTTATCCTCTGGGCACGGGGAAGCTGTGACCATTTTTTGAGGACAGTTGTGACATGCTTTGGCAAGGGTCTTGGGGACATCATGAAGGTTGAATTAAAGGGGCTATTGTAGGGAACAGAGACCAGCTCAGAAGTCGTGCAGGTCCAGCCAAGAGATAAAGAACAGACAGAGCTAGATAAAAGGAGACCAAGTCATTGAGCACGTCCCACGTTTCCAGCACTTTCTGGACATCTTCTCTGTCTCCTTTAGCGGCGCTTTGAGTTAGGTGTTCTTGTTCTCATCTTACAGGTGAGCAAAATGGGGTGTAAGGAGGTTAAGTAACGGTGTCATGGAGGTGAAGATATAGAATTCAGATCCTGGTCTCTCTGAATCCAGAACGCTGATACTTCCCAGGCCCTTTCGCCCAAAGTCGAGAAGACCCAAAGGTGGAGAGCGGGGCGTGCAGCAGGCATAGATGACCTTCTCCATCCTCAGCAGCCCTGAGCTGGGCATCCCCCATTGGCTTCTCCAGACCCACACTTTGCCCTCTGCCTCTATGCTCTGTGTCCCGGGAGGATGCCGTGTGGGCAACACCCACGGGCTCCCTGGTCTGGCTGGGCGGAAGAGCAGAGGGGGGAGGAGAGTGAATGGGGGACATTATTTCCCTGCTGCCTCTCTATTTCAGGCAGGCTGTGTCCCTCTACTGACAGCCTGGCTCCTCAAGCTGCACTCTCCAGTCAGCTCTCTCCAGGTTCTGGCAACTGCTCCCTCTCTTGTCTGTTCAAGCCTGGGGGTGGTGACAGCACCCTGTTTTACTTTTTTTAATATTTGTTCATTTATTTGGCTGCATCGGGTCTTAGATATGGCACCCGGGGTCTTTGCTGCATCATGCAGGATCTTTCGATGCTGCGTTCGGACTGTCTGCTTGTGGTGTGGGCTTTGGTATCTGCAGCTCACGGGTGCAGTAGCTATGGCTCGCAGGCTTACTCCTCAGCATGTAGGATCTTAAGTTCCCTGCCCAGGAATTGAACCCGAGTCTCCTGCATTGCAGGGCAGATTCTTCACCACTGGGCCATAGGGAAGTTCCGGCATCCTGGTTTTTGTGTTTTTTTTTTTTATACAAATGAAACTGTCTATAGCGTCTGGACCTCAGGAGAGAGGGCAGCAGGCCCGCAGATTGTAACAAGCACTGGTAAGGTCATCACGGGGGTGGATGAGCTTCCTGGAACAGAGCAGAGGATGACGCCCAGGGACCAAGCTCTGAGGCACGCTGACATTTACGAGGCCTCAGAGGATGGGCAGCCAAGAGGGCAGCTGAGACTTGATGGCACTGGAGCCCCCTTTCATGTTGTTACTCATTCTGTCCGCTTTGTCCCAAGGGCACTGGGGGGCTGTGAGTGAGGCCTGCTAGTCTCTGGAGGCGGCTCTAGCCCTCCCTAGAGATGAAGTCCCCCAGCTAGTCGGGCTCATAGCCCTGCCTCCTGGGGTTTCTCCCAGCTGTACATTCAGCAGCCCTGGCTTTGGGCTCTCAGAGGGCCCACGTGGCGCTCCCTGGGGATTATCAGGGGACACTCGGTATGGAAATGGAGTGACCTTCTCCTTGAAAAGCCTTTTCCACCCCCAGGGCCCTGGCTGGCTGAGCCCTCTGGAGCCAGCCCGTGAAGGGTGCCTTTTGGGGAATAAGGACCCCACCCGCCCCACCTGTCACCTGTGTAGGACTCCAGAACGGCACCGCCAGCCCCGACAGCCAGGTGGCTGCAAAGAAGACCTGCCTGGGAGCAGAGGGGAGAGGAACAACGGCTCCAGTCCGATTATGTCTAGGGTCAGAGAAAGGGAAGGAAGGATACAGCTTGGGAATTTGATTTGTACATTGATGTTACAAAAATCCATCTTTGAACAAAGGTAGAGCCACTGAGAACTGTAGGACTTAAGAGCTAGAAAGGGCCTTCCAGAACCCACAGATGAGGGAACTAAGGTTCAGAGAAACGATGTTACTCCTGGCCTTACAGACCAGCCTGGCCCTGCCCATGCGATCGTGGGCTTTCCACCTGCCTGCCCACAGCTCTCCCCCACCGGACTCCTCCCACAGCAAGAAGAGGGATTATTCCACCCCAGTCGGCCTCTGTGTGCCTGCCACTGGTCCTGATCCAAATTTCTACCTGCCTTTACCCCACCATGGAAGTCGCTGGTTGTCCCATGGTGCGGGCTGCCTGGGTGCGAGACAGCTGTTTTTTTTCACAGGGTGGAAATTAGATCGGCTTCTCGGGATGAAGTGTCTGTGAGCTGAAATGCCAGCCAGTCGGGTGTGGTGTGAGGCCTTGTTTTTGTTCTGTGCTCCAGGGATGCCAGCCACAAGGAGGAGGCGTGGGGTGGGGACAGGACGGTGAGGGAGGGCCCAGGCCTGCCAGGGCCACTGGAAGAGGCCAGGGAGAGTGTGCAGGTGGAGAATAGAGACACCAGTGCTGGCCCAGCACTGCGCTCTGAAAACAGCACCGCGTGTTCTGGCCTCCCCTGCAGCCCCCTCCCAGCCCCTGCCGCCTTTTACTCTGCCCTTGAACCCTGAGCCCAAGGGCCCTGGAGCCAGCAGTGGCCAAAGTGAGCCTCTCTCTACTTGTGAATTTAACTTGGGGGTCTTCCAGCCATGATAGACTGGCTTATTATC
Organism: Cervus canadensis; assembly: GCF_019320065.1. Taxonomy (NCBI): domain Eukaryota; kingdom Metazoa; phylum Chordata; class Mammalia; order Artiodactyla; family Cervidae; genus Cervus; species Cervus canadensis. The sequence goes on from NC_057396.1 coordinate 69,600,138, forward strand.
CAGCAAATATTTATCACTTTCCTCTCCTACTAGGGGCTTCCCCAGTGGTTCAGTTGGTAAGGAACCCGCCTGCCAAGGCAGGAGACATGAGTTCTATCCCTGGATTGGGAAGATCCCCGGAGAAGGAAATGGCAACCCACTTCAGTATTTTTGCCTGGGAAATTCCATGGACAGGTTGAGCCTGGCAGGCTACAGTCCATGGGTTTGCAAAGAGTTGGACACTACTGAATGCATGCACACACACACACATACCCTCCCACTGTGCAGCGGGGGCACTCCCTACACTGAAGTTGGGCTTGGCCGTGTGACTCACTTCTAAGCAAGAAAAATCAGCAGACATGGCAGAACAGAAGCTGGAGATGTGCTTCTGTGGACTGACCTGCTCCCTTGCACTCCGGTGGTGTCTGTAAGAAGAGGTTCCCTTGGGAGACTGCTGCTCTTCAGCAGCAGTTATAGAATGACTTTATGTGGAGTGACCTGAGCCCAACCTGCAGTCTGAAACAGCATGCAGCTGAGCCTATCCTAAGTTCGGAGAACCACAGCTGACCTGCAGGTCACGAATGTGTGACTAAATGCCTGCTGCTGTAAGTCACTGAATTTGGGGATGTTTGTCTTGTAGCATTATCATGGCAATAGCTGACTGATACACAGACCCAGAGCTGGAGCCAGAGAAGGGGCTGAGAGCTGAACTTGGAAGATCCAAGTCATCCATGTCCCTCCCCTCCCGCAGTTCTAGATAATCTCAGCTAACTTCAAGGTTACACAAATGCAGAGAGGCCCTAGGCCTCTGTTGGTACTTTCTCAGTGAGAAAGCCAAAGCTCCTCGAAGAGACCAAGGTTTCAGAACTTAAAAAATGGCCATGCTGAGACTAGAACCAGGTCTCCTGGCTCCCTTTTCCAATCTACCAGGCAGCCCAACCCTGGGCCAGCTGAGCAGTGAGACCCACGAGGACTGAACCAGTGGTCTGCCTTGGATATGGTACTCTGGAGGCCCTGGGGTCTCCTCTCCCCAAGCGCTTCCCCTGCTGAGATGCCGAGGCTCTCGGGGGCCCGGGCAGTTCCTGTGCCTCCTCGGGACAGAGGGTCTGCCCGGGCCTGGCTGGATTGTCCTGGGTCCTGGGGCTGAGTCATGGGTCCCTGCCCCCAGTGCCATGTCCAAGGCTGAAAGGTCCAGAGTTGGGGCTCTTGGGTCTGACAGAACTGCATTCAGGGCTGAATGCAGCTGTCCTCTGGCTGTGTGACCTTGGACAGGGTGCTTGCGATGTCTCTGGGCCTCACTTCCATCATCTGTGTAATGGTGCTTTAAGTTCAGTTCAGCTCAGTTCAGCTCAGTTGTGTCTGACTCTTCGCGAGCCCATGGACTGCAGCACGCCAGGCTTCCCTGTCCATCACCAACTCCCGGAGCTTACTCAGACTCATGCCCATTGAGTCGGTGATGTCATCCAACCATGTCATCCTCTGTTGTCGCCTTCTCCTCCCACCTTCACTCTTTCCCAGCATCAGGGTCTTTTCAAATGAGTCAGTTCTTCCCATCAGGTGGCCAAAGTATTGGAGTTTCAGCTTCGGCATCAGTCCTTCCAATGAATGTTGAGGACTGATTTCCCACCCTTGTGAATGGTGAGAGGTTACACGAGATCACATACACAGAACAGAGAGCAAAGACCCCGATGCAGAAGCAGCTCCGATAAAAAGTGACAGCTGCCATCACCGCTGTGATGGGACTCGGGGAGCTGGGATCACTAGGGGTGCAAAGTGCTGGCAGCTCTGTCTGCAGTCATCAGGGCCTGGCTTTCCTGGGGGCCTGCTGGCTCATCCTGAATCCACCCTGAAAACAGGTAGGTCAGAAGGGGTTTCCTATCAGAAGAGAAAGCTGGTGCTGGCCCTCACTTTGTGCCCCCAAATGAGAGCTCTGAGGGTCCCAGCAGCAGAGGCCCAGCCGGCTCCAGCCAAGAAACCGCAGTGAGCAGGGTGCAGTCTTCTGAACCATCAGCAGCTCCCACTCTGGTTGAGGATGCCCCCATCCTAGGGTACGGAAACAGGTCCTCTGCCATCCACTCTCACCGCACGTTGGGTCACTCATTCAGTCAATTCTGAAGATATTCTGTGAACAACTAGTGTGACCCCAGCTCTGTGCAGGGCTTTAGGGATTCAGCAAAGAATCAGACACAGGGGGCTCCCATCATTAAGGAGTTCAGTCTTGGGAGCTGGAAGCGTTCCCTTGATCCATCCCCACACCGTCTCCTTGTTACCCTGGGGTCCAGACCAGGCCTAAGGGAAGCATCCTGTCCATGTCAAGGTCACGAGGAGTGACCAGGGAGCCTGAAGTTCTGATCTCATCAGTCTGCTGTGTGACCTTGCCTAAGTCACTTCGCCTCTCTAGTCCTGGATTCCTGTTTCTTTAAAGAGAGGACTGCTGGACCAGATGACCCCTGACCCCCTGCTCTCTGGGTGAGTCCAGTATTGGGCCTTCCCTCTCGGGGTTTGCTCGGTAGGTCTCCTCTGAGGTTGCTCTGGCCGTGGATCTTGCTGGGGACCCACGATGACCAGGCCTGGTCCCCTTTTCTCCAGGCAGACCCTGCTTTAGATATTTTAAAAATAAACAATGTGGAAAATAGTTAGGGACGTCAACACACTTGGGCCAGCAGTTTTCTACTGCTCACGAGTTCTCCTTCCTATATGAGATTTAGAGATCACCACCTTGGTTGTGGTCTATTCAGCCTTTATTTCCAGGAGAGGAGCATGCAGATCTAGAATAACCGGCTTCACAGTCGTGGTATGTCTCTTTCATACCCAAGAGATAAGAGAATCATTAATTATATGGTGAATAGTTGGGGGTGATTGCAAGGGACCCTCTCTTCTCCAGGTTCTTGGGTCCTGTGGGGAGAAGGGCTGTGAGAGGCAGTGGCGAAGCACAGTGTCGAAGACCACAGACTCAGAAGCCAGGCGCCTAGGTTCTAATCCTGCTTGACCTCGGCCAAGTTTCTCAACCTCTCTGTGCTCTGGCTTGCTCATCTGTAAATGGGGGATGGTTAGAACAATCCCTACCAACCTCAGAAAGGGGTCAGGAGGATGAATGAGCTGTTTGTAAAGTGCCTGCATCCAATAAGTGTCCCCTGGATGTTGGCTGGCTAAATGTTGGGTGAGCCCTCCCACGCATGGCTGAGGAATCCTAAGAGTTTTGGAGCCCGGTGTCATAGACCCTGCACCATCATGGCTCGTGCTAAGCAAGAGAGCTGACCGCAGTTCATTTTTGCTTATGGAGAAAGAACTCACAAGAGTCAGATACACCCAGTGTTTTTGGTGTACACTAATTAATCCTCATGATACTCCTAGAAGACACGTAGCTTCTATCTGTATCACTCCCACTTTACAGATGGAGAAACGGAGGCATGGAGCAGGTGCAGAACTGGCTGTGGGCACCACGCTCCAGTGCAATGGCTGGGCAGAACACAGAGGTGCAGACTTCTCTGGTCCCAGCCCTGCTGGCTCTAACCTGCTCTGTGGTTTGGGCATGGGAGTCCCCTCCCTGTTTCCTCAACTGTAAAATGGGGCAAATTATATCTTCCCCCTAGGGATACTGTGAAGAGTAAATGAGATAACATGAGTGGCATGCCTAGCTTGCTTTCTATATATGATGGGCTTCAGGTAATTGGAAAAGTTATATTTTTAAAATGTTGGGGACAGGGGGATGGGGAAAGGAGATTGGGTGGATGTCCTACCGCCAGGGCAGCCCCAGGGCAGCCAGGACCCTGAAAACCTCTTTAAGATACACTGAACGTGTTTAGGGGGAACCCTCCCTTTCCTACCCGTACTCAGAGCCCCAGGAACCTGTCATAGGAGTAAGGATGGAGGGGGCATGGGTCTCGAACCTGGGATTCAGCCAGCCCTGGGTCCCACTCCTGCTCCACCACTCATAACCTCCATGTCCTTTTGCAGTCACGCTCATCTTCTAGCCTTGGTTTTCGCCTCTGTTCAGGGGGACAGCAGCCAGCATGCACAGATGTGGAGGAAGGAATGAGACCACTTAGCTCATGTTTATTAAGCCCTTGCCATGGATCATGCAGGGGACTCCCCTCTGTGAAGTAGCTACGACTATTATCCCCATTTCACAGACTCAGAAACTGAGGCTCAGATAGGTCAAGCAAACTGTGTAAGTCACACAGCACCTGATGGTAGATGAACGGTGTTGGCCCCAGCAGGGCTACAGAGCTCATGCTTATACCTTTGGTAAATTGTTCCATGGGGCTCCCTTCGAATTTAAAAGCAGGGAAGCATGGGTTGTGTCCTGACGTCATGGCCTGAGCTGAGAGGTCCCTGGCTATTTGGGAAGTGGGCCTAACGAGGCCTGGGTTTCCAGAGTCCCGGCATAGTCCTACCTAGTTACCTAGGTTCCACAGTTCATACAGTTATCTCAGGGAGATAGCCAAAGCAGGGACCCAAGCAACCTGGCCTTCTGCCTCAGCTTTCTTCTCAGCTCAGAGGTCAAAGTGACCCCCCACACCCTCACTTCCCACTAATTCCTTTTCCCCAGGCATCTTCTTCCTGCTGCTCTGGTCTGGTCTGTGTCCCTTTAGGCCCAGGATAAATCCCTCTCTGCACTCTGCTTGCAGCAGAAAACAGGCCACCAAAAGTGCAGGAAGCACTTCTGCCCCCAAGTGACACCCTGCCCACATTCCTGTAGCTCTAGAGGCAGGCTGGCCTCATCTGCAGTCATCTGTCCTGGCTGGAAGGACTGTTCAGATCAGTCTGTCCCACCCCCAGCCCTTTGCACAAACCAGGAAATGAAGATACAGATGGGGCAGGGCTCTGCCCAAATGCACTGAGCTCAAAGCCGGGTCAGGACAAACCTTGAAAACAGTCCCCACTGAAGGGCCTTAGGACATGCAAAGAGCTGTGCAAATTGCTTGAGATTATCCAATACTCAGTCCAGCCCTGTGTCAACCTAAAAAATAGTCACAGCTTAAAACTTGTGAGTTATGTTTTATTTGGCAGACATTTTTAGGACTTAAGGCCCAGGAGGCAGCATCTCAAGTAGCCCTGAGAGAACTGCTCAGAGGAAGTGGCAGGAGAAACCAGGTTATATAGAAGTGTGTAACAAAGGGCAGGTAGTCTGAACATCAAAAGTATTTTTGTGAATTAAAGAGAACCAGATACTCCAAGTTAAGGACTTTAGCGCTTTGCTATGTATGGGAAGATGCAAGGATCTGAGCTCACTGAAGTCTTTCCTTTCATATGCATCTCAGCTATCTGGGGCCAGTAACCTGCAGTTTTTTTCAGGAATATCCTGAGTTCTTCAGTGCTCACCATTGGGAGTGGCTGTAACTTGATGGCTGTCTGATTGCTCAGTATTTGCCTTCCTGAGTTGGAATCACTGAGGGCTGTGACATCCTGGTTTATTGATATGGCAGGAAATACTCTATTTCTCAACCTGCAGGGTTGGTGCTATTCCCATTTTACAGATGTAGGCACTGAGGCACAGAAAAGGACACTTGATTACCTAAGGTCACACAGAAAGCAATGGTTTAGGGATTTAAGCCAAGGCTCTTTTCTCTTTGCTGCACCATCGGTTACCGCAGGTTGAGCCTATGGGTCCAGGACCACCCACCTATAAAATAGCGGGATTCTTTACCACCGCCACCTCGCAGGGGCAGGGTGTGGGGGACAGCGTTTTCTACTTAATCCATCAATCTGGGTTTCCACTTTAGGGCTCCATCCCTCAGCCTCTCAACTCAAACCCAGGCCTCCTGACTCCACCATAAGCTCCCCATTCTGCAGGCCGTCCAGGCCTGGACGGGGAGATTAAGGCCGGCCCCTGACACCAGTGCAGACTGTGTCAGACTGAACACTCATCTGGGGCCTGGGAGACCCCAGAGCTGGCAGAATGATTTCCTGAGGAGGTTTCTGCACGCTTCTGATGCTAGACAATCCTTTCTAATGCCCAACTTCTGTCAGCAAAGACCTTTCCCAAATAATAACACTCTGTGGCAGGATGGGCAGCACATCCTCCCATTTTACAGATGGACAAATGGACGCTGTGGGAAGTTGTGGCTTCCCCATGGACCAAGGTCAGGTCCAGGGCTCTTCAGGGTGGCTTCCCCAATGCCTGGTGTCCTTTCCAGATTAGCAGACCCTCAGTTTTTTTTTTTTTTTGTCAAATGAATAAATGGACAAGATTTTTCCATTTCTTTATTTCTGAAATGATCACATCAAAGACTATTGCCTGTTAGAGCAGGAAGGGGCCTCGAGATCATTCAGTCCCCTCACTGTACTGATGAAGAAACCAAGGCTCAGAGACGGCCAGTGACTTGCCCTCCAGGAGGGTCCACAACCATTTCAAGCTGCCAGTGATCATGAGATCAAGGTGCCCTCCAGCATCCCTGCCTCCCTCTTGTTTTCTCTGTCTCCTCCCTGTTGGTCCTACAGTGGGGTCACACCCATCCCACATCACCCACCTGCATCACCCTCATAGCATTCAGGACTCCTCTCCTCATCCCTGCCTGTCAGAATCCTACCTATTTGCTGGCAGATGGAAGTTCAAGTTCCTCCCCACCTTATTTGAGCTGTGTGACCTTGAACAAGTCACTATGCTTACTAAGCCTAACTCCTTCTTTGCAAAAAGGCTGATAGTGCCAGTTTTGGAGGGTTATTTGGGGGATGAGAAGAGCTACTGTGTGTAAAACATGCTGCATTATGGTGATTTGGGTGGCATGGGGGTAGCGGTGATTGCTAACAAGACCAAAGGCAGGATGAGGGCCTGGGCACCGCAGAATCAGGATGGCATGGTTTGGGCGCTAGAGCAAGGACCCCCAAGGGTGACTGGGACCATATCTAAGTGACATCAGACAACAAGGCATTCCAGCAGTAGGCAGCAGCTGGAGTCCCAGGGGAAGGTAGCTGAGTGTCCCACTGGGTGGATGGGTGGGGCCCAGTCTGGAGGAACCCAGCAGGTGGGGGTTGGGGTGGGCAGTGGGCACCATACTAGGCCTGATCACCAGGCTCAGTTTGGGGAATAGAGTCGGAATAGCCTTCTGAGGGAAGTTCTGTATCCCTCCTTTACAGACAGGGAAAGCAAGGCCCAGAAAGGGTGAGTGGCTTTCCCAAGTTGATCCAGCAAGAAAGGAACAAAACCAGAATGAGAACCCAGCAGCCTGTTAACCAAACACTCTCCACGCCAGCTCCCCGTCGGTTTAAACTAAAGTCCTACCACTCCACAGTGCGCTCCGCCTTGGATCCCAGCGGAGCCAGGATGTGGTCAGAGTCCCCAGGGAGGAACGCAGCGAGGCCAGTGGTCAGCCAAATTCTTCCTCTTTCTGACCAACCCCCACCCCCACGCCCCAGGGCGGCTGGGAAGAAGACAGAGCTCCAAAGACAATTCCTAACAAAGAGAGAAAGCAATTCATTGAGAGCAAAGTGGGGGGCCTGGGCCCTTAAACGTGCGGGGGCAGGGCTGGCATCAGGCCCCAGTTTCTCCCTTGATTAAAATAGACCAAGGTATGTGGACCTTGGGCAGCTTTTTTTTTTTTCTTGGGCAGCTTTTAAAAGGATTTGGGGCCGAGCCAGCCGAGAAGGTGCTGCAGGGTCTCCCAGACTCCAGCCCAGGTCACTCTGCCCTGGCCGTGGAGAGCCACTCTGCCCTACAGGGGAGAGGAGAGGCCACCCAGACCCCAGAGACTTCTTCCTGGAGTGGGGGGCAGCAGGGACCGGACTTTTTCTCCTCCTGTTCTTTCCTCTAGGAGCCATGGCATTCCTCTTGCGTCACAGCTGGGCTCAGGGGCTCTGTTCATCCAGCCTTGACCCTTAGGGACCACCCACGCCTCCTCCCAAGATGACTGCCAAGTACTTTCCTCTGAATTCCTCATGGAGTGCCAGGCTCCCTTTTCAAGGGGAATAGCCCTTCTGCCTCTGAAGTGGGGCCCGGAGACCCACGATGAGAAATTCCCGGGAGAGTCGGCTTTCTCATCCCTGTGATATGTTACCCATCACTCCCCTGCCTTCCCCAAACTACGTCATACAGTCTACATTCTGCACAGCCAGAATGATGCCCCCTGGGGGTGTGCAATGCCAGCAGCTCCCCTGGGAGTTAGAGGTCACCCAAAAACAGATGGAGAGGCTGGAGGGCTGAAGAAGGGGACGAGGTACACGGGGAGATGTTCCCGTGGCACCTGTCACACTTCCTCACCCCCTGGCTGCTGGTCTGGGGCTGAGGGCCTCTTGTGCTTGCTCAAGGGCAGAGCAGAGGAGAGACCACCTCCCTATCCCCACCCCCCACCCCAGGCCACCTGGACCGCAGGTCTTGGGCCTTGTCAGTAATATGGAGCCATTCCACTTCCTGCCACGCTTTTCCCACCTGTCAGGCAGGGCTCCTGGCTGAACCTGGTTTCCTCCCAGCCTCCTGGAAAGTGAGACCCCTTCTGAGAGCAGACCCAGAGGCCCCTGGAGATAAACTGACTGCAGAGCTGAGCTCAAATCCTTGTGGCCTGGGGCAAAGGGCTTGGCTCTCTGGGCCTCAGTTAGTCCATCTGTAAAATCGGATGAGAATCAAACTGAAATGGTGGAGGGGAACTTGCTTCTTCCTGCCAGCAGTAGAAACAAAAGCTAACGTTTAATGGGTGCCGACACTTTTCGAGCATGATCTCATTTCATTGTCACACACACCTACGAGGTGGCAGGGCCGGAGGGCGGCTATGATTTTCTCCATCCAACAGAGAGGCCAGCGGAGGAAGGGAGCAGTGCCAGGCTTTCAGCGCGGGCAGTCTAACCCCATCCCCACCCAGGGCGCTTCTCCTCTGTCCTCTCTCGCCTCTCCCGCTGCTCAAGGCTGATGGGCACTTATTTTGCCAGATGCTGTGCAGATCAGTTGGAGAGAGGCTTGAACTAGCAGACTTCCACCTCCCCCACCCCAGGAGCTGTCAACCTCATCTGTGGCCCAGCCCACTCAGAGAGGAGGGAGACGTAGCCAAGGTTGGAGGGAGCAGGGGCCGGGGGTCCTCTAGCCCACACCCCAGGGAAGGCTCTTTGGGTGGAGGAAGGAGGGGGACAACCCCAGCCCTTGGCCTTCACCTCCTACTCTCTCACCCCCCCGCATCTCAAAGGAAGCCCTGTCTGCCCTCCTCTGCTTTCCTTCCAGCCCCCTTCCCTGCCCCTCCCAGCAAGGATTTATGGTTTTAATAATGCGGGCTTTCTCCACCAGCCTCCCTTGCTGTTTAGTCCCTTCTAAAGATCCTTAAAATCAAAACACTAATCAGGAATTTATTTTCTCATCAATCCTGCCCTTCAGGTTATGAGGCCCTTGTGTTTTCACAGCCGCAGGGAGGGCCCTCCAGGGGCAGAGATGGGCACAGAGAACATCGGCTGTGGCTCCAGTCTGGGGAGAGAAAGGAGAAGAGAAAAGAGGGGGAGAGACTGCAGGAGGCAGAGTCAGATCCAGGTCAGAGGGAAAGGGGGGTGCAGGTAGCTCGGAGAAGGTGTCACCTCTCTGCATGGGCCCCCTGCCACCCAAAGGGGCTGTTTGCAAAGCCCAGGAATAGACTGTTCCTTCCATGGGAAGCCTATGAGGTGAGTCAGGTCACCCTGATCACTGAACAGGGAGTCTGCTGCCTGCTTCGGCTCTGTCTGGCTGTGTGGCAGTGGGCAAGTCACTGGCCGTCTCTGAGCCTTGGTTGCTTCATCAGTACAGTGAGGGGACTGAATGATCTCTAAGGCCCCTTCCTGCTCTAACAGACAACAGTCTTTGATGTGATCATTTCAGAAATAAAGAAATGGAAAAATCTGTACCTTGTTCATTTATTCATTTGACCAAAAAAAAAAAACCAAAAAACAAATCTGAGGGTCTGCTAATCTGGAAAGGACACCAGGCATTGGGGAAGCCACCCTGAAGAGCCCTGGACCTGACCTTGGTCCATGGGGAAGCCACAACTTCCCACAGCGTCCGTTTGTTCATCTGTAAAATGGGAGGATGTGCTGCCCATCCTGCCACAGAGTGTTATTATTTGGGAAAGGCCTTTGCTGACAGAAGTTGGGCATCGGAAAGGATTGTCTAGCATCAGAAGCATGCAGAAACCTCATCAGGAAATCATTCTGCCAGCTCTGGGGTCTCCCAGGCCCCAGATGAGTGTTCAGCCTGACCCAGTCTGCACTGGTGTCAGGGGCCGGCCTTAATCTCCCCGTCCAGGCCTGGACGGCCTGCAGAATGGGGAGCTTATGGTGGAGTCAGGAGGCCTGGGTTTGAGTTGAGTATCAGCTGCAGCACTTGCAAAATCAGTAGCTTGGGTGAGTCCCTTCCCCTTTGGGTGCCCAGAGTCATCCTCCAAGGAGGTTAGACAGTCCTGCCCCGCCTGGTGAGATGTGTGAACTGAGCCAGGGAAGGCAGGTGCAAGGCCCAAGCACACAGTAGGTGTTAGGAGAAATAGTTGCTCAGCACCCGGTTTAAGCCACATCAAGGTCGAGAGTACCGGGTGTCGAATTACACAGTCAAGGGCAAGTTGGGATGGTGGTACAGCCCACTGCGGGTGGGGGAAACGGGGGCTTCAGCCTCCCTGCCGGAGGAGGCCGGTCCAGGCTGGCATTAGCATTTTCCAAGATGATTCAGCAAAACCAGGGGGCTTAGCCCGGCTTCCCCTTTATGCTGAGCAGCTTGTTCATGCCTCAGCCCAGCTTGTCTGACTGATAGGAAATCAATGTGTTTATGATCTGAGCCCTCTTGCACAAAAAGAGGAAGAAATAATTGCTCTTCCGAGGTCTGAATAGCAGCCTGCCCAATCTACTGATTTAGCTTACCTTCCCAGCCCTGAATCTTGCCTCTCTTCAAGTCGAAGTATCCAAGAACAGTAGAACTTAGAGCTGTGAACAAAGGACTTTGAACACCCCCATCCTGAGAGATAGATGAGCCCTCCTGGGGGATCCCTGTCTCTGGGAACCAGTAGCTATCAAATCAAGCAACTTGAGCAAGAGTTTGGCTGTATTTTCGAGAGGCTCCGAGTCCTGAAATAACAGAAACATGGTCTCTAACTTACACTCCTACGAGTAATCTATGGGAAAAGGTAGATTTTGTTGGGAGGGCCAAACTAATTATACTGTGATTATGTCTCATTTATCCTGTAATCACATATCTAGGGTAGCACACGATAGTGCTAGCTGCTATTATATGGGGTTCCTAGGTCTAATTAACATTGTAGAAACTGATAGAATTTATGATGATACTGATACTGTGATCAAATATACTGGGAGAATGACTCAGAACCCCTTCAGGACATTATACCAATGGAGGAGAAGTGCCCTGAAGATTTAGATCTGATTAATGATAGATTGATTACAGTCCTTAATCATTCATTAAATGCAGATGGCTTGTAGATCAGGGAGGCAAAAGAATCACCAAGTGAGTCCAGAAGTATAGAAAATCTGTGTTGGTCTTATTGGATGATTCAGTCACCTTTTCAGATTTGTTCCAATCCCCCACTGGTTATTGCAAATGTTTGACATTGACATGAGTTTGTTAATTGCTGTCAGACGAAGGATGATCATTTCTTCACAAAAAGATCTGGCCCATGGGACAGGGCTGAGGGTGGAGGGACATGGGGGATGAACTGTGATCTGTTTTGCTGAAGCCCCCACATGGCACCGATCCCCTGTCAGGGCATGAAACACTGGGCAATGGTGTTGCTCTGTCATCAGAGGCGGAGGAGTTTCAGGGCAACTCGGACCAGCCTGTCGGTACTGTTTATGGAGAGCAGTGAGACTGATGATTTGCACCTGGCCTTGGCAAGACCCCTGACGGGCTCTGCCTTTGAGGTTGGTAATGTAGTGGAAAAATGCCGACACGACCAGCAAAGTGAACAAATGCCGAAGCTGAGGCTCCTCCCCAGTTCGGAGGTGTTCTACATCCCTTACAGAGGGAGAGTGCTGGAGACCCGCACCTGCCTCTCCAGGCCCCTAGCTGGAAAGTACATCCTGGCTTGAATGCAGTCACTCTATCGTGTCCTCTTCCTATAAGCAACTGTGGGTTTGTGAGCGCTGTCGTTTGGGATCCTGGGAGTCTGATTTAGCAGTTGAATCCAACTTGACTGCCACTGTTTAAAGGTGAAACTTCTGTCTTCCATATTTCATAGATGAAGCAATGGAAACTCAGAAGGGGAAATGACTTATCCATAGTCATGCAGCCGGCTTACAGTAGAGCCCAGATTGGAGTTGTAGGCTCACATCTCAATCCCTGTTTTTCCCTCCTCACCTTGCTCCTTAGAGGTGATCGGTCACTTCCCAGAAGGCCTTGAAGAACCAGAGAGAAGCATTGACCTCTAGCATAGGTGTCAGGGTAGCAGGAGAATTGCCCCAGGATGAGGGGAGGTCAGAAGCCAGGAAACGGATGGGAAAACCCACGGCTCAGGGAGAGGAGGAAATTGAGAGAGAGGCTCAAGACTGAGTCTGTGAAGGAAGAATGTATCAGTCAGTGTAGGATCATTGCTGTAACAAACAACCCCAAGTCTCAGGCCTTTAATTCCAGAAGAGTCAGTTTGCTACTCACGCCATAAGGCCAAAGCAGGTCACTGGAGGAGAGAGAGCACTGCTCCATGCAGTCATTCAGGGACCCAGGCCCCCTCCATCCTGTAGCTTGCCTCCCCTCAAGGTCTTCAAAGTCCTCACCATCCAGAGGGAAGTTGAAGAAAGAGAGGATACTGGTGTTATTACTGATATTAAGGCCCGCCCAGGCGTCCCCTCTCTTCTGGACATCGGCGTGTCAGTGTAGAAGCATTAGGACAGAGGGGCTGAATTCCTCTCTTTCTGATGGGCAGTGTAACCTGATCCAGCCCATGGCTGCTTCATCCCCACCTTCAGTGTCCCCGAGGGCTCTCCTGACACCTTGACGTTGGCACTGTCCCTCTTCTGCCTGAGGTGAGCCAAATCCCGAATATGCAGCCAATCCAAAGGTAACCAGGCCCCTCCTTGGTCCCTCAAGTCTCTGAACTTTATGTCCCAAGTTCACCTAAAGTCACTCTTGGAGGAGCATGTCGGTGGTCGTGGAAATCACTTGCCATCGTCATTGAGAATAAATCATGGTAGGATATGAATTGTGAGCTGTTCTTTTCTAGGAGATAGGTTCCCCCTGTTTAGAAACAGTTGTATCCATGGCGTGGACCCTCCTGGAAGCTGATTCCAATAGCTTAAAAACTACATAAGTGGTCATCTGTATATTACCCAAGAGAGAACTTGTACTGGAAGTTTCCACCAAGCTTGACAGTAGGACACAGGGTGGGAGCCAAAGCAGAAACGGGCTCACAGTCAGGCTGGGAAAGGCTCCCGGACACGATACCCCAGGACACGGGATGAGGCATGGGAGGAAAGCAGGCCTTGGGGTGAGATAGCTCTGGCTTTCCATGTTAATGCTGTGTGACTTTGGACAAGTCAGCTCACCTCTCTGGGCCTTGTTTTCTCATCTGTAAAATGGGTGTAATCACAGTACCTTTCTCCCAGGGATGCTGTGGGATTTAATGGGATGATGCCCTCAAGCACAATGCCTGCTCCCAGGAGGCTCTCAGTAACTGAGCTCTCACTGACCCTCCTCCTGCCCTTCTTGAACCCTCTGTGATAAAGGAAACTCGGAGCGTATGTGGGCTAGCCTTCCAATCATTAGAAAGAGTCCTGTGGGAACATGCTATTTTCCTGGGAGCTGAGAATTTCATCTAGCTACCCAAGGGAGGGAGGTGAAACTTCTATGCTGATTCTGGTGACCAATGCCAAGAAGTGAGCAAGGTCTGTGGGCTCCATTTGCAGTGAATTCCTCCATTGCTGAGTATTTTTCTCCACCCGGCCTGGTAGAGTCTGGGCTTGTAAAATGCGCTTATTAGCCGAAATGATCTAAATCTAATCTAATTCTCCCACGGAAACGATGTAATGATGTTCCTCACTAAATACCTGATGCTCGACAGTTTTATAAAATGACCACAAACATCTTTGTTAATCACGTTGACACCTCATACCTGGGCTCGGGGCAGCGGTGAGCTTTCAGAAGTGCTTCTAAACCCATTAAACAGGGCGACACAGTGCGCACTCACACAAATACCGTTTAATATGAAACAGAGTGATAGTGAAAAGTACAAAAGGTCCTTGTCAAAGTTCTTGTTAATTTTCACCTCGTTTCCTCCGTGTTGAGTAATGACACCTAGCATTTACTGGGTGCTTACAATGTGCCAGATGCTGTTCCAAGCTCTTACACAACTCTGTGTCACTTTGTCCAACCCAGAAGCTTGGGGCCCAGAGAGGTTAAGGCTCCTTCCTACAGACACACGGGTAGGAAGTGACAGAGCCAGGCCTAGAACCCAAGGGATGAGATTCTGGAACCAGAACTCTTAACCAATTCAGGGCTTGGTAGAAGTGTATTAAAAGGCTTATCTTTCCAAAAGGCTTCCCTGGCCAGTTTTGGCCGATGACTTTAGGAGAAATTTGGAGACACGGACTCCTGTTGGCTAATTATGAAAGACATCAGCCAGTTAAATATGTTTAGTGCCTTTCTGTTCCACGTTCTGTTCAGTTCTGCTCCATCCTGCATACTAAGAGCTGTGTTAGGCTTGGGAGATATCAGGCATTTGAAAACTGATCCCTTACCTCTGGGGGAAGCAAATATATAAATAAATGATGACTGCAAACCAGGAGAGAAAGCGTAAGAGAAATACACCAAATGTTTGATATAGCATAAGGGAAGAAACGATCCATCTGGGGAAGACTGAAAAAAAAAAAAGAAACAGGAAAGTAGTTACTGCTGGGAGGATTTGGGGGAATGAAAAGGAGTCTTCCAGGCACACAAGAGGAAAACACATCCTAGACAGAGGCACAAAGATTGGGTAGAATAAGCATGAGCCCACTTTGGTGTGGAGGAGCCGTGCTGAGTCCTGCAAAGTTTGGCAGGCCATTCTTAGAAGCTTGGGTTCTCTCCTCCAGAAGAGGATAATTGAATGAGTCGGGACTCTTGCAGTTACATAGACAGAAAACCAATTCAAATGATCTCGGACTTGGAAGGTTTTGACTTGTGTCACTGAAACCAGTTCATGTTACTGCATTCAGGCATAGCTGGATCCAGGCGCTTAAACAATATCATCAGAAATCTATCTCCATCTCTTAGCTAGGGTTCCTCTGGCTTAACCTTCAGGTAGCCTCTGTCTAATTGGTGACAAAGATAAGTTTCACAATATCTAGGGTTACATCTGACCAGCTGGGCAACCTCAGGATAAAGAAAGTGTCTTATTCCTAACAACTCCAACCAAAGTCCTGGGACAGGTGTTACTTGCCTGTAACTGCCTTGCTTGAATGGCTTGTGTGCCGTTACTAAGAAATGAACCCCAAACGTCAGGAGACCCAGAGTCTTGCTCCAGCCCTGACATTTAACCAAGTAGCCTTGGGTGAATCCCTCTGTTCTCTGGATCTTGTTTTCCTCATCCAAAGAAGGGTGGACATGAGGTCCTTTGGGGTCTTACCTTCCAGCCTGGACACAGCCTGCATACTCTGAGTGCTATGCATGGTCATGTCTGCAATCTGCAAACTCTCAGCTCCCCAAGACGGGTGGCAGCCCTCCTCACCTCCTGGTTTCTCCTTCTTTGTGACCCAAGAGCAGGGGATGACGGGAGGGGGGCCTGACTGATGGGTGGGGGACAAGCAGGCATAGCCGGTCCTTCCCCAAGGACCTGAAGGCTTAGGGACCAGTGACTCCCTGTTTCAACTCACTGCGTAACCTGCTGCCAGCTTGAGACCTTCAGGCGAGAGCTCCTGCCCAAATGCAGGGCGATTTAATCATCTCAGGAGGCTGGCTTCACCGGAAAGCATACCTATTTAATCCTTAAACTGAATTTTATGTGATTTTTTTCCTCCTCAAATTCTTACAGTACTTAATTCCAGGGCTAATCTGGGGCCCTGACTCTAATTTATGGCCCGGGTAGCGGCTGTATTTATCAGGCAGCAGTAAGGCTGCTCACTCATGGCTTCAGGGCCATGGGCGGACATTCACCACCCCTCCAGTCCCCTGCTCACCAGGACTCCTGTCTTCTTCAAGCTCCAATCTTTCTTGTCCCCAGTTCAGCCTCTGGTCAGGCCCAACCTCTGGCGCTCATCTGGCCCTTCCCAGCGAACTTGACATCGAGGGGTGCCCGTCTTTATACGTTGCCCCTGCCCCCAGGACAAGGGAGGGGAGAGAGGCTCTGAGTGGGACAACAGTTGTTAAGCAGAACCTCACCCAGATCCTGCTGCTGGAGGGTAAAGACAGACGTCTGTCCCTTCCTGTCCTTGGTCCCCCTCCCTCCCCACCCCTGCTTCCGCCCACACTCTGTGCCAGGGACAAGATGTTTTGTCAGTTTTAAAGTGCAACCTTGCAATATAACAAGAGCTAGAAGAACTGGGTGCTCCTTCCTTATTTTCCCTTCTCCCACTCCCCCCTCCCTTCCTTCTTTCCTCTCCTCTGCACTCTCTTTCCCTCCCTCCCTTCCTTGCAGCTGCTCAAAGATTTATTGAGCACCTACTATGTGCCAGGTCTCCCCCAGGTACTGGGGTTACTGTGACCAAGACAGACGCAGACTCTGCTTCCCTGAGGCTTCACCTCCAGGGAGACAGGTGACCACTCAGTCGTCGCGGCCACACAGGAGCAAAGAGGGCACGTGTCACCCCAGAGGTGGTGACATTGCAGCTGTGACCTGAATGACAAGGAGGAGCAAGGACAGCGAAAGGGCCTTCCAGGCCAAGGGGACAGCAAGGACAAGAGCCCTGGGGCAGGAAAGGACTTGGCTTTGTGTCAAGAACAGAGGGAGGCCAGGGTGGCCGAGGCGGAGTGAGCCAGGGGAGAAGTGGACTCAGCTGGGCTCAGACGGGTAAGCAGGCCAGGTTCAGAGTGTCCCTCTAAAAGGGCAGGATGCCTTCTGGAAGAGGGGAAGGAAGGAGAGTGGAGAGTTCTCAGTGCAGGCAGAGGGAACAGCATGAGATAAGGCTCAGAGGTGGGTGGGGTACACGGGGAAATTCCAGTAGCTCATTCTGGTCCTGCGGCGTTGGAGAAGACTCTTGAGAGTCCCTTGGACTGCAAGGAGATCCAACCAGTCCATCCTAAAGGAGATCAGTCCTGGGTGTTCATTGGAAAGACTGATGCTGAAGCTGAAACGTCAATACTTTGGCCACCTGATGTGAAGAACTGACTCATTTCTTCAAGAAAAGACCCTGATGCTGGGAAAGATTGAACGTGGGAGGAGAAGGGGACAACGGGATGAGATGGTTGGATGGCATCACCGACTCAATGGAGATGAGTTTGAGTAAACTCCAGGAGTTGGTGATAGACAGGGAAGCCTGGCATGCTGCAGTCCATGAGGTTGCGAAGAGTCGTTCACAGCTGAGGGACTGAACTGAACTGAACTGAGGACTACTGAATGTATGAGCAAATCCAGGGGAAGGGCTCAGCCTGGGACACGCTAAGGGCTCAGTAAGTTATCAACTAATGTCTGGCACTAGTTGATAATAACGCAAATGCAGCAAGTGGGGCAAGAACACAAAGCCGCCTGTGCTATAAGAGGAATAAGCAGAGTGGCAGAGGAGGGGAGGGTGTCATCAACTCTGACCAGGGGACCTCCGCAGTGGGATCAGGAGTCCAGGAAGGCTTCTCAGCGGAAGTGATGTGGCGGGGGCCCTTGAAGGCAGAATTCCATCTGCAGAAGGGGAGGGCCCTGCAGCCTGAGGAAAGAGCACAGTGGGGTGTTTGGGGGAGCATGAATGGTCAAAACCGGCTGCGGGGAGGGTGGTGGGAGAGACAGGTGAGGCGGGAGGGGTAGGCTGGGGCCACGGAGCGCGGGCTCAGAATGTCATTCCAAGGAGGCTGACTCTATCCTGAGACCGGGAGAAATGTTCTTTTTCCTCAAAGCGGGGAATGAGTGACATAATGAGAACAGATCTGAGTGTTCAAATCTCTCTTTGGCAGCCACGTGGAGAGGCTACAGCTGCCTTCAGACATCGAAGAGGGGAACCCCCAGAAGCCCAAGGTTGCGGGCTGTGGTCAGGGCAGCGAATGGCTCCCCAGGAGGCGGCACTCTGGGCTCCGGTCCTGACGGCGTGATCAACTTTCTGGGTGACCTTGGGCAAGTCACTCTCCCTCTCTGAAGCTCAGTGTCCTCATCGGTAAAGTGAGCGCACTGGTCTAAGTCCCCAGCCGGGTTTGCGGCAGGATGGGGCTCTCAAACTCAGGTGTCCACAGAGAACAAGCTGAGTACTGGAGAGGTGGGAATTGTGGAAAGCCTGAGAAAACACAGCTTGTTCAGAGAGGGGACTGCTGCTCTGCCCCAGCCTGCTGTTGTGATGCAGGGTGTGTGTTTATGTGTGTGTGTGTGTGTGCGTATGTGTGCACGTGTGTGCATCCTGGGGTTGCTAGCAAGTCTTCAGACTGGAAATCCAATTTTAAAAAAATATTTATTTTTAATGTACTTGGCTGTGCCAGGCCTTAGCTGCAGCACCCGGAACCTTTAGTTGCGGCATTCAAACTCTTGGTTGCGGCATGTGGGATCTAGTTCCCTGACTGGGGACCAAACCCCAGGCCTCCTGCATTGGGAACATGGAGTCTTAGCCTCCAGACCCGCCCCCGTAAGTCCCCCAATTTTTTTAAAATAAGAAATCATCTGACTTTTAAATGTTGATTCACTTCTTTTTAAAAATCACTACTTGGGGTCATTCTCATCTACTAGACCCAAAACGACTCACACCTCACAAACTTAGCACTCTTATTGTGGCATTTTTGGAAAGGGGAGAGAGAGCAAGTAGAAAGGAGGAAATAGATGGGGTCCTGGGGGGGAGAAGTCCTGAACCCCCAAGATTGAGGACAGCGCAGTGCATCCTGGCAGCAAACGCTCGCCGACAGACTGCTATGAGCTGAGTGTCTCTTCTGAGCTCACTCGGGAACCAGGAGTCTGTTTTCATTAAAAGGCGAATGCTGAATCGGCCCTGGAGGCATGTAAACCAGCTCCCCTGTCCGGGAGGCTTTTAAAATCTATCTTGTAAACTTGCCTTTCAGACCTGACACGAGGCAGCCTTGTCAGGAGAGAGACTGGAGAGGCGAAGTCAGCAGTCCGGCTCTTATCAATCAGGCCACGGGGAGGTTGCAGGGGAGGGGGTGGGGTGTGGGGGGGGGCGCGGTGGAGGACTCCGGGAGGCAGGGATTCAGCAGTCCTGCGGCGGGGTCAAGGGCACAGACCTGAGTGCCCAAGCACAAATGGGGGCATACTACAATAAAATCATCTCTCAGGGGCGGTGACATGACCACGTCCAGGCCGTACCACCGTTATTTTCATTTTATACAAGAGAAACCTGGGGTTCTGGCACTTGCCCAGGGTCAATACATCTCATAAAGTCAGACAAGGGGACTTAAGTGCAGGTGGTCAGGCTCTGGAGCGGTCACCACCCCCCAGGTGATCGAGGAGACCTCCCTCACCATCCTTAAGATTAGAGGAGAAATGAGAAGGGCATTTTGACCATGACCCAGAGCCTCCCTTGCCACCTTCAGATTCACTGGGTGAGTCGCGGAAAGCTGCCCCCCGCCTCTGGACTTCAACACGGGGCTGGCTATTGAGCTTTCAGGACCGTCCAGCTCTGACGTCCATTTGTTCTATGCCTGCTCACTTAGCATCTGTTCTGTGTCACGGGCTTGGGGAGACAGCAGACAGACAGACAGAAATGGTCCCTGAGCTCTTGGAGTTTCCATCTGGGCATGAGGGTGGGGTTGGGGGGGCAGTGGAAAAATCGGCTGATCAGGAGTGCTGCCGAGCGTTGTGATGTGTTTTGAAGCAGACAAAGCAGGAAGGTGAGAGAGTGATGTGGGTGAACAGAGTGGGTGACTTTGGATAGAGTCACCAGCAGCTTGTCCAGAGGGAGCTCGTCTGTAAGCCCACTACGTGGATGCTGAGAGTGAGACAGCCACACCAAGGGGAGCAGCAGAAGCAGAGGCCTCTAGCAGGGAGCAGGCATGGGGTTTTCAAGGACCAGAGAGAAGCTGGTGTGACCTCAGGGGCCCGTGGGCCCTTCCTACCCGCCTCTGCCTCCTGCTCTGGAAGCCAAGTTGCCAGCAGCCAAGGGAGAAGAAGAGAGAGACAGGGCCAGCTTTGAGAGGCCACAGACCTGTGGGCTGGCCCTTTAATAATCCCAGGTGGGCATTCAAAGCAATTGCAATTTGAAGATCCCAGCTTGCTTAGTACAAGTGGAAAATTACCTTCACATCTTTTCTGGATTGCTTTCTGATCCCGATTCCATCATTCAGATGTACAGCAGTGCATTTTCAACGGGTACAATTTAATTAGGCTCAATTTGTATAACTACATTATTAAAGACTCATTTGGAAAGAGCTTCATGTCCAAGGTTCACCGGGCTCCACCGTTTGCGTGAAAACACATTTGGAAGAGAGCCCTCTGACGACCCTGGCTCCTGGAGTGCTCTCCTCCTCCTCCTCCAGGGCACAGGCCTGGCTTGTCATTTCATTTCCATCTCATTTAATAGAATGTCTTTGGACATCTCTGGGTCTCTGAGCCTCTGACGGGTGTCTCCTGTAATTACACAGAGATTCCTCCTACGCTCCTTCAGTCGGTCATCAAACATTCATGAGGAACAAGACGGGAGCAAGGTCCTGAGCCAGGGAGCTGGGACAGGAATAAAAAGCTGCAGATACACACTTTAGAGTCTAGATGGGGGCGGGCAATGCAGGGCCATCAGCCCTGTTAGCGGATGAGGACTGCAAGCCTGGGTCCCAAGGTCAATGCCGGAGTCAGGATTTGAAACCAGGAACCTGGAGTGATTCTGCTCCACCAAGATCTCTCTTCCTTTTGTGGGTGAGTGCAAGGAGATTTGCCATGACAGAGGCAGGTCAGGCCTCCTGGCAGGTATCATAACTGTAAGCCCAGAAACCTCCAAGTTACTGAACTGGACTGGGGGAGGAGGGGCAGGAGGAGGATATATTAGGCAGAGTTCTCCAGAGAAGCACCACCAGTAAGATGGATATATAAAGATAGAAAGAGATTTTATTATAAGGAACTGATTCACACAATTATGGAAGCTGAGAGGTCCCAAGATCAACCATTGGCAAGGTAGAGACCCAGGAAAGCTAACAGTGTAAGTTCTAATCTGAAAGCCAGCAGGCTTGAGGCCCAAGAAGAATTGATGGTCCAGTTTAAGTCTGAAGACAGGAAAAGACTGATGTCCTGGCTCAAGTCAGCCAGGCAGGAGGAGCCCCCAGTATCCTTAGCCTTTTTGTTCTATTTAAGCCTTCAACTGATTGGATGAGGCCCACCCACATAGGGAGGACAATCTGCTTTCCTTGGTCTACCCATTCAAAAGTGAATCTCATTCAGAAACTCCTTCACATGCACACCCAGAATGTTTGACCATATGTCCAGGTCCCCGATGGCCCAGTGGAACTGATACATAGAATTAATGATCACAGAGGGAAGGAGAGAGGGAGGTTGAAAGGCATTGCTAGTTAGAGGCCAAATGGTAGCCAGGAAGTAAAGGCAGCTCACATCTCATTTTATCTTCACACCCACACTGTGGGATGAGGTCCCTATTCCCATTTTTGAGATGAGGACACTGAGGCTGAGATAAGGGAGACACAGATGGTGGATGTCAGGGGCACACACTCAGGGACACACAGATGGTGACTCAGTGCCTCCTTATCCCTAGGTAATATTTGTCTCCATGGAGAAAGACTGAGGATGCTGCCCATAGCACTATCTCCTAAGTCTGTTTTATGTTTTCTGTTGCCTCTCCTGCTCTTCCAGTGTGATCACAATCTGACTGAAGTGTTGAATGGTCCATCTCTATCTACTGCACGTACTGAGGGGTGGTGGCATCACAGTGGTGGTCAATGGAGTCTGCAAGGTCTCCCATAGTCCTCTGCTTCACAGATGCTAAGAGTCCTAAAGCAGGATTTAGGACTCTGAGTTGCTGTGTGGGCTTGGATAAACTTCTTCTGATCTATGGGCCTCAGGCTCTTCATCTGGAGAACCAAGGAGGACTGGAAGATGCCTAAGGTCTAGCAGAATCTTTTGAGGGGTTCCATGGCTCTCCTTTACTGGAAACCCTTCATCCTCTAGAGCCCCACCCCCCAAGTCCTATAAGACTGTTCTGGCAAGGCCTCCATCCAAGGGGCTTGACACTTCTCACTGAAGGAAATTGCACCTGGGATCCCTGGCCCCTACAGGGCCGTCAGTGGGGCCACGGGCAGGGAGGGATGAGCTCAGAAGCTGTGAGGATACCGCCTCGCATGCAGCCCTGGTTCCAGTTCCCACGCTGTCATCAGCCTGGTAATGTGCATGGCCTTGGACAGCACAAGTCCAGGAGCAAAGGTCTCCCCTCTCGTGCCCACCCCTGAATAACATTCCTGCAGGGAGAAAACCATGTGTTTCTGCTTTTCTCTTACACTGCAACCACACCCACAACACTTCTGACACCAGATGTGTAGGTATTTTCCCCCACACCAAGCAGAGCAGCCAAGTGTCCTACAACTTAATTCTGATGCTGTCAGTCTGGAGATAACCCCAGATCCCACAGGTTAAGGGCTCCATCCCACAAGATTCATCCTAACTACCTCTCACCTTGGATGCCAATGCAAGTAGTAGGTTCTTCAGGTTATTCACACCTTCTGTCCAACTTGACTACAAACTGGAGGCTCTCATGTTCCACTGCCTTTAAATTTGATTATTTGCTAGAACAGATCCCAGAACTCAGGGAAATGCTTGCTTACATTTACTAGTTTATTATATAATAATGGATATGATAAAGGATCCAGATAAACTGCTGGATGAAGAGATGCATTGGGTGAGGTCTGGAAGGGTCCTGAATGCAGGAACGTCTGTCCCCATGGAGTTGGAATGTGTTACCCTCCTGGTGCATGGATTTGTTCACCACCTGGGGAATTCTGCAAACATCATTCTTTGGGGATATTTATGGATACTTCATAATGTAAGCTTGATCATTTATTATATCCATTTCCAATCCCACTCCCCTTCATGGAAAATGGAGGGTGAGGATGAAAGTCCCAAATTTTTAATGATGGTTTGACCTTTCTGGTGACCAGTCCCACTCAGGAGCTATCCAGGAGCCCATCCAGAGTCACCTCATTAGAATAAAAGACAATCCCATCACCCAGGATTTAGGAACCCTGTGTCAAGGACTGGGTTCACAGACCAACTTCTTCTATTAGAGAAGAACAGGTGCTTCCAATACTCCTATCTCTTAGAAAATTACTAGAGCCCTATTTCAGGACCTGGGACAGGGACAAATATATATGTTTCTTACTATTTCATAAGTCCTCAATTGCTCATCCCCAAGTCACATCCAGGGCTGGGGATTGAGGCAGGAGAAGTCCAGTAGATCACTTGTGATCCAAGAAAAAAATTGGGAAAAGCTTGGAGCCAACAGGTTTGATGGGAGTCTGTGATAAAGACCTAAATTGGGAATGGGCTCTCAGAATCCAGTCCGCAGTTTTGCTTCTGTGTGACCTTGGGCAAATTGCTCCCCTTCAGATTTTTTATCTATCAAATAGGAAACAGGGTATGTAAAGATAATCTTTAAGATCATAAGTTTGCCTCTTTGCCACAGGACCTTTGTACAAGCTATTCTCCTCAGCTGGGAACCCTCAATTTCCACCTGACTAGTTCTTATTCACTGTAAATGCCATCTCCACCAGGAAGCCTTCTTGGAATCCCCGACCTAGATTAGGTTCTCTTATAATAGCCCCCTCCAAATGTCTCCTTCATAACTCTTGTCTTGATGGCAGCTAGAACATTATGTGTCAGAGCATTTGTTTACTCACTACTTCTAGAATGTTGACAGGAGCAGCAGCCACATCTAATCTGTTCACTTCTGTGTCCTTGGTACTTAGCATAGGGCTGGTGCACATAGTAGACGCTCAGTAAATGTTTGCTGTCTGATGAGCTGAATGCTTGAGTGCTTTCATGGTATGAGACCTTGGGGATAAAGAAGAAAATAAATAATAAACAATAATAAATAATGCAGAAACCACCCATGTTCTCTGAGCATTATCAACATTTGGCCATCCTGCAGACCACATGGCAAAAAAAAAAAAAAAAAATAGTGCATCCCGCTACTGAAAAACGGGATGAACAAGTGAGACTGTTGAGTATGGGACACATACCCTTCTCCCCTTTCCTGCCTTCATCTCGCCTGACTCTCGCTGTGGGGTTAACTAGAGAAAGAACTCAAGTTAAGAAGGACTCCAGCTCTGATTTCCCCACCAGAACCCCTCCCCCATGTTCTGACATCCCCATGTTTGCTATGGAAATTACTGTGGCATCATCAATGCAGGTTGAGGATTTCAGGTGGGCTAATCAGCCAGAGGAATTGACCTGGACATTTACAGCCTCTGGGTTATTCCCATGTAAATACTCTCAGCATAGAGAACAGAAGAAAAGACAATTAGTCCAGGCTGTCAGGAACTCCACACAAGCTGCTTCCTTCCTGAAAATGGTCCTCTTTTTTTCCCCAAGATCTTCCCTGGCTGTGGCACATCTCACACGCTGCAGGGAGCTGTCAGCTCTGTGGAGCGACTGGAGGAATTAAAAATAAAAATTGACTTTCAGAGAACAAAATCAGACCTGACAACTCAAGTCACTCAAACCAGCCGTGGTTAGAAGATTGCAAATATGTTTGTAAAAAGGAGGTGGCAGAGACTGGTGGGGGAGAGATTCTCTCAGGGAGGAACTCTGGGAACGTGTTCATCTCCTGAGATGAGTTTTCCAGCAACCGCCCTGTCCCACTGCATTCGTTGCTTCACTTTCCATCCTCATCGTGGTCTGGGCTCGTGTCCGGTAAGCTGCAGGTCTTTCCCTAATTACAGTCTATCCTCATTATTAGCAGACTCTGCATCTGTGAATTCACCTCCTTGCTAAAACTTAACCTCAAATCAATAGTCACTCATGGACACGCACAGAGTCATGGAAAATTCAAGTCATTCAACACCCATGTTCTCACCGGCGGGGCAACAATGAAATGCTCTGCCTTCTCGTGTCAGCTCTCATGATGTAAACAAGTATCCTTTCACGATCTACTTTCTGCCACGTTCATCACATTTCTGTGCAGTTTGTTGACGATTTTGCATTTAAAATGGCCCCAAGCACAATCTAGTTGTACTCCTGAGTACACGAAGGCCATGGTGTGCCTTAATGAGAAAATGTTTGTGTTATACATGTTTCACACTGTTCATGGGATTCTCAAGGCAAGAATACTGAAGTGGTTTCCCATTCCCTTCTTCAGGGGACCACGTTTTGTCAGAATGCTCCACCATGACCCGTCCATCTTGGGCGGCCCTACACAGCATGTCTCATAGTTTCATTGAGTTAGACAAGGCTGTGGTCCATGTGATCAGTTTGATTAGTTTTCTGTGATTATGGTTTTCATTCTATCCTCCTTCTGATGGATAAGAATAAAAGGCTTATGGAAGCTTCCTGATGGGAGAGGTTGACTGAGGGGGAAACTGGGTCTTGTTCTGATGGGCAGGGCCACGCTCTGTAAATCTTTAACCTAATTTTCTGTTGATGGGTGGGATTATGTTCCTTCCCTGTTGTTTGACCTGAGGCCAAACTATGGTGAAGGTAATGAACAGTGTGAAAAGGCAAAAAGATAGGACATTGAAAGGTGAACTCCCCAGGTTGGTAGGTGCCCAATATGCTCCTGGAGATCAGTGGAGAAATAACTCCAGAAAGAATGAAGAGACGGAGCTAAAGCAAAAACAACACCCAGTTGTGGATGTCATTTGGTGATGGAAGTAAAGTCCGATGCTGTACAGAACAATATTGCATAGGAACCTGGAATGTTAGGTTCATGAATCAAGGCAAATTGGAAGTGGTCAAACAGGAGATGGCAAGAGTGAACATTGACATTTTAGGAATCAGTGAACTAAGATGGGCTGGAATGGGTGAATTTAACTCAGATGACCATTATATCTGCTACTGTGGGTAAGAATCCCTTAGAAGAAATGGAGTAGCCATCATGGTCAACAAAAGAGTCTGAAATGCAGTACTTGGATGCAATCTCAGAAATGACAGAATTACTGGTAGACTTAGCTTACTGTGATATTGAAAATGGTTTACCTTGAAAAATTTATTATAAAGTATTGGCACATGCCATGAAGGTTGAGGTGTTCTGTGACCTATGATCTGCAAACTGGAGACCCAGAAAAGCTGGTGTTCCAGTGCAAAGCCCAGAAAGCCAGGGAGTCAGGGGTGTAGGTCCCAGCTGGAGTCTGAAGGTCTGAGAACCAAGACCTCTAAGGGCAGAAGGCAATCAGTGTTCCAACCCAGCAGTCAGGTAGAGAGTGAATTTAACTTTCTTCCACCTTTTTATTCTATCCAGGCCCTCAATGAATTGGATGATGCCCACCCGTGTTGGAAAGGACCAATTGCTTTCCTCAATCCGCCAATTCAAATGCTCGTCTCTTCCAGAAACTCCATCACAGACATGCCCATATATAATGTTTCACCAGCTCTCTGGATGTTCCATGGCTCAGTCAAGTTGACGTGTAAAATGCACCATTGCACAAAATGAATAAAATGTATAGTATGTTATGTGCTAAGGATTAAAAAAATTGAAGCAATAAAGAGGGCTAGAAATTATCAGGAGCGGAGAGGAATAGACATGTTAGATAGTGTAGTTCTATCTTCTCACGGAGAAGGTGGCTTCTGAGAAAAGGAAGTGAAGGAGCTTGGTAGGTAGTTTCTGGGAGAAAGGCCATCCAGGGAGAGAAGCAGAAAGTGCAACGTCTCTGAGGCAGAAACATGCCTGAGTGTTCCTGAGCAGCAGGGGACCATGTGACTGCATTGGTGTGAACCAGCAGAGAGTGGTAGGAGGTAATGAAATTGTGAGGCCGTGTGGAATTGACTTTTATCAGAGTCTCGGTTTATTCCAGGAATGCAAGGTTGGTTTAATCTTTATAACATATAATATTATAATTTATAATATTAAGAGAGCAAAGAAAAGGAAACTACTGAATCATCTCAATAGATATAGCCCTGGAACAAACCCAACTGGATTGTGATGTATTGTCCATTTTATGTAACATGTGATGTGATGTTTTATCCATTATGCAATGTTTTAATTGAGTGTGGGTATCAAAGTCATGCTGACATCATGAAACAAGCTGAGAAGTGCTCTCTCTCTCTCTCTCTCCCTTTTTTTTTTCTGGTCCCTGGAAGAGTTTGTACTTCTTCCTTAAATGTTTGGAAGAATTCCACAGTGGTGCCATATGAGCATGTAGTTTCATTGGTGAAAAAAATGTTTAATTATGGATTCAGTCATGAATAGCTATGGTACTATGTAAATTTTCTGTTTCTTTTTGTGTCCATTTTGGTAAGCTGTGTTTTTCATGGAATTTGTTCATTTCTTTAGAATTTTTATATTCATTGGCATAAAACTGGTCAAGATATCCTCATCTATTTTTATGTGTCTAAGATGTGTAGTGATGTCCCTTTTTCATTTCAGATAGCAGTATTTGTGTTTTCTCTCTTCCACTTATTCAGTGTTGCTAGGAGGGTATCAATTTTAATAATACTTTCAAGAACTAATTTTTCCTCGGCATTCTAGTAGGCACAGGGCATAAAAGTTGAACATAACATTGCCACTGTTCCCATGTATTTTACATATTGGAGGAGATAAAAAGGCCATAAACAAGCCAACATAATTTTATTTGTTAACATAATTTTAAAAAGTAATTTCAGCAAGCAGTAGGTTTTAGTAAATTGCAATAAGCAGTAAGAAGAAAACAGAGCAATCCAGAGCAATTTTTGGTTGTCTGCTTACTCTAAGATGGAGACCTTTGAACAGAGACTTGAAAAACAAGAGTCAACCATGTAGAAATCTGTGAAAGGAGAGTTCTAGGCAGAGAGGGAACAGCATGTTCAAAGACTTGAGGTGGGAGTCACATTCAGCAGTGTGTTCAGGAGACAAACAAAGGCTGAAGTGGATGAAATGTCACAGGTAAGGGAGAGAGGATGGCACAAGATGAGATCTGAGAGGTGGGCAGGGTAGAGCCAGACAATGTATGGCATGTAGTCCAGGGTATAGAATTTGTACTTTATTTTAAATATTAAATATAATGACAAATGAATGTCAGCTATTGCCACAATATTGCTCCGTAGCAAACAACCTCTCAAATCTCAGTGACTCTCAGCAAGTTAATTTTCTATCTCACTGAGTCTACAAAGTCAGCTGGCATGGCTGATCATGCCAATGATCACACAAATGATCTTAGCAGGTCTTTTCCATACATTTCTCCTTCTGGGACCGAAGACAGTAGATACATAAAAGAGCAAGACAAACTGTACAAGCTCATTTAAAGCCATTGCTTTCATCATGTCCATTAACATCCCATTGGCGAAAGCAAGGGACCAGACCACGCCCATCATCAACAGGACAAGGAAATACACTGTGTCTGCTCCAATGGGAGGCACTGGAAATCCATATTACAAAGGTGTCCGTTATCACAGGGAGGAAAAGATGATGAAAGATAATCCAGTTTACAAATAGCTTCTCTCTGAGACCACTGCGGCTCTTGTATGCAGGATGGATGGAAGGGGGGTGTTGAGAGTGGAGGTGGAGACCTGGTCCAAGTGAGAGAGAACAGTAGCTTGAATTCAGGGATCGCACTAGAAGGAGAGAGAAACGGACAGATGTGGAGTATATTTTAGAGGTATACTTCACAGGCGTTGATGACGGATTAGATAGGGAGTAACTATTACACTCTCTTTGGTCACTTCATTCCAGACACGCTAGCCCGCATGCTGTTCCTCAAACATTCCAGGCAGCCTGCGATTCCAGAATCTTTGCCATTGCTGTTTCCTATATCTGCAATATTATTCTCTTAGACACTAGTTTGACACACTTTTATTAATTCCAGCCCTGCTCAAGTGTCAGCTCCTGGGTGAGGCATCTCTGACCACTCTATTAAGAACAATAGTGCCCTCCCTTACTTTGATCGATTTTTTTTACACTTTTATTATTTTTTATTTAATTTTTTGGCTGTACCATGCAGCATGCCTTAGTTCCGCACTGCGGCTGCTGCAGCTGCTAAGTCATGTCAGTCTTGTCCGACTCTGTGTGACCCCATAGATGGCAGCCCACCAGGAATCAAACCTGTGACCCCTGCAATGGAAGCACAGAGTCTTAACCACTGCACTGCCAGGGAAGTCCTCGTTGATCTGTTTTTTTCCCATAGCTCTTATTGTCAACTGACAGATGCTGATTTGTTTATCAGTTTCCTCTTTCTCTCTCTCTCCCTCATTACAATGGAAATTCTATTCATGCAGAGATTTTTTTGTATGTTCTTTTCACTGCTGTATACTCTCATCTCCCTGGGTACTGCCTGGCACATACTAGGTACTCAGTAAATCTTGGCTAAATTGATAAATGCATTCCCACAGGCCAACCCTGTGGGGACCATTCACCTTGGATCTGGTCTTCAGACACAAGAGTCTGGCCCAACCCTCACTGAGAAGACCCCTGTCTCCCCAGGCAGCTGACATAAAAGGGCAGGGGGCTGTCTGATGACTGGAACTGTAGTGAGGCCTTCCTGCCTGTGGCCTTCCTTCCTGCCTGCCTTCTTCCTGCCTGAGTCGGTAGAAAGCCCACCTGGGGAAATCCTGGAAAACTGGTTTCCATGGTTCTACTGAGCATCTACCCAGAGGCCTGTGGTCCTGAATTTTTTCTTCCTACTGCAGCTAAAGCAGACAGAGAACTCTGGACCCTAGGCTGGCGTCTCTCCTGAGAGCGGGGAAACTGGGATACGGACTAAGGTGAGAGTGAGGGTGTCTGAGACCTCCCTTGGTGCCCCCTGACCCCCAGATTCAGCTCCTGGAACAGAGGCTGGTATCTGCAGGCAGATCTGGGAGAACAGAAGAGAAAGACTCTCCAAACATTCATTGGTAGTGATGAGCAAACTGAGGCACTGGCTGCTTTTTCAAGAGAATAAACGGCTTCTGATTGAAATGGGAAACTAATCTGTGTTGCGCGTGATGCGTGGGTGCTTAGTCACTTCAGTCGAGTCCGACTCTTTGTGACCCCATGGACTGTAGCCCGCCAGGCTCCTCTGTCCATGGGGATTCTCCAGGCAAGGATACTGGAGTGGGTTGCCATGCCCTCCTCCAGGGGAACTTTCCAACCCAAAGATCGAACCCGCATCTCTTGTGTCTCCTGCATTGGCAGGCGGGTTCTTTGCCACTCTTACACACAGGCTTTTCACAACACGATGTCTGCCATGAAGGGAGTTTATAGGGAAACCTATAGTTTGTGTATGTCATGGAGAAAGGAGGAGGCAGCTAGGGTGTACACAATAGGAGGAGCGCTCTGGTGCAGGGTATGTGTGACCAGGAACGTGTTATGCTCCTAGAGGGGCAGACGTTAGCTAAGCACTCTGCTGGGAGACTCTATAAGGCAGCAGTCCCCAACCTTTCTGGCACCAGGGATCAATTTCATGGAAGATCAGAGGATGAGGGATGTGAAGGTCGGGGGTGGAGATGTGGAGGTGGGGATACAGGATGGTTTAGGGATGATTCAAATGCATTACATTTATTGTACATTTTATTTCTAATCTAATGCCGCCACTGATCTGACAGGAGGTACTTGTCCATGGCCTGGAGGTTGCAAAGAAAGTGAAAATGAAGGTCGCTCAGTCATGTCCAACTCTTTGCGACCCCATGGGCTATACAGTCCATGGAATTCTCCAGTCCAGAATATTGGAGTGGGTAGCCTTTCCCTTCTACAGGGGATCTTCCCAACCCAGGGATTGAACCCAGTTCTCCTGCATTGCAGGTGAATTCTTTACCGGCTGAGCCACAAGGGAAGCCCAAGAATACTGGAGTGGGTAGCCTATCCCTTCTCCAGGGGGTATCTTCCCTTCCCAAGAATCGAATCAGGGTCTCCTGCATTGCAGGCAGATTCTTTACCAACTGAGCTATGAGGGAAGCCTCATAGCTGGAGGTTGGGGACCCCTGCTATAAGGGACACGTGCCATAGAGGGAGGCCTTGTAGAGTTCACACACTGCTGTGTATTTGCCAGAAATACTCTAACCTGCCTTGTGAATGGGGAGATGTACACTTGGAAGACAAACAACTGGAGTGCAAGCTCAGGGGTTCAGCCATATGCCACACCCCATGGGAGGGACGGCACTTGAGTGTGTATAGATGGGCTGACTGCTTAGGAAACTGTTGTCACCGCTGAGTGACACCTGCCCAGGTGACATCACCGGGCATTCACAGGCCTGCTTCACCGCCGTGCCCTGCATGCGGGCATTTGGCTGAGAGGTTACTAGAGGGACTGACATCTGCTTCCCGAGCTGTGTGCTCTGGTACCATTCACTGATTCATCTGCCCTCTTTTCCTAACTGGGCAACCCAGAGGAGGTAGGTGACTCTGGTCTAACTGACCCACCCAGAGAGATTCCTATTTTATCCACTTTGCACCAAGAAGTCACAGCACTATCGGCAGTCTGATGTTTGGGACCCTCCTCCCCTCCCCACGTGACCTGCCTTGCCTCCCGGCACCATCCAACCCCGTGGCCCCCTTCCCCCACCCCCACGCTCCAGCCGATAGGTGCCTTTGTCACCCTCTCTACATGCCTCCTAGAGAGAGCTTCCTGACACTCCCGGCCCCATCCACCTCCCTTGTCACGTCACCTCCTCTCAAGTGAGTGTGTTAGACTAGAAAGTCTCCAAGATTTCTTCCAGATTCACCATGATAGGATTTTTAAAATCTGTATTGTTGAGGTTTAGTGAGCAAACAAAACTCACCAGTTTTAAGGGTCCAGTCCAATGAGTTTTGACAAACAGAGTCATGCAGCTGCTACCAACGGTTAGGCCATTTCCTTCACCTCCACGTGTCCCCTCTTGCTCCTTTGCAGCCAGTCCCCTGCCCTCGCCAGCCCCTGGCACCCACTGATCTCTCTTTACAGTTTTAACTTCTCCTAAATACTGTATAAATGAAAGCAGTCTGTACCCTTCTGTGATTGGCTTCTTAGCATAACACGTTTGAGATTTCATCTATGTTTTGGATGTATCAGTAATTCACTCCATTTTACTGTTAAGTAGCACTCCATTTGGGCTTCCCCAATGGCTCAGCACATAAGGAATCCTCCTGCAATTCAGGAGACACGGGAGATACAGGTTCAATCCCTAGGTCGGGAAGGTCCCCTGGATGAAGAAATGGCAACCCACTCCAGCATTCTTGCCTGGAAAATCCCATGGACAGAGGAGCCTAGTGGGCTACAGTCCACAGGGTCGCAAAGAGTCAGACACGAGTGAATGACTAAGCACAGCACAGCATCCGATTTTATGGATATACTATGCTTTATTTAGCCGCCAGGGAAGCCCATCCATTCCCTATTAGTGGTTATTTGTGTTGTTTCCAGTTGGGGCTAATATAAATAAAGCTTCTATTAATATTTGCATACAAGTGTTTCTGTGAGCATATGTTTTCATTTCTCCAATTTCATTGATTTCTGCTCTTATCCTTAGTATTTTCTAGCATCTGCCTATTTGCATTTAGTTTGTGCTTTTTTCTTTTCTAGCTTCTTAAGTTGGAAGCTCAGATCTTTGATTTGAGATCTTTCGTGTTTTGTAGCATAGTCATTTATTGCTATAAATGTCAATCTACACATTACTTTAGCTACATTCCACAAATACTGACATAATATCAATGGAAATTTTCATTTCCATTCAGCTTTAAATATTTTTATATTTGCTTGTGATTTCTTCTTTGATCCATTAAGTATTTAGAAATGTGTTTTCGAATTTTGAAACATTTGAGGATGTGGTCAGGGAGAATATTTTACATGATCTAAATCTTCTTAACTGTACTGAGACCTGTGTTATGACCCGTTATACGGTTGATCTTGGTGAGCATTCCATGCTCAGTTGAAAGGAATGTGTGTTCTGGTGGTGTTGGGTGGTGTATTTTATGAAGGTCAATTAAGTCAATTTTAATAGTGTTGTTCAGATCTTCCATATTCTTGCTGACTTTTTGTTTACCTGTTCTATCAATTACTGTGTTGTTGTTTAGTTGCTAAGTTGAGAGTACTGAAATCTCTAGCTATAAATGTAGCTTTTATTCTGTCCCTTTTCAATTCTATTAGTTTTATTTTCATGTATTTTGAGACTCTCTTATATGCACATACAGGATTACTGTCCTCCTGAACTGCCTTGTTAACATTCCTTGCTCTGAAGTCTGCCTTGTCTAACATTGATATATTTGCTCCAACTTTCTTGTGATGTTTGTGTGTGTGATTCACCCCACATCTTTTCCCATTCTTTTACTTTTAATCTGAGTATATTCAAAATAGTTTCTTGAAGGCAGCATAAAACCAAATCTTGACTTTTTTTTTTTTTTGGACAAAATGATCATCTCTCTATTTAATTGGGTCATTTAGCCCATATACAGTTAGTGTAATTACCAATGTGTTGAATTTAAATCTACCATCTTGCTATTTGTGTTCTATTTCACCACTCTTCTCTCTTCCTCTGGGTCTCTAATTCACAAAAGTTAGACTGTTTAATATCCTTCCATAGGTCACCAGTGTACCCTCTCCCTCTCTCTCTGCTTCTCTTTCTTAAATCTTTTACAAATTTGTGCTATATTTAAGCTTGTATTGCTTTATCTTCAATTTCACTAATTTTTTTCTTCTGCCGTTTCCAACCTGTTCTTAGTTCCATTCAGTGTATTTTTTAATCCATATATTGTATTTTTCATCTTTAGAAGCTTCATTTGTGTCTTTTTGTATTTTTCATTTCTCATCCTATATTCATGTTTTCCTCTATCTTCTTGAATAAATGGAGCATATTTTAATACCTGTTTTAACATCACTACTTGCTAATTTCATTATCTTTGTCATTTTCAGATCTGCTTCAGTTGGTTAATTTTTCTCTGGGGCAATGGATCATATTGGATGTTGAACATAGTCAATTTTATGTTTAGGGGTGCTAGATTTTATTGTATTTCTTTAAAGAACATTGAGGCATGCAGTTAAGGCATTTGAGATCAGTTTGATCCTTCTGAGTCTTGCTTTTAAAGCCTTGTTGGGGTGAGTCCAAGGAAGTGTTTAGTCTAAGGCTAATTTAGTTCTATTATTAAGTATTTCTGAAGACTCTATCTGATGCTCTATGTATTTTGAGGTCTAGCCACTCTGGAGAGTGGGGATATAAACTATTCCCAGCCTTCTCTGAGCTCTGGGAATTTCTCTGCCTACTGCTTTCCAGGGGTACTTATCCCAACTGCATGGGGTTTCACCCCACACATTCACAAACCAGTGTTCTGCCAAATATTGGGGCCATGCCTCTATGGACAGCTGCAGCTCCCTCTCTCCCCCTCCCCCACCCCCACTCCCTCCTACTTTTTGCTCTCTGCGTTAAGTCCTGCAAGTGCTAATGGCTTCAGCTTCCACAAACTCCAATCTCTGTCTCCTCTAGTCAGCAGCGACAGCTGGGCTCCATTCAGATTCCTTCCCTCTTGTTCTGTTCCCTGAAAAGTGCCTCCAACCATTTTGCTGGGCTGTCAAGGGGCTCACCTCATTTGTTTCCCTACACTCGAGGTTCACGGTCCGACATCATCTTCTGTCCAACGTTCGAAAAGCAGTTGTTTCATATATTTCGTTCAGTTTTTTTTTTTTTTTAATGTGTTCAACCTGAGGGCAGTTCTGAATCTCTTACTCTCTCTTGGCTAAAAGTAGAAGCCTCCCACCATCCAAGGATTTTAAAATTAAGAAACCAAGTAAACCTAAGAGGGATTGCCATCAGCACAAGGACTGCAGTTCTTGGAGAGGTAGCGAGGATACTGCTGTTCTCTGCCTCTACCTTGCCCTGACATTAGGAAGGGAAAGCAGGGTTGATGATACCTGTGCAATCAGGGATGCTCAGGAAGCTTCAAGGACTCTGAGCAAGAAGACGCTTAAATGACAGGATATGTAAGAAGAACACTAAGACTGCAGGGCTGGTGATGTATTCAGCAATGCTCCTGGACTGTGGATTGCTAGGATCTGCCTGAAAGCGGGAGGGAAAGCCATCAATAAGAAAAGAAATTAAAAGAGAAAATGGAAGTATGATAATGAAACCCCTTTCAGTTTGGGACTGTGGAGGTTTTTTTCTTTTCCTTAAACAAGTGGCAATGAAACCTTTATTGCACTCTGTGTCCCAGACTCTCTTTTTTTGTGCTACATAATGTGTTTGCAAGTTTCTGTCTAACACAGTTTCCCTGTGCTTTGTCCTGTGTGAAATCACTGGTTTCCGTGGTAACTAGACTGCCAGCTCAGGGAGTCGAATAGAGAGTCAGAGGCTCTGCAGGGCATCTAGAGGGGCTAACAGAGGCCTGGACCATAGGTAAGAAACAGACATGGGTGCGGTGATACATACAAGGGTCTTTGCAAGAGCCGAAGATCCTCAACCAGCTCTGCACCCGATGTAGCTGCCCTGTGCATCCACAGCCTGGTGCTCCTGGGAGGACACTGCCTGCCACTGAGTTCCTTCAGCTGTTGACATCTATGGGTCAGTCTCTGGGCCGAGTGCCAGGCCCTAGACCCCAAAGGGGCAAGCAGTCTCTCTAAAGAGAGAAACCACAATAAAGGGTGTCCGGAAGGGACATTGATTGAGTGCCATCCATATGCCAGGCACTGATATGAAAATTACATACCTTAAATTTTAATCCTCACAAAAACCCAGTGATTTCATTTTATCCAAGACAACCAGAAAAGGTAAAGTCAGGATTCATGCCTGGAGTGAATTCTTCTCAACCTCCCCTGAGCTGCACAACCCCACCTGCATCAGTCTCTCTGCTCTAAGACTTCCGTCCAGATGCCTCAGAGTTTAGACACAGCCTCTCTGTCTGACTCTCATCCTATCTCTTTTCTCTCTCACTCTTTTCCCTGCTCTTTTCCCCCCAACCCTGTCCCTCTCTGGCCTTGTAAATATCTCTGCCTGGAGTCTCTTCCCTCACTCTGGAGAGAAATGTATCACGGAACTCACCCCCTGGAACATGAGTTTCAGACAGGAACAAGTTCTAGTGCAGCCTCTGAGCCCCTGCCATGCAGCAATGGCATTCATGAAGGGTCTCATCTCCTCTGATCCTCCAACACCCCACCTGCTTTGTGCAGACAGCGGGAGGAAAGAGCTGACGTCCTAAAACGGGAAGACCCACAGGGAGAAAGAAGCTCTTTCAAAATAGCTACCGTGGCAGGAAGTCTCCCCAGGCCGAGTGTTCCCTGGACCGCTGGGAGCCAGTGAGAGCAACACTTTCAACCAGACGCCTCTGCCTGGATGGCCTCAGAGGCTGCACCCACAGGGGCTCAACCAAGGGAAACTCAAGCTTACAAAATCAAACGCTGCCTCGTCACCAAGGTCAAGGTGAGTTAACATAGCCAACTGAGGCTCAGTTCATCAGCACGTTCTGCCTCTGCTGAGACTTTACCCACCAGACAGGCTGTGGGTGCAGACCTTCCCTTCCCGCATCCCTTCCCCTAGGCTGACCTTGCTTGGGACCCACACAGCATCAGAGGCTGCAGAGATCTTCAGTCACCCTGTCTGATCCTTGTTTTAGAAATGTGAATCCAAGGCAAAGAGAGGGGTAGTGATGACCAATGAATGGGTCACACAGTAACTCAGAAACAGGGCCAGGACTCTAACCCAGGTCTCACTATGGGTCCCATGGCCTATGGGGTTGGCATCACACCAGGCCAAGACACTAGCCATCCTGTGAAAGGACAAGTCCCTTGTCCTGGATGGCCTGGAGACTCTGGGAGAACAGCCTTTATACACAAATCCGGGGTGGAAATGCCTCCCAAGGGCCTGGCAAAGGATGTGTAAGATCTGAGAGGTATGGCCCTGAGCGGATTGAAGGCCAAGGGGTGGGAGAACTTCTGGGCACCAGGAGAAAAAGGATCATCTCCGGCCCTGGCTCTTGCCCTAGGAGTGACGGGCGGGCAGTATAACTAGTGACCTTGGACAAAGCTCCTGACCCTCGTTACCTCCCTTGTGACATAGGGAGAGCAGCGGTTATGGGGGCTGTGAGTACAGACCTGGATGATGTTATTCAGGAAAGTCTCCTTACGGGGCCTGGCACATGTCCAGCCTTGATAATAACAGCCTAAACACACACCCTCCCCTCACAAGCACTGCGTCCCCGCAGTTTCATATGGATGCTCCCCGCGGCTCACAGCGCGCTCAGCAGCCCCCAGCCAGCTGCCTTCTGTGGGTCTCTCCCTTGCAAGCGGTTCCGGGGTCTCTCCCGACCCCAGCAGCTTTGTGTCCCAGACGGCTGCCATCATTCATGTACCAGAACCTGGTGCAACTGCTACCAAAGCCAGCTGACCTGGAAACTTTCCGTTTGGGCAAGGCTCAGCGGGGACCTGGGTCCCCTGGACAGGTCACGAGACACTGAACATCTCTGGGCTACAGTTTTCTGTTCCCTCATCTGAAAATGATGATGATCAACAGTACATGGTGTACACACACACACACACGAGAATCTTCACTCACCTTGATTGAGGTCCAGTTTGTATACAACAGAACTCACTCATTTTTTCTTAATTTTTTTTTTTCAGCTTTGCTGAGGTATAATTGACAAATAAAATTGTGAAGATATTTAAAGTACACATGGTGTTTTGATATGGATACCTGGTGAAAGGGTTCTCTGCATCAAGTTAATTATCACGGCCATCACCTCACATATTT
Source organism: Cervus canadensis (assembly GCF_019320065.1). Classification (NCBI taxonomy): domain Eukaryota; kingdom Metazoa; phylum Chordata; class Mammalia; order Artiodactyla; family Cervidae; genus Cervus; species Cervus canadensis. The sequence goes on from NC_057396.1 coordinate 69,637,844, forward strand.
GTCTTTTTTTTTTTTTTTCCTCTTTTTGGTGAGAACATAGAACTTTTAAGTTCTTCTCACTTAGCAAATTTTAATTATACAATACAGGGTTACCAACCACATTCACCATGATATACATTAGAGCCTCAGATCTTATTCATCTTGTAACTGAAAGTTATTATAACTTTATAACTCATCTTATAAGTAAACTCATATTATGTTGTATAATGTATAATATATATTATATCATATTGATTATTATATTATATTGCTATATATCAACTTATATATGTTATAAGATATAAACTCATATTATATCTCATCTTATAACTAAAAGTTATGCCTTTTTCCTACCCCCTCCCTCTTTCCCCCAGCCCCTGACAACCACCATTCTGCTCTGTTTCATTGAATCTGACTTCTTTTTCAGGGAGACTCCACATATAAGTGATAGCATGCAACATTTACCTTTGTCTGGCTGAATTAGCATAAAGCCATTGAGATGCATTCACGTTGTTGCAAATGATAGGATTTCCTTCTTTCTCATGGCTGAACAGTATCCCACTGTGTGTGCGTGTGTGTGTGTGTGTGTATATATATATATATATATGTATGTATGTATATATACACCAAACTTTATTTATCCATTCATCTGTTGACAGACTTTTAGGTTATTTCTAAATCATGGCTATTGTGAATACTGCTACAGTGAACATCAGGGAACAGATATCTCTTCAATATCCTGTTTTCATGTCCTTTGGACAGACACCCAGAAGTGGAATTGTTCGATCATATGGTAGTCTTCTTTCTAGTTTTTTGAGGAACCTCCATACTGTTTTCCACCCACAGTGGCTACACCAATTTCTATTCTCAGCAATAGTGCACAAGGGTTCCCTTTTCTCCACATCCTCAACGATACTTGCTACCTCTTATCTTTTTGGTGAGAGCCATCCTAATAGAGGTAAAGCAATATCTCATTGTGATTTTCATGTGCATTTCCTTGATGATTAGTGGAAGCAATCTACAGATTAAATGCAATTTTATCAAAATTCTAATGGCATTTTTTCACAGAAATAGGAAAAAATTCTAAAATTTGCATGGAATCACAAAAGATCCCAAATAACCAAAGAAACTTAGAAAAAAGAACAAAGCTAGAAGCATCACACTGTTGATTTCAAAGTATATTGTGAAGCTATAGTAATCAAAAAAGAAGTATGGTATTGTCAGAAAACGAGACACATAAATCAATGAAACAGAATAGAGAGCCCAGAAGGAAACCCAGGCAGTTTATTTATATGCGGTCAATAATTTATGACAAAGAAGAAAAGAATATACCATAGTATATAGTATGGTATATAAACCAGATGTCCACATGTAAAAGAAACTGAAATCCTGTTTTATGCCACACACCCAAAAATTAACTTCAAATGGATGAAAGACTTAAGTCTAAGACCTAACACCATAAAAATCCCAGAAGAAAACATAGGGAATAAGCTCCTTGACATCAGTCTTGACAATAATTTTTTGGATTTGATACCAAAAACAAATGCAATTAAAGCAAAAATAAACAAAGTGGGACTATATCAAGTCAAAAAGCTTCTGCGCAGCAAAGGAAACCATCGACAAAGTTAAGAAGCAGTCTATGGAATAGGAGAAAAATTGGCACATTCTGATAAGGGCCTAGTACCCAATATGCATGCATGCTCAGTGGCTCCCGTCATGTCTGGCTCGGTGCAACTCTATGGACCGTAGCCTCCCAGGCTCCTCTGTCCGTGGGATTCTCCAGGCAAGCACAGTTGCCATGCCCTCTTCCCGGGGATCTCCCCAACCCAGGGATTGAACCCATGTCTCTTATGTCTCCTGCATTGGCAAGTGGGTTCTTTACCACTAGCGTCACCTCATATCCAGGAAGACCTAATATCCAATATATTGATTTCTAAAGAACACATACGAATCAGTAGCAAAAACACAGCAATCCATTTAAAAAGGGACAGAGAAACTGAACATGTTTTTTCAAAGACATACAAATAGCCAACAGCTAAATGGAAATGTGTTCAATATCACCAATCAGCAGGGAAAATGCACTTTTTAAAAACAGCTTTATTGAGACATAATTTACATACTACACTGTATCATTCACCCATTTAAAGTGTACAGTCCAGTGTTTTTCAGTGTATTTATATAGTTGTACGATCATCACCACAATCAATTTTAGAACATTTCATTGCTCCCTTTCCTCACAAAGCCCACCCACATTAGCAGTCACTCCCCGCTTCTCCCAAGGCCCTCTTCTCACACCTAGACAACCACTAACCTGCCTCTTGCTTCCATAGGTTTGCCTGTTCTGGGCATATACGTGGAATAACATAATATGTAACAGTTGTCTGCCTTCCCTCACTTGGCCTGTGTTTTAAGGTCCATCTATTTTGCAGCATGTATCAGTACTTCATTCTTTACTGGCAAAGAATATTCCATTGTATAGCTGTACCATGCCTATTTAGTCATTCATTCTTTGAGTTGTTTCCACGTTTTGGTTATTATGAATAAAGCTGTTACAAACTTTGTGTATGTGTTTTTGTGTGGACATATGTTTCAAACTCTCTTGGGCATATACCTAGAGAGAGAATTGTTATGTCATATGTTAACCCCTATGTTTAACCTTTTAGGAACTGCCAGACAACTTTCCAAAACAGTTGAATTGCTTCACTGTCCCACCAGAAATGTAGGAATATTCCAATTTCTCCACATCCTCACCAACACTTATTATTATGAGTCTTTTAAATTATACTCATCCTAGTGGGTATGAAGTGGTATCTGATTCTGCTTTTGATTTACATTTCCCTAATCCCATGGTTGGGCTTCCCAGGTGGTTCTAGTGGTAAAGAACCCTTCTGCCAATGCAGGAGACATAAGAGACTTGGGTTCGATCCCTAGATTGGGAAGATCCCTGGAGGAGGGCATGGCAACCCACTCCAGTATTCTTGCCTGGAGAATCCATGGACAGAGGAGCCTGGCGGACCACAGTCTATAGGATCGCAAAGAGTCGGACATGACTGAAGTGATTAACACACAGCACACAATCCCATGGTTAATGGTGTTGTTTATCTTTTCGTGTGCTTATTGGCCCTTTGTCTATCTTTGGAGACATGTCTATTGAGATCCTTTGCCCATTTTTTAGTTGGATTATTTGTCTCTTCATCATCAAGTTGTAGTGGTTCTTTACTCATTCAAAGTATATAAGTCCTTTATCAGATACACAGCTTGCAAATATGTTCTCCCATCCTGTTGGCTGTCCTTTCACTTTCTTGATAGCATTCTTTGGAGTTTTTAATTGTGAAAAAGTCTTGTTTACCTATTTTTTTTCTTTTTATTTTGTGCTGTAGCTATCATGCTTTGTAAGGATTGGTCACCCCTATGTCACAAATATACACCGTATTTTCTTCTATGAGTTTTACAGTTTTGGCTACTATATTTAGGCTTATGATTCATTTTGAGCTAATTTTTGTGTATAATGTGAGGGAAAGATTCAATTTCATTCCTTTGCATGAGGATATCCAGTTGTCCCAGGATCAATTACCCCCATTTTTAACGATACAATTCAATAAGTTTTAACAAATACACATGCTCACATCTCATTCCACCATCCCCACAATTTGCCTGTGCCCATCTGCAGTCCATTTTCCCAACTCCAGTCCTGAAAGGTCTACTTTCAGTCACTATAGCTTCAGTTCAGTTCATTTCAGTTGCTCAATCATGTCCAACTCTTTGCGACCCCGTGAACTGCAGCACGCCAGGCCTCCCTGTCCATCACCAACTCCCGGAGCCTACCCAAACTCATGTCCATTGAGTCGGTAATGCCACCCAACCATCTCATCCTCTTGTCATCCCCTTCTCCTCCTGCCCTCAATCTTTCCCAGCATCAGTCTTTTCAAATGAGTCAGCTCTTTGCATCAGGTGGCCAAAGTATTGGAGTTTCACCTTCAACATCAGTCCTTCCATTGGACACCCAAGGCTGATCTCCTTTAGGATGGACTGGTTGGATCTCCTTGCAGTCCAAGGGACTCTCAAGAGTCTTATCTAACACCACAGTTCAAAAGCATCCATTCTTCAGCACTCAGCCTTCTTTATAGTCTGACTGTCACATCCATACATGACTACTGGAAAAACCATAGCCTTGACTAGATGGACCTTTGTTGGCAAAGTAATGTCTCTGCTTTTTAATATGCTGTCTAGGTTGGTCATCACTTTCCTTCCACTATAGCTTAGATTTGCCTTTCCTCTAATTTTATATAAATGGAATCACAGGATGTACTTTTCTGGGTCTGGCATCTGCCATTATATTTTTATCATTTAGCTCTCCTGTATGAGGATTCTTCAGAAAAACAGAACCAATAGAACGTGTGTGGGGTGGGGGAGGGGACAGAACCAATTTTAAGGAACTGGCCCACACAGCTGTGGAGGCTGGTAAGCACAAACTCTGAGATACAGGATGGCAGGCCGGAGGCCCCGGGGTCTGGGGAAGAGCTGGTATTACAACTCAAGTCCAAGAGCAGTTTGCTGGCAGAATCCCCTCTTTTTTGGAGGAGGTCAGTCTTTTTCAATTAAGGCTTTTGACTGATTGGATGAGGCTCACTCACGTTGTGGGAAGAATCTGCTTTTCTCAAAGTCCACTGATTTAAATGCTAATCTGTTCTTAAAAGAATATCTTCACAGCAATGTCTAGACTGGTATTTGATCAAATGTCAGTATCACAGTCTAACCAAATTGACACCTAAAATTAACCATCCTGCCTCCCAGCAGACCTGTGAGGTGGACAATACCATTCCTATTTTGCAAGTTAGCAAACTGAGACCCAGGGCTTCCCAGGTAGCTCAGTGGTAAAGAATCTGCCTGCCAATGCAGGATACACAGGATCGATCCCTGGATGGAGAAGATCCCCTAGAAAAGGAAATGCCAACCCACTCTAGTACTCTTGCCTGGGAAATCCCACGGACAGAGGAGCCTGGCAAGCAACAGTCCATGGGGTTGCAAAAGGACATGACTTAGCAACTAAATAACAAACTGAGACCCAGAGAGGCTAACCTGTACCCATAAGAGGCATAATGAGACTCAAGCTAGCACTGTTTCTGCATCCTTATGTTCACCTGTTCCCAGTTCCCATCCATTTGGGGATCAAGAAGGATTTGCCGTGTTTGTCTATGATTGTATTTGTCAGACCTGAAACCCTTTCTTTGGGGTTTGCATCAACAGAACTAACCTTCAGTGTTCCTCCTTCCTCGCCGTGGAGCATGAAGCAGGGGAGGAGGGTCTCATGGCCCAGAACCTCCATCCCAGCAGGACCCCCCACCTGGCCTCCCGTTTTTGCACCCAGCCAGCCTCTTTCTCCCTCTGGCCACCAGACCTGCTTGGTCCCTGCCCCTTGCAGTGGCTGGATTGTCTTCTGGGTTATGGTCTCCCAGCTACAAAGAGAAGCCAGGTCTCCCAGTACTGCCCCAGGTGATCTGTGCTCCTCTCCAGACTCTGACATGTTGTCCCTCTTTATTTCCTTCCCTATTGGTAGCATCTTCTCCCGTCATCTGTCCTGGCCTCCTGCCTGGCTGCCATCCCTCTGTCCTTTTTATAACTCTGCTGAAAAAACAAAATCTCTGGATTGTTGTTTCCTCAAGTTCAGAGACCTGGGAAGGAACAAGCAAAGCAAGAAGCTCACTAATATAAACATATTTTTTAAATTGTCGGATTAAGCCTGAAAAGAAAGAGTCAGCAAAATTCCAAAGGCTTCCAGAAGCCTCCAGAGCCTTTCTTAGTGACCCCCCTCCTCATTCAGGAAATAAAACCTCCTGGCAACTTTAGCCCTCAGATCCTCTGATCTGACCCCTCTGCCTTAGTTCAGATACCAGACTGTTTGAGATTCAGTTTTCACATAATCTCGATAAACGCGAAGTCTTATTCTTCCATTTAAAGACACACTGTCTAAGTTTCAAAAAGACTGGGTTATCTTTGCCTTTGGCTTCCCAGGTGGTGCTAGTAGGAAAGAATCTGCCTGCCAATGCAGGAGACACAAGAGACGTGGGTTGGATCCCTGGGTCAGGAAGCTCCCCTAGAGAGAAGGAAAATGGCAACCCACTCCAGTATTCTTGCCTGGAAATTTTCAAGGACAGAGGAGCCTGGACAGAGGAGTCCATGGGGTCGCAAACAGCTGCACACAAGTGAACACCCACACATCTTTGCCTGGGTTCCCCTAAAGCAGAGCCCAAAACAAAGGCATGTGCAGGTAGTTTATTTGGGAAGTGGTCCCAGGGATCCAATACTTTGGCCACCTGATGTGAAGAACTGACCCACTGGAAAAGCCCCTGATGCTGGGAAAGACTGAAGGCAAAAGGAGAAAGAGTGACAGAGGATGAGATGGTTGGATGGCATCATCGACTCAATGGACATGAATTTGAGCAAACTCCAGGAGAGAGTAAAAGACAGGGAAGCCTGGTGTGCTGCAGTCCATGGGGTCACAGAGAGTGGGCCATGACTTAGCAACTGAACAACCCAGGGATCCAAAAATAGAACAGGAAGAATGAAATGAGACAGAGAAAGTCAGTACAAGGATGCATCATGGAGATGACCCTCTGAGGGCCCTTATGAAATATATCTCAGAATTGTGCGAGGAGGCATCATCCATCAGTCTCCGACTCCCATCGATCCAGGGTGGCTCCACAGGCATGAGCTCCCCCACACTTGAAGCTGATCATTAATCAGAGGAATCCCGGAGGCCTCTCCAAAAGGAACAATGGCGAGGTCTCAGGACGGGAAGCGAGAGCCATGTGCCAAGGCTTGAGGGCAGTACTTTCTGATTGTACCTGCACAAAGCCAGACAGAGTCCGCATGAGACTGGTCACTGCAGCTGCGGCTGGAGTAAGAGGTGAGGTCAAGAGGCTTTTATAGTCATATCATTATAGTTGGCGATCAATACAGGGCAGGGGCTGGAGGGGGGATGCATCTCAGCAGGGGAACACAGTGAAAAAAATCTTTGCGCCTTGGTAATTACTCTCAAAATGAGTCAGCAGTGTCATGCATATGCCAACCAAGCCAGTGGAAATTCAGCACAAGCCACAAAAATAAGGGCATAGGGCATCGGGACCTTCCTGGCGGTCCAATGGTTAAGACGCCACGGTTCCAATGCAGGAGACATGGGTTTGATCCCTGGTTGGGGAACTAAGATCCTACATGCCACATGGTACAAGCCAAAAACCATAAACAATAGAACAGCCAGAGGAGGGAGACATGGTGAGAGAGACATGGAGAAAAGTGATTCATCATGTCCTAGGCATGAGCACGGTACCCTGTTCCCTTGTAGCCCAGTTGGTCAAGAATCTGCCTGCAGTGCAGGAGACCCAGGTTTGATTCCTGGGTTGGGAAGATCCCCTGGAGAAGGAAATAGCAACCCACTCCAGTATTCTTGCCTGGAGAATCCCATGGATAGAGGAGGCTGGCAGGCTACAGTCCATGGGGTCGCAAGAGTTGGACACATCTTAGCGACTAAACCACCACCACCACCCTGCTCATAGTAGATTCTCAGTGAATAGTGATTGAATGGCAGAAGGAATGCGTGGGTCAAAGGTAGATGGAGAGTGCCAACAGATAAAAGGGTGTCACCTGCTTTAGAGTCAGATAGGCCTGAATATCCTCTGGCTCTGCGACTTACTACTTGAAGTTCATAAGCGAGTGACCCCTCAATTGCCATCTCTTGAACTCCCGCTGCCTATGAGTGAGTGACTACGGACTCACTTCATGACTGTTCTCATCTGTCCTTCACAAAATGAAAAACAGACCTCCACTTGTCAAGCTGGGCTTATCTCCACTTGGAGGAAGGGCATGCTTCTCTAACATGCAGGGTCAGTGAATGGACACCCATCATCAGTACAAAAGGAGAAACAGGGTCTATTATGGGCTACGATCACTGGCTTTGGAACAGATAGATATGGGTTCAGATCCTGACCCTACTAATCACTGGTCATGTAACCTTCAACAAATTATTCATACTTCAATTCTCTGCGTTGTAGTTTGCTTATTTGTAACATGTGGCTCACAAGGGTGATGTCAGAGGTTAGTTGTGAGCAGGAAGTATGCTTTATGGGAAGCACCCTTAGCCTCTCATAGTTGGTGCCCAGTAGACGATGATTACTGCCATCATTGCTGCTGCTGTTCACCCTGAGCCCCATCACTCCATGTCAGCCCCATCCATGGCAGAGCCTCTGTCCTTAATAACAGGGCCCCCTGCTCCCCTGCCCCACCTTTCATGGATTCATGGTTCTTCTCCCCATTCTTGGCCCAGGCTTGGTCAGGAGTTCCTGCCATGACAAACAGGCCTGATAATAAATGTTCAGTAAATACTAGCTGTCTGAATGGACAAGGATGGATGAAGGGAGGAAGCATCTATAAATAGACTGGCTGCATCCAGAATCTTAGGGTCTCCTCACTCTCTGGCTCCAGCCCCAAAGAGCTCAACCCCAGAAGCAGGTAGCAGAAATCACTACGTGATTACTGGGCAATTCAGACAGTGCCATGTATTGGGAAAAGCATGGGTTTTTTCATCAGAGACCTGTGTTCAAATTCTGTCTCAGTTGGGAGATGTCAGATGGACCAATTTCCTCTCCAGTTTCAGTCTCCTCATCTGGTAAATGACAACCGTGACCATACCAGTGATGACTCCACCCTCTTCTTCCTGGAAGTTTTGTGCAGATTAATTGAGATATTTCATGTAATTGACTTGTAGCATAGGAGATGTCCTACAGGATTAGTTTTTTCTGTATCTGCCCATGTCCTTCTCACTTAGGAACCCAGACTAATGAGGCAACCATCATCTCCCATATTGCTGGTTGCAATGGCAGAGGGAAAGAATGTTCTGGAAGGCCTTACATCTGCAACTAAATGCCCTAGCCTGGAGGTGACCCACATCACTTCAGCTCCCAATCCATTGGTCAGAATAGTCACATGACTTTAGCCAACAGCAAGGGGTCCAGGAAGTACAATCCTACCATGTCCCCAGAAAACAGAGAGCTAGAAATATCTAGAAAATAGCACTAATGACCACCACATTTATTAAGCTCCCTCTTGATTTCTTCAACATGGTGTAATTTACTGCTTCAACCCTGTAAAAGTGAAAATGTTAGTCACTCAGTCATGTCTGACTCTTTGTGACCCTTTGGACTGTAGCCCACAAGCTTACTCTGTCCATGGGATTCTCCAGGCAAGAATCCTGAAATGGATTGCCATTTCTTTCTCCAGGGGATCTTCCTGGAATTTGAGGTGGTCACCAAGGCCATGCAGGCTTCTGGAGGGCTGAGCTCTCCTAGGGTCTCTGAGCACAAATCTGCTTTTCTAAAGCTTCCTGGGTCCTCAGAACTGGGGCTTGGGGAGAGGACTGTGGGGTCCATGCTGGGGGCCAGGAGATGATGAAGACCTTGTTCTCCAACCCTGAGCCCCAGGGGACTGGCCCTGAACCTTCAAGCCATCCTCCTGTTAAGACCCAGCAGATATTAAAAATGAAGAAGATAGCCAAGCAGGGTTACAGAACTCGTGGCCTATTGTAAACGCTTGCCTTTTACTAACTAAAGCTTTTGCCACGTACCCACAGCCCAGTGACTGATGCATAACCTCACTGGGAAACAACTCTAAAAGTCTAGACGTGATGTCTTTCATGTGCATGAGAACTCCTCTGCCAAGGGGGAGTGAAGAGGTGGGAAAGGAACCTCGGTGTTGAGACTACTTGGAAAATTTCCCCTGTGGGCTCCAGTCTCGTCTTGCAGGAAGCTGGTTATGGCTTCAGTCTCATGGTTATGGGGTCAGTTCAGCCCTCAAGGCAACACTATTTCATGTTTAAAGTCTGGGACTGTTCAATCTGGGTAGGGCACACAGCTGGGACTGAATTCAGCCCTAAAGTCTCCCCATGAGTCTTTCATCAGGTCTGTCCTTTCCCCCGCTAGCAAGTCAGCCACTCATTTGGGACAACGCTCCTGGCTACTGGAGTATGGATGTGATGGAGAAGGGGAGGCTGAGACCTGCAGTGGCCCTGGAAGTCCTTGACACTTCAGGTAGAATTAGCTCTGCATAACAACTTCTCACCATCCTGGAGGATCCAAAGTCAGGTGTGAAAGGGGCCTCACCAGGACCCACCCTCAGTCTCCACGGGCTCATCCTAGCCTTTCATCTTCTGCTTCTCCCCTTCTCTGCTGACCCAGCCTGTCCCTTCTCCTCAGGCTCTTACTGGTTCTCCTGACCTCGCTCCAGGGACCTCTGGTCCATTCCAGCCACACACACAAATGTCCTTCTTTCATTCATTCATTTACTAATTCATTCAAAACTTATGGAACATTTATTGACTGCTGACTATCCTGGGCACGGCGCTGTGCCTTAAAGCCCCATCTGTAATCTCTTTTTTCTTTCCCATCTGGAATCTTGATCAGAGCAGACATGGCCCCCACCCTCATAGACCTTTCACTCTCATAATAGAGAAAGATCTTAAACTCATAACTACAGCAACCCAATTTAAAAAATAATGATAGTGGGTAAAACCTTTGAACAGACATCTCACCAAAGATGTACGGATGTATACAGGCAAATGAAAAGATGCTCAACATCAGTAAGCCATTAGGGAAATGAAAATTAAAATCACAGTGAGATACCACCACACCCTTATTCAAATGGCTACAACCCAAGAGACTGCCTATGCTGACACCTGCTGAGGAAGTAGCAGGACTAAGCCTCTCATTCGCTGCTGGCGGGAGTATAAAATGGTATAGCCACTTTGGCAAAGAGTTTAGCAGCTAGGTAAAAAGTTAAGCATATACCAATTATATGATCCAGCCATTGCATCCTAGATACTTACTCAAGAGAAATTAAAGCTTATGTTCATTTGAAGACCTATACACAAACCTTAACCGAAGCTTTATTTGTAATAGCCCAAACTTGGAATCAACCCTGGCAACCATCAACAGATAAATGGATATACAAATGATGATACTTCCAGATAATGAAATGCTTATTGTTCAGTCGCTAAAAAACAGAATCACTGATACGCTCAACAGTGTGGCTGAATCTCAAAATCATTATGCTGAGTGAAAGTGTGTACACGACAGGATAAAACATGTTTATACTCTAGGATCATCCAGTTATTTTAGAAAATTCTAGAATATACAAACCAGAAGGCAGATCCATTGTTGACCAGATGGGGGAAGGGTTGGGAGGGAGGAATCACAGAGGGTCATGAGGTAGCCTTTTAAGGGACAACAGGTATGCTCATTATGTTGATTACAGTGTTGGTTTAATGAGCAAAAATGTATGTCAAAATGTATCAAGTTTTACACTTTAAACACAGGCAGACCAATAAAGCAATTTTAAAAATTTCAACTACATGATGAATCACTTAATTATAGGTGAAATAAAGAGCTATAAGAGAGGCATCTTGGAGACTTAGAATGTACAACACATTAGGCTGGGGGTTGAAAAGCACTGGCGGAGAGCAAGCTTTAGTTGAGGTGGGAAAGATGTGTTGGAAATGGTGGGAGTCGGGGCAGAGGGCTGAGAGGTGGGGGCTCTGGGGGAGAAAAACCAATCCTGACTGGGGAACCAAGTGTGTCGGGGCCCCGGGGGCTTGGGAGGCAGTGTGGTGAGAGGAGCTCGGGGCCTCGAGCCTGTGTGATTTCCAGATACCCAGCTGTCTCGGGCAACGGAGACCTCCCATGAGGACCTTTACCCTCTTCATTGCCGTGGCTGGTCCCAGAATCATCACATGGTGGGGTCCCCCATTCTAGCCTGGGAAGCTAGGTCTACACAGGTCCCACACTGAGCCCTGAGCCCATCCCAGCCCTGGTGAAAGCCTCCAAGGCACAGCTTCCCTCGCTCCAGCAGGCAGGGTCTGCAGCCTGACCGTCCATCCCTTCTGTGTTTGGAGCAGCCAGCCACCCTTTGTTCTGGAATCTCGGTTAGAATCATCAGCTCTGCAACCTTCTGGGCCTCAGTTACCTCATCTGTAAAACGAGGATGATAATAGCAGGGGTTCACTGGATTGTTTTGAGGATTAAATGAGCTGACACTTATAAAGCACTTGGAAGAGTGCCTTATTCCTTTGGCTATATATGTAAAATGAAATGCTGTTCCACCCAATAAATATCAGGAACAACTCCGAGGAGGGTGGTGATGCGTCAGGGAGGAAGGGATGTGTCAGGTAGCAGCGGTAGCCTGGCCTTTCTGAGCTTGAGGGCATGGGTGTCTCTTCCAGCTCAGACAAACCAGGACGCTTCAGTTCTGTGCCTTCAGGCACTTTTGGCATCAAAAGTCTTCAGAGCTCCTCCTATCTGGCCATGAGGTCCCCACTGAGATTTCTCTGGCTGGAGTGAACTTCCTGATCTCCCAGAATTTCCCTAGCCTTTGTTGTGTGTGTGTGCGTGTGTACACACACGCACACACGCATGCATCTTTGCTTGGGAATGCTGGGCCTGCAAAGGGATGGATTCTTTCCCTGTCTTGCTTTCTGTTTTATTCTTTGTTCTTCATCAGCTCAAAAGAGAATGCATAAAATGCCTCTGCTTAGGGCTAGCTGTTCCATTCACGCCAAGCAAGTTACCGTCCCTTGCTTTGTAAATGGAACACAGCCCATTCTTCCATCCGTGGGCTCACACCGTATAAAGCCCCCTTTGATCCTCAACACCCTTGTGCATCTGGCAGAGCTACAGATGAGGAAACTGAGGCTCAGAGAGCTAAAGGCGCTTGCGCCTGGCGAGAGTACCTGCCGTGAAGAGTCACCATCAACCCCACGACGTGCTCCGCATGTGCGGGCTGTGTATATTACAGAAGACCTCCCCACGTGGGACCCCGTGTAGGAGAGCCACCAAACCCTCACAGGGCAGGAGAGGGCAGCTGTTATTACTCCCGATTTGCAGATGAGAAAACAAAGGTTTGGGGGATTAGTGGTATTTCCCACATTCCATGGTAAGTGGACTCAGTTAAATTCAACAAACACTTATTGAGCACCTAAAATGTGTCAGGGCTTCCCTGGTGGCTCAGTCGGTAAAGAATCCACCTGCAATGGAGGAGACCTGGGTTTGATCCCTGGGTTGGGAAGATCCCCTGGAGGAGGGCATGGCTCCAGTGTTCTTGCCTGGAGAACCCCAAGGACAGAGGAGCCTGGCGGGCTACAGTCTGTGGGGTCGCAAAGAGTCAGACAGGACTGACAGATTAAGCACACAAGATGTGTCAGCCCCTGTTCTAGGTCTTGGGGAATAAAAAGGAACCAGACAAGGCTCCCCACCTGTGAGGAACCAATTTTGGGATAAGGTGTAGGGGCTGTGAGCTGGGCGCTCAGAGGACTCTGGGGCAGCTCACAGAGGAGGGGGTTCTGGAAGACGTGACATGTGAGTGTTAAAGAATGAAACCGCTCAGTAAAGATGAGAAGAACATTTGAACACCAGGAACTGAAAATAAGCTTGAGGGAAGCATAGGTGTGTGGTGTGTGATGTATGTGTGGTCTGTGTGGTGTGTGTGTATGTGGCAGGTCAAATGTTTAGCAGATCTCAGTGGTCAGAGTGTGGTCTATGAAGTCAGAGGACGTAGGTTCAAATCCTACCTCCATTGCTTTCAGTTATTGGATCTTGGGGACATGACAGAACATCCCTGTGCTTCAGTTTTCCCATCTCTAAGTGGGGATAATGATAAGCTCTATTTTGAGGCATTACTGTGAAGATTTTGTTAGGCAATACTTAAGAAGCTCCTCCTAATAGCATATGGCATATAGTGAGCACACAATATATTGTTGCTATTGTTGTTATTGTGTACTCACTAAATCGTGTCCGACTCTCTTGTGACCCCATGGACTGTAGCCCACCAGGCTTCTCGCTGTTATTTCGCTAACGCTAACAGAACTTTCCAGACCTTCCTCGAAGGACTTCTGAGAACTTGAGCTGGAAAAGAATCACAGAGCCTTTGGGTTCAGGTGTTGTCCATCATATTTTCCCTAGAAATAAACCAAGAGCAAGCTAAGACTTCACACTGGAAAGTGACCTTGGAAGGCAGAAGGCACAGAGAGAGAGAAAGAGCAAAGCTTAGGTGGGAGGAAGGTATATTCAGGGTGTATTAAGGAAACAGCAAGTCTAGAGGTCTTTATTTAAGGGAAAGATTCTTATATAAAAGGAGACAAACCTACTCCACTTGACTCTTGCTCCAGAGGCCAGACAAGGGCAAAATAGACCAATGGAGAAAAGTTTCAACATTAGTCAGAGCGATGGAATGGGTTGCCTTAAAGGTAGTGAGCTTTCTGCCACTTATCCTTTCTGTTTAGGGGTATTTCAAGCAGAAGCTGGGGACCATCTGCTCTATCCTGCATTGGGTAGCCAGGATCATCTCTGAAGTCCCAATGAACCACTGAGCTAGCTCATTTGGTAGGACCAGAAATGCACAAGATGGGGAGGAGGAGAGGAGCCAACAAATGAGTACCAGGAGATGAGGCTGGAAAGGAGCACTGAACTGCCTTCCTTTGGCCACTAAGTCTCATCCTTCTGAATTAGGGATTGGCTATTACAGAAATGAAAGAATGATAGATTGTCCTATCAGTCATTTTCACTTTAGTATAAATTAGACGCAATGATCATTTTCTGCATGACAGCTGACTGATGATAGAAGAGGACAGAAGATACCAAAAGAAGAGAGAAAAGAACATGAGAATGAAATGGGCAGGGCTCTGAAACAAACTGCATTAATCTCAATTTCGCCAAAGAACAGCCCTGACAGCAAACAAAAAGGAAAGAAAAATAAATATTCAGTGGTGAATTCCCACCATCATTTATTCATTTCAGCAAAGAACTCTGGAGTACCAACTACATACCACACTGTGTGCAGGGCAGTGGGGACACTGAGTGAATCAAACATAGCTCCAGCCCCCAGGCTACTGGGAGACACACATGGAACTCCCAGTCATAAACCAGCATGGCCAATGCCGGGATGGAAGGATGTGCTCAGCAGGGCATGATCTTTCCCATCAACTGGGCCCCAGGCCTTTCTCTCAGAACCACCCCTTCCTCCTGGGAGGAACAGGTACCCGTTTCATAGACAGCTAAACAGAGACCCAAAGAGCAACCTCTTTGGGAAGCAGCAGAGTCAGGACTAGAACAGTACTGACTCAAAAGCTAGGCCCCTTTTCCCAAACACAAACACATTCCTTGGGGTCAGTTCCTGGAACATCCCCCAGCCCACGGGCCTTCCCACTCCATGGGTGGGCTTGCTCACCCCCTCCTTCCTTCCCGTGCTTCCTCTCCAGGATAAGGAAGACAGCCCACGACTGGTGAAAGCCTGTCTAGAGCTCTGAGCGGGTGGATAATTTGAATCTGACTGAAGCCATCTGCTTCAGGCCCCTGGGGGTCTGCGGCGGCCAGAGCAGTGCAGCTGCTCCCGACCCGACCCTGCAGGCAGCTCTCTCGGTGGAGCCCCTACGTGCAAAGAGTTTAAACATCTCCGGCCATAAGAAGGCCTGGCCGCCTTCCCAGTCACAAGGACTTGAGTCAGGGCTGGGGGCTTGGCCAGGTTTTTATTTTTCCTGGGTGCTCTTCTTTCTCGGGGGTCCTGAGGCAGAGCTGCAGGGATGGGGGCAGGCGGGTGGGGAGGGCAGGCAAAGGTTACCAAGGGCCATCAGGAAAATGCAGAGATGGGCAGCATTTCAGCCGTAACACATGGGCCCCTCCATCCTCCAGAAGGGCAAACTGAGACCCAGGGAAAAAGCAGAAGTGGGCTAAGATCCCACTGTGAGACCCCCTCTTCAAGGGTCATCTCACACGTTGCCAGGGACAGGAGGGGCAGTTGAGGGCGGCAGGGATGGGGGGAGGTGACAATCAAGCCAAACAGCCAGGCTCACAAGGAAATCCTACCCCTCTACACAAAGAACGCTACCCACAGGACCGTGCCTTATCTTGCCAACCTCTAAGGTTGGTATAGTCGCTTCTCTGGTGGCTCAGACAGTAAAGAGTCTGCCTGCAGTGCGGGAGACCTGGGTTCGATCCCTGGGTTGGGAAGATCCCCTGGAAAAGGCAATAGCAAGCCACTCCAGTATTCTTGCCTGGAAAATCCCATGGATGGAGGAGCCTGGCAGGCTACAGTCCATGGGGTCACAAAGAGTCAGACACGACTGAGCGAAGGGTGGTATATGGATGAGGATCCCAGGACACACAGAGGTTAGGTAACTTGCCCGAGATCACACAGCTGTGAAGAGCCTTTACTCCCCCTGAGAAGCAGTGCAGAGCAGGAGTGAGCCCCGAGTTCAGGGCTGGACTGCTGTCTGGGTTCAAACCCAGCTCTGTCACTTACAGGCTGTGTGAACTTGGGGAACTTGCCTTTCTGAGCCTCACTTAACCCCCTCTTTAAAATGGGGCTAACAGTACCCACCGCGTGCTGCTGTGACGATTACATGAGCTGAAACGGGTAAAAGACTCAGAGTTGTGTCTTGATAACAAAGCAAGTTCTTGACGCATGTTAATTGCTGTTACTACCGCGATCTGCTCTCAGCACGATGGTCAGGGGAATCCTTTGAAAAGGTCTGTCTGATCATCTCACTCCATGGCTTTCCCTCCATCCAGAACAAAAGTTCAGGTCTTAACCATGACCTCTGACTGACCTCTATCACCACCCTGTACCCACTTCCACCCCTGCCCCCATCCCCCACACGGCAGTCTCCTGCCTGAGGGCCTTTGCGCTGGTTCTTCCTTCTACCTGGACCACTCGGCCCCCAGGGATTAGCACAGCTCCTCCTTCAAGCATCTGTTCCAATGTCATCTTCGCTGTGAGGTCTGTCTTGACACCTGCTTCAAAACTGTCACCACCACCCACTTGCCTGCTTGATTTTCTCGGTGGCATTCGTTGCCAGCAGACACTCCAAAAGACGGCTTGCTTAGTTAGTTATTACAACTGTGTCATCTTTCTCCCCAACTGGAAAACAGTTCGTGATGGCAGGAATATCTGTGCTGTCTATTATGTCTCCAGCCTAGAACATGCCTGGCACAAAAGCGGGGCCCCAGGAAATATGATTTGAATGAATGAATGAATGAGTGACTACATCCATCTGTCACTACACTTGGAAGTCAGAGTCTAACACCAAAGAAACCAAGTCCCAAGTGTCAGAGGCAAGCCTGGAGGGGAGCAGAGCCAGGAGGTCGGGCCGAGGCAAGGACAGAGCTGAGGAAGGAAGAGTCTGAACCCCACACCCAACACCCAGCACATGTTAGACACCCATGAAATTCTTGTTGGGAGAATGGCAGGCAGGAGGGAGGAAGAGGTATTTACAAAACACCTGCTAGGCACTAAGGAAAAAAACCAACCAAGATATTCATTCATTCACAGACAAGTCGTTAAGACAGCCCTGTGCCAGACTGTTCTAGGGCCCCAGGAGTCGACATCCTGAATAGAAACAGGGAGGTATGATGTTCATGATCCCTGCCCTCTCTGACATCACAATCTGGTGAGAAGAAAGACACTAACCAGCTCTATATGTTGCATATTAACATCAGAACATTTCACAGATGAGGGAGCAGAGACTTAGGGCGTTTAGGCATCCTGGCTGCAGGGTGGCAAAGCCAGGTCAAGAATCAGCTGGGTCTGCCTGGCTCCCAACCCCCTTCTTCCTCCCAATTGAGTGTGGCTGGTGGCTGGTGCTCAGGGGTGGATGGGTGTGGTCTTGGGGACTGGGGCAGTGGGAAGGCAGGAAGAATGGCCTGGGCAAAGGGCCAGAGAGGGGACACAGGGAGCCAGGTCCGGGCCAGGGAGAAAGTCATTTGAAGGTGCAGCAGAAGAAAGTGAAATCAGAGACTGGGAGGAAACCAGATGCAGAGCCTGCAGACGGATGGCTTCGGTTTTCTGCTTCAGGAGCTAGGGAGACAGGGAAGGTCTGTGAGCTCAGGGCTCTTGAAGAGCAGCCTGGCAGCTTGCATCAGACTAATGAGAATCCAGTGGCAAGGAGGAGGCCTGGGGACTTTCCTGGTGGTCCAGTGGTGAAGAATCCGCCTGCCAGTGCAGGGGACACGGGTTTGATCCCTAGTCCAGGAACTAAGATCCCATGTGCCACTTGCGGTGGAGCAACTAAGTCCAGGCTTCACAACAAGAAGCCCTCGCACCACAACTGGAGAAAGCCCTATGCAGCAATGAAGACCCAGAGCAGCCACTAAATAAATAAATCTGTAATTTAAAATAAGGGGTTGGGGGGAAGGAGGCCTGGCCAGAGGCTGTCACCACGGGCAAGGAAAGAGGTGATAAGTGTCATGGGTGGAGGAAGCCACTGGCAGAAGCAAGTGCAAGGCCATCAACGAGGAAGGACTGAAGGGACTTGGAGGCCAACCAAGCCTGGAGGGGTGAGGCCGAGCGTCCTTAAGGTAACACCTTAGATGGAAACCAGAAATCACAAAGTGTTTTTCCCTGGTCACTGAAACTCTCCTGAGTCAAAGACAGCTTTAAAGAAGGAAAAATGCAGAACTGACATTCACAAAGCCCCTAGGATGGGCCAAGAACTGGGCTGGACATGCCATCTCATGTGAGTTTCACTCCCACTGGGTGCAGAAGGTGATTTTCACAACTTTATGGAGGAATATTTTACATATCCTATAATCTACCTATGTCAAGTTTACAATGAAAGAGTTTTTAGTAACCTTACCTAAGTTTTAGAATATTTTCATCACCCCCCAAAGACCCATCATACCCATTTATGTTAATCCTTGTTCTACCCTCTGCCTGCACCAGCCTGCTTTCTGCCTCTATAGGTTGGTTTTTTCCTAGACAGTCTTTATAAACAGAATCACACAATAGGTCTCTCATGTTTGGTTTCTTCCAAATAACATAATGGTTTTGAGGTTCTTCTCTGTTCTCATACATATCAGTAGATTGTTTCAAGGCTGAATAGTATTCTGTTGTATGTATAGGCCACATTTTGCTTATCCATCCATGAGCTGATGGACATGCATGTTTTTAGTTTTGACTGCTTGAATAATGAATAACGCTGCCATGAACATTCATGCACAAATCTTTGTGTGACCTATGTTTTCAGTTCTCTTAGATGGAATGGAATTGCTGGGTCATTTGGAAACTTTCACTGTTTAAGAAATGTGCACCAAAAAAATAAAAGAAATGTGAACAGTCTCGGCCCACCATTAAGAGATGCTAGCAGCTAGAAATGCCTGGGGACCCTCACCTGGGCCCAGACTACTTGTGGGGATCCCCACAGGAATTTCCCTAACTGGAACCAGTGTTGCAACTGGACAGGCCCTTGTGGTTCTTATTATAATTGTAAGATGAAGCCCAGAAACCACCATCAGGGAATTTGGGAAAAAACCAAGGTTTATTACTTGCAACCCCTGGAGGCTACACGACATGCTCAGGGCCACAGGGTAAGGTCACAGGGAGAGAGAGAGAGAAAGAGGACCTGGGGTTGAGGATGGATTTTGCAGGTTCGCTCTTTATCGGTGACCGGAAAACATAAGAACAGGAATTAACACATGGGAATGGAAAAGTAGGGTCACCCCAGCAATCAATCATCTGGGTCACCCAGGGCTTTTCCAAAGGGGAGCTTCATGCTTGGCTCTGTATATTTAGCTGTTTAGCTGGCAATGTGTTTATCAAGATGGGTATCTTTGAAATGGATGCCTCTGCCATGGAAAGCTTAAGGTCAAGCACTTACAATGAAAAAAGAAAAGAAAAAGCTCATTATCAGGCACTTATACTACAGTATTGTTACCGTCATTTTTCCTAGGAGGACACTGAAGTTCAGAGGTCAAGTGAATTGCCCTGTGACATGAGGTCAGAGCCCAATAAGGGAAGCTGATTGATTAAAATCCCGGACTGTAGATGTCAGTTGGTACTACTCGCCTTTGAAAGGGCTCTCCCCCACAGACCTATCCACTGTCCAATGCCAGCAAGCCCACCATTAGCACATCTTCCATTGTGTTAAGCACAGCATCTCTTCATTCTCAATTGCAAGCTGAATTTCCTGGCCATAGGGATGTGTTAATTCCCAAAGACCTTTCTGTAAATGATCTCCAGCCAGCAAGCTTGAAGCCCGCAAAAGGAGGAGAAAAAGAGACTAGTGAGGTGTAAAGAGGGCCTGGGAAAGAGGCAAAGATGTTTGCCTGGACTGGTCCTGACCCAGGGACCAGTTCAGTTCCCTTCAATCCATGTTCACTGGGTGTCTACCCTGGGCTAGGCCCTGTGCTGGGCACTTCAAGTGAAACAGAGCAAATCAGACCTGACTCTGCTCTTAGGATGGAGAAAGCAATGGCACCCCACTCCAGCGTTCTTGCCTAGAGAATCCCAGGGACAGGGGAGCCTGGTGGGCTGCCGTCTATGGGGTCGCACAGAGTCGGACACGACTGAAGCGACTTAGCAGCAGCAGCTGCTGCTCTTAGGAAGCTCACAGTCCATTGGGGCAAATGGATTCACCATCACACACCAAAGAGTGTGATCTTGGGGTAGATACCAGGACTCTGAGAGCCAGAGCAGAGACAGACCAACTCCCATTGGGGGAGACAGGACATCTTTCCTGGATGACGTGGCATTTGAATGGAGGCCGAGGAAGAGCTTTCCAGGCAGAGGGCTCAGCACGAGTGGCAGGGATATTCCAGGTGGACCCATGGGCATCTCCCATCACCTGGAGACTGAAGACTGAGATTAGAAGGCCGACCACTCAAATGCCTCAGGGGCTGAATGACCATCCGGACCAGTAAATCTGGCCCGACAGGAGATGTCATGAGCTGGGGCAACAGTATCCTGTCTCCAAGGATGGCTGCTCTTCAGCATGAGTCAGTTGTCTCCATGTGGGAATACCATCAGAACTGATATCCTCAATGTTTAAAAAAAAAAAAAAAAATCCAAATATTTTTGTGAAATATCCAGATTTGGCAGTGCCAGAAATACATTTCAAATTCTTTACACTCACCTGTGGGACAGACTTTGTCCAAGTGCCTCTGGTCTGCAACTGCTGGCCAATTTGCCGGGTCCAGGTATTTAACCCTGGACTCCCTACCCTCTCTTGGTCTTTGAGAGCTGGTCTTCGGGCCTGAGGGTTCCTCCAGCTCAAAAGGGATTGGCTGGGGAGGGAGGAGGGAGAGGGGTTCAGGGTGGGGGACACTTGCACACCCAAGGCTGATTCATGTCAATGTATGGCAAAATCCACTACAATATTGTAAAGTAGTTAGCCTCTAATTAAAATAAATTAATTTTAAAAAGAAAAAAAAAGGGATTGGCTGTAACAGGAGCCAAGCAGAACTCAGAAGAGAGAAGGGGGGTTGGGCGCTCCAGACAAAAGGGGAAGGAGATGAGCAGACATCAACCCCACCAGGAGCCAGTGTACGGGATTGACGGATTCTAATTACATCTCATTCTAATCCTTAACATTTATCTAAAAAGTGACGAGAGGCGGGCATGAGGGCGGTCACGAGCGTGCTCAGCCCCAGGGTTGCCGTGTGTCTAATTAGAAGTTTTCTCCCTCTTGATCACCTAAAGTCAAATTCATTTACTCTGCTCGAATTGAGGGTTTAATTGGTTCTTGTTTATCCTCCTCCTGTCTTCTCCCCCACTGCCTTTGCCTTCTTCCAAAGGGCTTCTCTGCGTGCCGGAAGCAGGCCACAGCCTCTCATTATGCAAGGCAATCCCTGTAAAGAGACCCGTTTGCGACTGTTCATGCCAGCCTGCGGCGGCAATGATGTTAGCCCAGGAGCACAAGTATTATTGCGGCCACGGTGGAGTAGGGCCTTGTGATGCCGTCTGATGGGAACTCAGGGTGGCCCAAGACAAAGGGGGGTGCTTCTTGGTCTAGGCAGGCCTCGCCCCCAATTCCTCCCTGCTGGGTCAAAAGGCCCCCTGTCCTCTCAATTTGTTGAGTGACTGAGCGGGCTTCATATCCCAGTTCTGGAAGAAAAGTAGTGGGAAGCAGCAGCTAGGGACCGAGCCCCCTACATCCGAGGATGTGGTGAAGGCAGTAAAACCACTTATTCTTTTGCCGATAAGATTTCTTCCCCTTCTTTTGTAGCCTCTCTCCTCTCTTGTCAATTAATGTCAAACAAGGCAGCTTCTCTTTGCGGGTAGAGAAGGTGGGAGGCAGCTACTGACCCCCAGGAGCTCTGTTTTTCAAATCAGACCCTCTCTGGATGCTGGGGAGAGAAGGAAGAGGAGGTCCAGACACAGGCGCAGAGTTCTGGGCTCAAGTCCCGGCATGATACAGAGTGGAGCTGGATCGGGACCCATCGCAGTCACATACCAGCCCTGTGACCCCGGGAGTACTTACTCCCTCTTTGTGACAGAGCGTTGACATGAACTTGCTATGAAGACTCCATGTACCTGCCACATGGCAAGAACTCATCACGCAACAGATGGCAGAGCAGTGTGTTACGTTGTTCGGAGCACTTAGCGAGGCATCTGGTACACAGTTAGTGCTCAATAAATAATAATCACTACTATTACCAGGTTAGCTAGCCTGTCTGGGCCTCGGGCTTCCCCATCTGTGAACTGGGGGTAATCACTGCCCCCTACCTGGCTCTTAGAGTTGTCAGGAGAAGGAAACGTGTTCATTGATACTGAGAGAAGAGCGTCTGGCACAGGGTTAGGGTTCTCTGTTATGTTAGCAATGATTATTCCAGTAGCTCTCTGAGGGTGGGCAAGTCACTTTACTCTGGACCTTAGTCTGCTCATCTGCAAAAAAAAAAAATAAATGAAAGATAAAAAAAAATGTAGCACCATCTGTCCTGCCTACCTCACAGGGTTGTTGTGATAATGAAATGAGATAGTGTTGATAAAAACATTCAGTGATCTGTAAGTGTTCTACAAGTGTTAGCTGTCAGCATCACCCCATTAAAAGGTAATTAGTTGGTAAATAAAGCGAAAGAATGAAGCATTTATCCTGCCTTTTCCATGCATACTGTGCCACTGGGTACCCAAATCGTAGATAAGGGACATTTCTCTTTTTAGAAGTATTCCTGCCTGCAGATGAAGACAGGATGGTAGGATGAGAATCTCACCATTTGCAACCCCTGATGGATAAATGGATCTAGATCTTGAACATCCACAGCTGCTGACATCCCCAGACTGGAGACGGCAGGCGCTGTGTGTCTCCCGACGGAAAAGCCAAATTTGAATCTGCTCAAGCCTCAAAAACTAATTGTCAGTTTACCAGGACTACAGAAGGCAGAGGATGAGTTAGAGGACGCCATGGGAATGAAACCGGTAAAGTCCACACAGGGAAAACACAGGACAAGCATCGTTTTCTTCAAAAAAAAAAAAAAAAATTAAAAGGAGAGAGGTACAGTCACTTTGGCAGACAGTTTGGTGGTTTCTCACACAACCAAACATACTCTTGCCATTCAATCCAGCAATTGTGCACTTCCTATTTACCCAAAGGTAGTTGAAAAATTACGTCCATGCCAAAACCTACACACGGATATTTATAGCAGCTTTATTCATAATTGCCAAAACTTGGAAGCAACCGAGATGTCCTCCAGTAGGTAAATGGATAAACTGTGGTACCTTCAGACAGTGGAGTAACCGGTGCTAAAAAAGAAATGAGTTATCAAGCCGGTGAAAAGACTAGGAGGAAACTTCAATGCATATCAGTGAGAGAGAGAAGTCAATCTGTAAAGGGTACATATTGCTTGAATCCCACCATATGACATTTTGGAAAAGGCAAAACTATGGACACAGTAAAAAGATCAGTGGTTGCCAGGGCTTATGGGAGGGATGACTAGGCAGAATACACAGAATTTTTAGGGCAGTGAAAACACTGTGTGATGCCATAATGATGGATACCCGTCCTCATACATTTGTCCAAACCCATGGCGTGCACAACACCGAGAATCAACCCTCGTGTACTATGGACTCTGAGTGATTATGGAGTGTCAGTGTAGGATCGCTGATTGTAACAAACGTACCTCTCTGGTAGGGATGTTGAAAATGGGCTGTTGAAAATGTTTCTGCCAGGCTAGAAACACAGGACGCACAGGAACTCTCTGTACCTTCCTCTCAATTTTGAACCTAAAGCTGTTCCAAGAGACAAAGTCTATTTTTAAAAATGAAAGAGAGGAATTGAGAAGGATTATAGATTAAAGGAGACAGATATATCAACCAACCTCCTTAGGCTCCTGATTCAAACCAACTATAAAATAAGCTTAAGAGGTGTGTAAGGCAACTGGGAATTTGAACAGTTGCTGGATATTTGATGATATTAAGAATTTATTCTTAATTTTTTAGTGGAATAACTATTGTGGTTATGTAAAAAATTGTAGAAAAATGTACCGAGCTGAATACGGATAGAATATACAGTGCCTGGGGCATATTCGCTTCAAAATGATACAGGGGAGTGGGTAGATGTAGACGTGAAACATGATTGATCATTGTTAAAGCTAGATGACAGATGGAGGAGCTATCAAGATAATAGTCTCCCTACATTTGTATATGTTTGAATTTTTCCACAATAAAACATCAAAGGGAAAAGTTAAATTAGCCAAGGACAAGCCTGGATTGGGAATTCTGAGATTACATGCACTGCAAATACTTTAGGGGGCCTTTTGAGAAAGTCAGAGGCCCGTGGTCAATCTTCCTAAGGCCATTGGACCACCCTTTGAGTCCGTGATAAACTTGTTCCTTTGGGTGCCCATAATGATACTCTCCGAGAGTATATAGGAGGTGATTTTTATAGTCATTTTAAATAAACAGTTAGGGGTACTCACCTTCTGAGGCAAGGCTGGGATAATCAGGGAAGGCTACCTGAAGGAGGTGACCTAAAAGAAGGAAAGTGCCAAAGCAAAGGCTCAAAGCAAAGGTTCACAGCTGTCCTGGGACTGTAAGGCGAAAGGTTTGGTTGAAGCAAGGAAGGGGAACTGCAGGTGCTAAATTGAAAGCCAGACTCGAACTTTGAATGCCAGGTGAAGAAGTCTGATTTTCTTGAATTTGCATAACTCAATAGCTCCATAACGCCCACAGCAGAGTCACGTGTTTCTCTATGATTTAATAGGGTAGCGGTCTTAAGCAAGCTGGATTAGCAGAGAGAAAAATAGAGGGAAAGACGAAGGAGGCAGGAAGGGAGGGAAGCAGGAAGCCTCATATCTCAGATGGCTGAGAAATAGACCAGCATTTCTCAAAGGAACCTCAAGAAACCTTGGTCCCTCAAGATCCGCCACAAAAGCGGGGTACCATGGACAGGAGTTTGAGAAATACTGCATTGGCTCCTCTTAGCATCACACTTCTTATTAGCATAAGAAGTGCTAATTTACCTTCTTAAATGTACTGAGAAGTCCAAAAACAAGTAAGTCATTTTAATTTTGTTTAAGCATTTTGTCACAAAATACCCCCCTCTCTCTCCATTTTTAGGAAACTGTGGCCCAGACCACCAGGCAGTTGTGACAAAGTTTCCAGACCTTCCTGTTCCAGGCCACCTGCCAATCTCTTGTCCCATCTCCCCACACCCCTCCCTGCCTTTTGGCCCTGAAGCCGAGCTGACCCATCTTGCCAGCATCTCTGCAGTGCGCTGAGGGGGCTTGGGAAAGCATTAGGGTCTCAGTGGGCCCATCAGTCCAAGCCTCCCTGTCACAGGTTTTCAGTAAGGGTAAACCAGTTACATCAGATGGGGAGAAATACAGGAGCAGCTGCCAAGCAGACCCTCCCCTCACTTCTGGAGCAGTGTGAGAGCTGTCGGCCTTGAAGAGCCCAGACCTGACACTGGCTTGGACTTTGTGCAGAATTACAAGCCTTTGCCCTTGATCCTGGGGAGGGCAGCAGGGAATGGGGAGGGGGCAGAGTCGAGACTTCTGTCCCTCCAGCCCCGGCACTGCAGGAGGACTCCTGGTGGGCTCCAGGATGAGCTTGTGCCCAGAATGACCCAGGTTGCACCAACCCACCCGCCTGCCAACACCCAGCCTGGGTGATCAGGTGGGAAGTGAAGAGGACCACCCACCCCCCAACCCCATCCCTTTGCTGGACTGGAGCTGTTGGTCTAAGGGTAGGAGGGTTCTGGGCGGGGGGCGAGGCGGGGGGTGCTGCTCTCCTCCTCGCCCCTCCCATCCCACTCACTCATGCTCTGAACTCATAAACCAGACTCATAAAGAGCCTGGTCCTTATGGGATGTCTTTTCCTGCAGGAGACCGGGGAAGGGGGCATGCAGAAAGTTCACTTTAAACTTAATAAGGAAATAATTCATATAGAATATTAGAAGGACACAAGTGCTGTGGAAGACAAAGAAAGCTGAGCAGGTAAAGAAGAGGGAGTGTTGGGGAGGGGTACCTCCAATCCCACCTCCCTGCCTTATATTTCTTCATAGCACTTACTGAACTCTGATGAACTGTATCACTCACTCACTCACCTGTTTAGCGTCTCTCTCTCTCCACAAAAGTGGATGCTCCGTAGGGTCAGGAGCTTTGTCTGTTTTGTTCAGAGCTGTTCCCATGTCGTAAATGCTCAGTAAATATTTGTTCAATGAATGAAGCAGTCTGTGTGCCTGGGCGTCCATACCCAACATCCCCTGCCCTCCCTCTGGGGAGGGAGTTTCCTTTGGCAGCTGACGCAGCCCTGCCCTGGCCATGCCAGGCGCTGGCCAGGAGCAAGACTGGCTCCCCGTCAGCACCTCCCCGCAGAAAGGCTGAGCGCGGGCCCATCCCTGTTAGGGATGAAGAACTAGGAGAAAACTCCAGGGCTGGGACCTAGGAGGCAGGCCAGTGTGGAGGGAAGGTCCCGAGTGCGCAAATCTCACTCAGAATACATCCAGAATCTGACCTTTTCTTACCACCACCCGCACCCCGGGGCCCAGCTGCCATCATGTTTCCCCTGCATTACTGCAGCAGCCATTACCACATTACCCACCTGCTCTGCCCAGCCAGGACCATCCTGTTAAACATCAGTCAGGTCTTGTCATTCCTCCACTTAAAGTCCTCTGAAGGCTCCCTTCTCACTCAGAACAAAAGCCTGTGCCTTAGCCCACAATGTGGGATGTGTGGGATCTTGCCCCTCACATCCCCTATGGTCTCTTTCTAACCTAACTCCTTCTTTCTCATCCTGAAGTACCATTGACTTTCCTACCCCAGGACCTTTGCACTTTCTATTCTCTCTGCCTGGAACTCTCTGCTCCTGATATCCCTGGGGCCTGGGGCCTGTACCTTCATAGTATTCAGCTGACTGCTCAATACTGTCTCTTCCTCTTCTACCACCTTACCTGACCATCCCACTCCAAAGATCACCCCCCAATCTCTCTCTATTTTTTCTGTATTTACTTTTCCCTCATGGCTTTTTTCTGGAGAAGGCAATGGCGCCCCACTCCAGTACTCTTGCCTGGAGAATCCCATGAACAGAGGAGCCTGGTAGGCTGCAGTCCATGGGGTGCGACTTCACTTTCACTTTTCGCTTTCATGCATTGGAGAAGGAAATGGCAACCCACTCCAGTATTCTTGCCTGAGAATCCCAGGGACGGGGGGCCTGGTGGGCTGCCCTGTATGGGGTCGCACAGAGTCGGTCATGACCGAAGTGACTTAGCAGCAGCAGCATGCCTTTTTTCACCACTTGACATTATACTATACATTATTCAACTGCCTGTTGTTTATGTCAAAAAATATAAGCTTCATGAGGACAACAGTGCTGCTATTTTGCTAACCACTGTATTCCCAGCACCTAGAATGGTACCCGGCACATAGTAGGTGCTCAGTAAATTTTTGTTGAATGAATGAAAAACCCAGACTTACCATTTTCGATGGGCACTGCAAGAAGACAAGTTCCCCAGGGAACACGGACAGCGGTCCTCATCTTACCAAGGAGGAGACACGTTCAGAGAGAGCCCGGAAACTGTGTCAGGTCACGGCCCCAACTTGGGGCGTGGCCAAGCTTATCCCCGCCCCCTACCTCCCCCTCCCCCGCCCCCAGACTCGAGGGCTCCCTGTGTCCGGACGGCCGGCCCTTCATGGGTAGCCCAGACCACGGTAGCTCTGGGGACAGTGGAAACCCTGTGGCTGAGAGGTGAGCCAGTGGTTCCTCTACCCCGTCCTCATACCTGACTCACCTTTCAGGGCGTGGGCAGGGGCAGGTAAGAGGACGGGGCAGCAGCCCACGACATGTCTGGCTGTCGGAAAACCATGTCGGGTGCTGCCGGGCTCCAGAGGGCATCCCCTGTGGCTCAGCGATAAAGAATCTGCCCTCCATGCAGGAGCCTCAGGAGACTCCGGTTCGATCCCTGGGCCGGGAAGATCCCCTGGAGGAGGGTTTGGATCTCAGGAGCAGAGAGTTCCAGGCAGAGGGAATAGAAAGTGCAAAGGCCCTGGGGCAGGAATGTCAATGGTACTTTAGGATGAGGAAGGAGTTAGGTTAAAAAGAGACTGTAGGGGATGTGAGGGGCCAGAGCCCATCAGCTTTGTGGGCTAAGGCACAGGCTTTTGTTCTGAGTGAGAAGGGAGCCTTCAGAGGACTTTAAGTGGAGGAATGACAAGACCTGACTGATGTTTAACAGGATGGTCTTGGCTGGGCAGAGCAGGGAAGTGGCCGCTGAAGTAACGCAGTATTCTCTTTGTGGCTCAGCTGGTAAAAGAATCTGACTGCAATGAGGGAGACCCTAGTTCAATTCCTGGATCAGGAAGATCCGCTGGAGAAGGGATAGGCTACCCACTCCAGTATTCTTGGGCTTCCCTTGTGGGTCAGCTGGTAAAGAATCCACCTGCAAAGTAGGAGACCTGGGTTTGATCCCTGGGTTGGGAAGATCCCCTGGAGAAGGGAAAGGCTACCCACTCCAGTATTCTGGCCTGGAGAATTCCATGGACTGTTCAGGGCTTCCCTGGTGGCTCAGATGGTAAAGCGTCTGTCTTCAATGCAGGAGACCCAGGTTCGATCCCTGGGTTGGGGAGATCCCTTGTAGAAGAAAATGGCAGCCCACTCCAGTATTCTAGCCTGGAAAATCCCTGTGGATGGAGGAGCCTGGCAGACTACAGTCCATGGGGTTGCAAAGAGTCGGACACAACTGAAGTGCCTTAGCAGCAGCAGCAGCCAAGCTCTAAAAGCTTCAGTGACTAATATGCTTGTGTCAAAAAAAAAACTCAGATAAACATTTTCCTCCCCCAAACAAAAGGTGCACAGCCCACCTGGTAGTCCAGGAGTGGGTCCAGCAGCAGGGGGATTGGGTGGATTGGTTACCCTGCCCCCAAGGTGAGGCTTAGCTGGTGGGCGGAGGAGTTGGCCCAGCCCCAGAAGACTCCAGGCTGCCCTAGGACTGTGCTCTTGAGTCTCCAGGCAGTCAATGCTACACTTGCTCCAGGAATAGACTGGAGTCTTTTCCACCTCCTCAGCCTCTACCCTGGGGACAGGGAGGCAGGTCCTCTCTGTTCCCAGATCCTCCAAACCTATTTCAGTAGAAAACAGGGAGGGGTCAGGACAAGCATGTGGCCCATCTCCAACGCACAACCCCATGCTCCTCCTATCACTGAACCTTCCCTCAGCTGAGGAAGCATCATCTGGCCTGGGGACTTGGAGCATCCTGCATCTTCCAAATATTTGGTTCTTTCCACCACCAGCCCCGCCCCCCAGCCAGGTGTCAGTTTTTGACACTCAGAAAGAACCAACTAACTTCTGGTGGGTCATCTGTCCCCTGAGGCAGTGAATGTTCTGAGTCCAAATGCCCTATAAAAGAAGAAGAAATGCCAGGGAAGGAAGGAAGATTAATATTTCAAAAAGAAAACCATCTGGCCATATAATTTTACATTTATTCTTGTGATCAATTAATCTCTGTCTCCCCTAGACCGTGAATTCTGTGAGGGCAGGACCCGCATCTGATGTGGCACACTGTCCTAACTCCAGTGTCTGGGATGGGGCCTGATACATGAGGGAGAATGAAGATTCAGTGAATGAAGGATTGACCAGCCCCCTCCCTGGGACTGCCTAGGTGAGCTCAGAAAGGACCCCTAGGACCAAGGAAGTGAGGGGGCTGAACCAGACCTGTGGTTGCCAAGCTGGGGTCTGTGGAGGCACTTGTGTGAATCTTGTTTTCAAAGGTCTGATCAAAGGTTAGTCCTCCTCCCTTCCTTGTGGATGCTTGGCACTGGCTCACCAAGATGGCAGCCTCTTGGATTTTCCCCAGAGCTGTAACAAATGTCCAGGGACACGGGCTGGCTCACAGTGACATCACAGAGGCCAACTCCCACTCCAGATCACATGCCCGACTGCCAGTTACCACCTGATACTCAATGGACCTGGGAAGGGCCTGCACCACCCTGCAAAGGTGGGTTGTGGCAGACACAGTATTGCAGAGAGCATGACACATAGGGTTACCTAACGATCCACATGAGCTTCGACGGGGAAAAGATTTAGGATTCCAGCTTAGCAGCTACTTAAAGTGAAAGTGTCAGTCGCTCAGTCACGTCCAACTCTTTGCAACCCCATGGACTATAACCAGCCAGGCTCTTCTGTCCATGGAATTCCCCAGGCAAGAATACTGGAATGGGTTGCTATCTCCTTCTCCAGGGGATCTTCCCGACCCAGGAATCGAACTAAGGTCTCCTGCATTGCAGGCAGATTCTTTACCAACTGAGCTATCAGGGAAGCCCAGGATTTAAACCCAACCTTTCTGACCCCAGGGCACATGCTCTTAGGCACTGAAGTTTCAGTGCTTACAACATGTATTAAGTTTCATTGCAGGCCCCTAGTGAGTCCAGGGGCTTCCCTGGTGGCTCAGTCGTAAAGAATCCACCTTCAGTGCAGGAGACCTGGGTTTGATTCCTGGGTCAGGAAGATACCCTGGAGAAAGAAATGGCAACCCACTCCAGTATGCTTATCTGGAAATCCCACGGACAGAGGAGCTAAGTGGGCTACAGCCCATTGGGTTGCAAGAGTCAGACACGACTTAGTGGCTAAACCACTCCCAGTGAGTCCATGAACAGAGTCATAACAGAAGCTCGGAGATGTCAAAAAATCTCCCTGAGTTGACATAGCTGGTCAGGCTGGAGGAAGGCACCCAACCCAGTTCTGATTCTACACTCCTACGGTTCCCAACTCTCCATAAAGGCTGGATCAGCCAGAGCCTGGGGCACTGGTGTTTAAAGCAGCTACTTTTTCAGTGCCTTTAAAGCCCCCACCACCACCACACCTCCTTGAATTTCATGAACAGCCCAGTCTGCTCCCACCCACCATGAGATCCTCAGACAGAACAGGTAGCTCCCTCAGTCAGGAAGCTGTGACTGCTGAACTGACCTGCCGGCCGCACCTTTCTCTTCTCACTGCCTCGTAGGAGCTGTCGGTTGTCTTGGATACAGCAGGAGATAAGAACGGATGGCAGCTGAGGTCGCAGCAGGAGCTGGACAGGCTGTGGACAGGGAGAAATGGCTTCCCAGACAGGCTCATGCCCTTTCACCCAGCCTGGAGTGAGAGAGGAGTCTGTGTAGGAGACCTGAGGTCTCTGAAAGATCGCCTGGAGGAAGAGGGATGGGCTTGGAGTAGCGGGGAGGTAAGTCAGCTGCCCAAGGCCTCCATGTCTAATTATAAGGCTGAGAGGAAGAGGGCATGTCATAGAGTCACCTGGAATGTCAAGGGGTGGGAATGGCCACTGGAGGGTCCCCCTGCCCTGCCATCTACAGGGCAAGGATCTAGAGCTAGGCTGGCTTCCCAGGGCTGGGACAGATGTGGCCCTTCTCCACTCCACCATAAAATTAAATCAACAAGGGCTTCCCTGGTGGCCCAACAGAAAAGAATCCACCTGTCAATGCGGGAGACATGGGTTCGATCCCAGATCCAGGAAGATCCCACATGCCGTGGAATAATTAAGCCATGACTGTTGAGCCTGTGCTCTAGAGCCTGGAAGTTGCAACTACTGAGCACACATATCACAACTGCTGAAGCCCTAGAGCCCGAGAGCCCATGTTCCGAAACAAGAGAATCCACTGCAAGGAGAAGCCTGCGCACTGCAACTAGAGAGTAGCCCCTACTCCCCGCAACTAGAGAAAAGCCTGAGCGGCAATAAAGACCCAGCAAGGCCAAAAATAAATAAATAATAAAATTATTTGTTAAAAATCAGCAGGCAAGGAGGAGGCAGCTGTGGCCTGAGAGAAGAAGATGCCTTGAGTCGTTCGGACTAGATCTGAATCCTCCTAGGTGTGTGACTTTGGGAAGCGTTCTTTATCTCTCTGAGTCTCAGTCTCTCATCTGGAAAATGGGGATAAGCATCACTTATCTCGTGGGTTGCTATAAGCCCTAAGTGAGAAGAGGTGTTGAGAGCTTCTCATAAACCACACATGCCGTGTCGGAGCGATGGCAAAGGGACACTGCGGCCCTCCTGTCCTTCTGGCTCCCCCAGCCCTGCTACTCCTCCAAGTCCTGGATGAGACCCCCTAAGCACCACTCCCCAGAGATCAAAGGGCCCATCAAAGCCATCTGGCCCAAATGGCCTGGGTTTACAGTTGGGAAATTGAAGGCCCAGTGAGGAGGCCTTGGCTGGAACTGGGTTTCCTAACTCGGGCTCTTTCTGCTGCATCATGTATGTGGTCGAAGCCTACCCTCCTGCACCCCATGCTCCCTGGCCTGAGCCTGAGGTGGGGGTGGGGAGTGAGCCCCCTGCTTCACGGCCCCTAATCCGCTAATCCAGCCCATCTTCTGAGTGAAGTGGTGCTTCCACATCACATTAGGAGGCGGGGCTCCCAAGGAGACCCCTGGATGGTATCTGTATGAAAAGAAATCTAAAATCCGAGGGTAGCCTCTGTGGAAGACATCTGAGATTTGGGTGTCTGACCTTATCTGTGCCTGCTTAGCTTAGTTTTTTAATTGTTATTCAATTTGTTCTTTTATTTTTTTTTTAATTTTCAATTCTTTTTTTATATGAATTTATTTATTTTAATTGGAGGCTAATTACTTTACAATATTGTATTGGTTTTGCCATACATTGACATGAATCTGCCATGGGTGATTTGTTCTCTTAAGTAGGATGCACACATACTTGGTACAAGATTCAACAGGCATAACAGGGTTAATACACAGGAAAGCAAGCTCCCTCCTCTCCTGGCTCCCAGTCATTTGGTTTTCCTCCCCAGAGGGCAGCTATTGCTCCCAGATTCAAGTGACTGACTTTACACCTTTATAAGCAAAAGCGCACATGTATTTATGCAGTCTTTCTATATTGCATAAATAGTAGCATTCCATACACATGGTTCTGGACCTTGCCTTTTTTTCTCACCCAACAACCTGTCTTGGTGATCTTCTCTCCTCAGGACAAGGAGAGCTGCTGTTTTCTTTTTCATGCCTGCATAGTATTTCACTACCTGGATCATTTATTCGCCAGTCTCCTCTTCATGATCCCTTCTGCTCTTTCTCATCAAGCTATCATAGTGCTGCAATAAATTATCATGTTGTATGTAGGATAAGTTCCAAGAAGCTGAATCCCTGGGTCAAGGCATATGTATGCTTTTCATTTTGATAGATAATAAGTTGTCCTCCATAGAGGTAGGACCAACATTATTGGAGAGTACCTATTGTTCCATACCAATTTCAACTCAGCATATTATATTTTCTAACCTTGCTCAAGCTGATAGATAAAACTGGTATCTCTGCTTATTTTTAATTTTCTCCTTTTCTATTATAGGAGAAAATGAGCAACCTTGCATATGCTTAAGATCCGTTTGTAGTTCCTTTCCCAAAAACTGTCCATACCTAATCACTTTCCACATTTCTCACGGTTTTCTTTTTCTTACTGATCTGTGGGAGCTCTTAATATATTGAAGATTTTAGCCTCTGTCTGTGATAACAGCTTCAAATATTTTCCCAGTTTTTCATTTGTCTTTTGATTCTTACAGTGCTTATTTCCATGAAGATATTTTTGATATCACCAAATCTACTCATCTGGATGTTGTGGAATTTCTAAGGTTTGTATCATACTTAGAAATCCTCTAAATTTTAAACCTGGACCCACACTGACTCTCCATGTTGGTGTCTGGCCTGACCTTTCCTTCCTGGTTTGACCCACAGTCAATGCTGGCAGCTAATATCCATATCCAGCCTCTGCTGGGCAGCCCCACCTGGCTTTGGCTAGATGTCCCCCTTCCCTTATCCCTACCCTACCTCTGTAGTTTGGCCCTTGACTTCCTGCCACTTTCTCAGCCCCCAACTTCTGTGCCTGCCCAGCTTCTTCCCAGCCTGCTGCAATCCCTCTGGCCCCTACTCATCATCCCACCCACTCCATGTAAAGCAGTGTCTTAATGGCATTCTTCCTCATTCCCTACTTCTCCCCCATGGACCACATTTATCCAGCCAGCCCAGCCTCCCTGCTCCTTTTGGAACACAACTACACACAGGGCCTTGACTTTGAACCTCTGCCTCCTTGGTGAAACTGGAGTGGTAGGGGGTCCATGGGCAATACAGTGGGTAAGCTGGGGTTGGGGGAGCAGAAAGGAGGAAGAGAGGAGTCTTCGCAAACCTTCACTAGCAAATTCCAACATGGCGCCCTCCATCCCAGCAACTTAGCTGAATTTCTATCTTTATTAATCAAATAACAAATTTAATTAATTACCTTAAATTGCTCTAATTGAATCTAGAACGAGAGCATGGACAAAATCCTGGTAAGTAATGAACTCAGACATTTCCAGCATCCGGAATTGAAATGATCTTTAATTTCAATTTGGGAGCAAAACTAACGTGACTGCAGTCAAACCCTCCCCCTCCAGCCTGCTCCCTGACAGCCTCGTCACCACCCAGTGTGCCAAAAAGACCTCCAAATTCTGTTCTCCCTTTTTAACAGTGATGATCTTTCTGCCTCGACTTATCCCAACCAAGAAATGGGTGCAAGCCCCACCTGCAAGTGCTCGCTGAGTGCCACCAGGTGCCTGGCGAGTGTACAATAACAGACCTGGTAGAGGCGCAAATAATGAGACAGCGGCCAAGTCAGGAGCCAGATCCATCCTTGCCTCCCTGCGGTTCCTCCTGCTGCGCCCTCTGACAGGAGCGCCTTTTCCCTGCTATTTTCCGGCTGTCACATCCCCGCTTTCAAGGTCAGTTCAAAAGTCTCCTTCAAAGGAAAGCCACCCCCCCTCTACAGAAAGGAGTCAGATGGACCAAGATGTTTTCTGTGCAGTTGCCCTCCCAGGGGTAGCCCTGGGCCAGGGGCAGGAGGAATGGAACAAAGCTTTTTTGGTGTGGGAGGATGCCAATGCATTCTCTGGATATTAGAGGTGAGGAAACAGGCTCAGAGAAGTCAAGTACTTTTCCCTGATCACACAGCTGGATGGTAGCTAAAGCCACACA
The DNA here is from genome assembly GCF_019320065.1 of Cervus canadensis. Lineage (NCBI taxonomy): Eukaryota > Metazoa > Chordata > Mammalia > Artiodactyla > Cervidae > Cervus > Cervus canadensis. Next base: position 69,673,058 of record NC_057396.1, read on the forward strand.
CGAAACCCTCGCTGACATGGCTGCCTTTCTGGCTTTGCCTGCGTATTAGTAGAGAAAGCCACACCTCAGAAACCTCCCTTAAAGCCCATCTTTCCATCAAATCTTTTCCCTGATCCTCCAGATCCCTTCAGTCCCCAGTCTTCCTGCTCCCCTTACATGCTTTTCCTTCCCTGGCTCTCTCCATCCTGCACTTGGCTTTGTTCCAGAATGACTTCCAGGTGATCTGTTTGATTAAGAAAAAAGGATGCAAGGACAGCCAAAACACTAAAATTTTCATTCTTATTGTTACAGAGTTTTTTGGTATCATTATTTTATTATTATTCTTCCCTTCAGCTGCCAAGTCTCTGCAACATCCCTTCCATTATGCCATGCTCCTGCCCTAACACCTCCAGTGGCTCCCTATTACTTCTGTCCTCAAGTCAGAGCTCAGTCATTCACTGAACAGTGAAAAATATCCTAACAGGTAGTATGCACTATTATTACAATCATGAGAGGCAGCCATTCCTTTCATTTCCACTTGATCAATTCGGGGTGCAGAGAGGATCACAGAGCTGGGATTCAAATCCTGGTCTCTCCTGCTCCAAAAGGCTCCAGAGCCAGCTCCAGCCCCACAGTGTGGGACAGCCCCATCAGGTGCTGGATGCAAGCACCTGCTCCAGCAGGACCCTAAGGGCCATACTTCTGGGACAGAACTAAAGAACCACCCATGGTCCCTGCCCTCAAGACGCTTCCAGTCTCAGAGAAGACATAAGCCCAGGTGACCAGCTCTGGAAGAGGCAAATAGATGCCACTGCATGTTCAGAGAGGGAGGCCAGCTTCAGCCCTCCAGGGAACTGCCCTCTCCCCTCCAGAAGCTGGGTGTGGAAGGGAGAGGGACAAGGGAGCCACCACCATGAGCAGCGCATCACCCCTCACCTGCAGTCACATCCCTGAGCTGGTCCATTTGGGACATGGGCAGGCAGAGAGGTGGGGCTGGTGGGGCTCACCAGGGAGCTGATGGGGCCTTTCACGCTCCTCCAGACTGGGGGGGTGAGTGTGGTTGAGTGCTGGCCACCCTGGCAGAGGGAGCAGATGTCTCAGCCTCTCCCTGTTCCCCCGCAGGCCTCATCTTTTATAAATAGTTGTACTCGTTGGAGCCAGAGTGAGTTAAGGCTTCGGTGTCTCTGACTGACAGCCCGGCAGAGCCAGGCCCATCTGCCTGGGGCTAGGCACGCTCACAAAAAACACCCCCTCCCCACCAGCAGCCCGTCTGCCACAAGGGTGTCATTGCACCCAGGACACGCGGCATCCTGGTGTGTGCTGGCTCCACGTGGCTGATGGCATGTGGGCTGTGTGGGCTCTTGAGCAAAGTAGCCAAGTAAAATCAAAAGGGCTTTGGAACAGACTGATTCCTGGGGGAGCTCAGTGGCCACGTGATGAGCATGCCACAGCCAAGCTTTGAGCTCTGAAGCATGATCGGGGAGGGGGGATGAAGGCTGGGCCAGGGGACTGCAAAGTTCTTTGGGTACAATCTACATCTGGGGTGATAGGGGCTGGGAGCTCTCAGGGCCCTCGTGGCTTCGTAAGACCATGGCCTCCCTCCCCAGCTCTCACTTGCCAAGAAGCTCACCTGTGTGGGCTCCCAGAACCTTCCCACTCCTGTGTGAGCCCAGCACCTTCTCTGGATGCAGGAGAGAGCCAGGAGAGGCTCTGCCCACAGCCCGGAATGCATTAGTCCAGAGCTGTTTGCTCCCACGGGATGCTGCACTGAGGTTGCCAGCGCGCCAGGCTTTCCATGAAGCCCAGGTTCTGAGATAGTGCCTGCCCACCCTCCCCTGCCCCAGCTCTGCCGATCCTTGGGGAAGCCCAGTTAGAGTGGGAACCCTGTGAGCCTCTCCAACCTTAGAACATCCCCGCTTCCTAAAGCCAGGACATCATGAAATCCTTGACCTTTGGGGTCAAAAGTGGGTATTTAAAGCCATAAGCTCCATGGAGACAGGGACCAGGTCTGTCTTATCCCCTCCTCCTCTTGTCCATGGTGGCATTTAAATAATTATGGATCAAGAGAATAGCTGACTGAGTGAATAAATGATGCCAAGGCCACCTTACCCACCTGCTTGCAGGAAATCGAAGTCAACTGTGAATTCTCTCTGTCCTCTCTCTGTGGAGGTAGGGGACAGGCATGACCAGCCTGGAAAGCACATCATCTCTTGGGGTCCTGGCTCTACTTGAATCCTGGCCCTGCCTCTTATCAGATGTGTGATATCAAGTGGGTTTCTCAACCACTCCGCTTCACTAGCTGGAAAACAGAAAGATGCCAGAATACTCTGAGATGATATTCTTAACTTGCATATAGTAGGATTCCATAAATGATGCTGCATAGTCAACAGTGCTGCTCTTCACATGCCTGTGGTTCTCTGCCCAAGCCGGTGGTAGGATCCTACTCCTCCCTCCTTGAAGTTGGGTGTGGTCACATGAGTTGTTTCGGCCAGTGAATTGAGATCAGGAGCAGTGCATCACTCCTTGATGGAGGCTTTAAGAGCCCTCGTGCAATTTACCACACTCTTAGTAATCATGGCAGCTGTAAGATAGAGCCACAAGCAGTCTGGGCCCTGGAGTGAGGAAGACAGGAGCCAGATCGTCCACCTCCCATCCCCCAACCCACCACCTCTGCTGACCCTCAATAGAGCAGAATGTAGTCAATTGTAAATCTGGCTGCAGTACTCCTCCCACTCCATTATGGACACCCCCTTGGTAACATTACTTTGCTACTTCTCTTACCCCTTGAGCCTGCTCAGCCATGTGACTTACTTTGGCCAATGGGATATTAGAAAATGCTACACAAGCAAAGACTTGTCAAGCCGTGGCACATTAGAGTTTGCTCTCTTTTGTGGCTGGAAACTCTTCTGCCACCACGTGAATGAATGAAGAGAGGCCACATAATGAAAGGTCCAGTTTGTCCCAGCTGAAACCCCAGACATGTAATTGAGGCTACCCTAAACCATCTAGCCCCATCTGAACTGGCACAGACCAGAACCACCCAGCCAACCCACTGAATTGGGAGAAATATTAAATGCACGGTTTGCTACTTAGCCAAGGCTAACTAATATAATGAGAAATAAGTGAATGAAAAATAAGCCTCAGAGTATTAAGCCACCGGTCTTTGGGGTTGTTTGCTACCGAAGTGTCACCTAGCCCATTCTGACTGATATATTTCCTTCCCCCTTCCCTCAGGGAAAGGAAGTACATCCCAGTTAAGCTGTGAGGGGCTTTATCCATTACAGGTTCCCTCTTGTTCAACCGTTCCCTTCCACTCACCCCACTCTCCTGTCTCTTGGTTCAGATAGGATCTTCTGCTGTTGTCCAGGCTCCTATCCCTTGGGCTCATCATGGAGCCTTCTCCACACCTCCAGGGTGAGGAGACTGGATCAGACTTTCCAGGGTCAACAGTGCCTTAGAGACAAGTTGTGAGAGGTACCCGTGTGACCCTAGTCTGCACAATGGACCAGTGGAGGCACCCTGGTCTCAGTTCCTGCTTGGTATTCCCTCACCCCCTTCACTCTCCTGTATATTATCTGGCTGCAACATGTGGTAAAAAAAGGCACTGGGGTCAGCATCAGACCTACCTGGATTCAAACCCCAGCCCTGCGTCTTGCCTTTTCATCCTGGTTCTGCCACTCCTTAGTATGTGACTTTGGGAGAATTCTTCAACCTCACTGAGCTCCAGTTTCCTCCTCTGTAAGCTGCTGATAAACAAAAATTCTTTGTTCACATGGCTATACGAGTTATAAACCCATTAAGTATCTAGAGAAGTGCCTGACATGAGTAAACACTGAATAAGCAGCAACATCAGGAGCATTTGGAGCCAGACTGGCATTGACTGGCGATGTGTCTTTGGAAAAGTCAGACTTCCCAGAGACATAGCTTCCTCCTCTGTAAAATGGGGGTTAAATAGGCTTTGTGTCAGGATTTAAAAAAAGAATATATAGTAAAGTGCATGGGTTGTTGCAAGTTCTGGAAAGTGTCAGTTCTTTCTCCCTGTCTAGTTTACAGATTTATTTGAATACAGAAGTCTTGTTTTATCTCTCTACCCCTCCCCTACTCTCACACAGTTTCCTGTCCAGGGACGGCTCTGTGCCCGCTCACCTCCAAGGAATACTTCTCAGGCCAGAGAGTCTGGTTCTGTCATGAGTCAACTAAACAGAAAGAATTCACAGAGCTGAAGTGGTGGGGAGACCCTGTGAGCATCTCACACCAATGTCCTCCTCATCCTCCCCGCCCCTCCCCTCCCTTGCCTCACCCTCTCCCACAGGCATGCTCCATGACTGTTCAAGAGCAGTTTCCATGGTGATAGCATTTTAAAGTTTTCTAGGAGCAGAACAGGAATAATTTTCTACCTTCTCCTCCTCCTCCGTGGCAATCTGGGAAAAGGGAGCTTATTACAGATAAAGCGTGGGGTGAGGGGTGAGGAGGGGAGAAGCAGCTTTCTTTCATCACTTGATTGGATAAGATGGTCACACTGAAACTCCTCATTCCCAGCTTCCCCCCCACCCCCCATCCACAGCCCTCATGATCATTCCTTGGGGTCCTTGGTCACCTTTTCCTCACCCGCCTCTGCTTCAATGAAGAAATGGGTGAAGGTAAGGTAAGAAAGGAAGAGATAAAGGAAAAAGAGAGAGAAAGGGTGGGCTGATATATGCCCAATTGTAAGTATGCACACACTCATAAACAGTGTGGTTACAGAAAATTTCCACTGATCCCACTTTGGGAAGTGACATAAATGAAGATGAGCAGATTTAGAAGCAAAGATATTTGTGTAACCTCATTGGGACCCATGATTGAGGACCAATCTAAATGTTACCATCACCTTGCACATATCTTAAGAATCTACCAGCCCAAAAGAGGGTCCACACACTACTGAGAAAGAGTGTTGTGGTCATGACACCCTCTGATGACAGTGGACATCATTTTGATTTCTATTTGCTTCCTCAGCCTTCTGTCTCTCAACTCCCAGCTAAGTTTCTCATGCTCTTTTTCCAGTCTTTGAAGGGAACTTTGGTCTAGATTGTGGGTCCCCATACAGTTTGCATCCCTGGAGGAGGAAATGGCAACTCACTCCAATATTCTTGCCTGGAAAACTTCCATGGACAGAGGAGTTTGGCGGGCTACAGTCCATGGGGTCACAAAGAATCGAACATGATTGAGCACACGTTAGCACGTACAAGATACATCAGGGTAAGGAGACCAAAAAACCAGAGTCAGTCCTGATTCTACCACTCCATAGCTGGATGACCCTAAGAAAATCACTCAGTCTCTCTGAATTTCTTCTGCTTCATCTTTAATTTCTATTCTTTCTGTCTTGCTCAAAAGGTTACTTTAAAAATTAAAAGTAAAATCACCTTGAAGATGAGCAAATACTACATGTTTGTAAGATATTTCATTCTATTACTTTTTTTTTTTTTTTTGGCTTCTTGCTGGATTTTATTTTATTTTATTTTTTATTTTTTTTATTTTTTATTAGTTGGAGGCTAACTACTTCACATTTCAGTGGGTTTTGTCACACACTGACATGAATCAGCCATAGAGTTACATGCATTCCCCATCCCGATCCCCCTCCCACCTCCCTCTCCACCCGATTCCTCTGGGTCTTCCCAGTACACCAGGCCCGAGCACTTGTCTCATGCATCCCACCTGGGCTGGTGATCTGTTTCACCATAGATAGTATACATGCTGTTCTTTTGAAACATCCCACCCTCACCTTCTCCCACAGAGTTCAAAAGTCTGTTCTGTACTTCTGTGTCTCTTTTTCTGTTTTGCATATAGGGTTATCGTTACCATCTTTCTAAATTCCATATATATGTGTTAGTATGCTGTAATGTTCTTTATCTTTCTGGCTTACTTCACTCTGTATAATGGCTCCAGTTTCATCCATCTCATTAGAACTGATTCAAATGAATTCTTTTTAACGGCTGAGTAATATTCCATGGTGTATATGTACCACAGCTTCCTTATCCATTCATCTGCTGATGGGCATCTAGGTTGCTTCCATGTCCTGGCTATTATAAACAGTGCTGCGATGAACATTGGGGTGCACGTGTCTCTTTCAGATCTGGTTTCCTCAGTGTGTATGCCCAGAAGTGGGATTGCTGGGTCATATGGCAGTTCTATTCCAGTTTTTTAAGAAATCTCCACACTGTTCTCCATAGTGGCTGTACTAGTTTGCATTCCCACCAACAGTGTAAGAGGGTTCCCTTTTCTCCACACCCTCTCCAGCATTTATTGCTTGTAGACTTTTGGATAGCAGCCATCCTGACTGGCATGTAATGGTACCTCATTGTGGTTTTGATTTGCATTTCTCTGATAATGAGTGATGTTGAGCATCTTTTCATGTGTTTGTTAGCCATCTGTATGTCTTCTTTGGAGAAATGTCTGTTTAGTTCTTTGGCCCATTTTTTGATTGGGTCATTTATTTTTCTGGAATTGAGCTTCAGGAGTTGCATATTTTAACATATTAAAAAAATCATTCTATTACTTTAACAGAGTCAATATTCAAGACAAACTTAAAGCCTGGTCTCAAACAACATTTGTGGTGCACCAAAGAGACAAGAAAAGTTGAAATGTCAGTCTAGAAATGCACAGTCCCCAGGCAACAGTGTGTGATGACACCAACGGCACGGAGATCCGCCGTGTGGCCTCCCCTCTCAGAGCTGTGTCTCTCTCCATCACTGGCTCAGTGGACATGAGTTTGAGCAAACTCTGGGAGATAGTGAAGGACAGGGAAGCCTGGAGCACTGCAATTCATGGGGTCACAGAGTAAGACATGACTTAGCAACTGAACAACCACAGCAACAATAATCAGACTGTCTCCTGATTCTGAGGCAGGAATCCAAACTAGATAAGAAGTCAAGTCAAGGTAGAGAGTGTGGATATAGGGCTGGTACCACGGACAGCTCCCTGGAGCCTGGGACGCCGCCAGAACTCTTGAGCTACTGGAGACCCGGGTTCAAGTTCTAACTCTGCCCCAAACATAATGCTACCTTAAGCTGGGCCACTCTGATCTCAGTGTCCCCTTCTGGACAGTCAGTCCCACGGGCTCACTGGGATGAGCACTTGCCCACATCACAAGAGAAATCCAGAGCGTCAGTGAGAAGTGGGTGACTGATTGCCTAAGGTCAGTGAGATTCCCTAACGTCCTCATGTCCCTCCTCTTCCAAGGCTTAGGACTTGGGGTTTGTGATCCAAGTTCTTGCCTCATTAGGGGGGAACTCTCCTACATTCATGATTTTCCTAAAAGAACAATTTGGTGCAATATATGTTGGAATCCGGGAGTCAAACAGCATTGAATGTGAATTCTGGCTCTGGTGCCTACTAGCTCCATGTTTTAGAGCAAAGAAATTTCTCTCTCTGAGCCTAAGTTTTTCTCCTCTGTAATATGAGAATTAAATAATACCTGCCTTACACTACTCACATGAAATTTAAGTGACATTTAAATTTAAATGCATGTAAAGCTTTTAATGGAGAAGGCAATGGCACCCCACTCCAGTACTCTTGCCTGGAAAATCCTGTGGACAGAGGAGCCTGGTAGGCTGCAGTCCATGGGGTCACTAAGAGTCGGACACGACTGAGCAACTTCACTTTCACTTTTCGCTTTCGTTTACTGGAGAAGGAAATGGCAACCCACTCTAGTGTTCTTGCTTGGAGAATTCCAGGGACGGGGGAGCCTGGTGGGCTGCCATCTACGGGGTCGCACAGAGTCAGCCACGACTGAAGCGACTTAGCAGCAGCTGCAGCAGAAAAGCCTTTAATACATGCCTGTCCCATAATAAGTACCCAACTAGAGCTAATTCCTCAGTCATCCCTTACTTCCTAAATTATGGTCTTTCTTGCTTTAGGAAACACCTCCAGCTGAAATATCTCTGGCTTGGTCACTTAGCAAAGAAAAGACAGTGGGCAGGAGTCCAGGCATCATTTAGCCATGTGTTGTTTTTAAAGGGAAATGGTTTGTACAAGCCCATAAATTTGGTGGTTGATGAAGACCTCTCTGAAAGGGTCTCAGGTTGAACTCTCAAACCTGGAACCCTGGGCTGGTCAGGCAGTGCAATGCTAAATAATATAGGTCACAGGAGAGAGGCTAGAATTCAGAGATAGGGTCTCTATCCTACACACCTCTCAGCATTGACTCAAGAGGTGGGGGAGGTGCCCACGGGGTTTATAAAGATCCATTTTAGTCCCGACTTTGCAACCAACTGTGTTGTGGAACTTTAGCCAGTTCCCTCCCCTCTCTGGACTGCAGTCTCCATCTCTGAAACATGAGAATCTTTTGCCTCTGGGATTGCTAGCAGTCCATGTGCCTCCCCCTTAGGCTTGTGCTGTGACTGCCATGGAGACTCAGGATACCACTCCCTCCTCTCTGCTCTCAGCCCAGCCTGCAGCCCATTGGGCCCTTACCTGGACTCATCCTGAATTCCACCTGGGCTGTCACCACCGCCTCCACTCCAGGTACCCAGGCCTCCCCCAGAGCCCTTTGCCAGGGCATTGGGAAGGTGATCCAGGACCCTCTGGGGCTGTGTAGCCCAAAGACCAGGGTCTTGGAGACTTCTCTGAAGGGGTACAACATTTCTCCATGGGCTCTACCTGGACCACAGGAGGGTCAGCATTTTGATTTCCAGCCTGATTTCCCCAGGGCCCAGGAGAGCAAAGCTGCTTCATGGGCAGTTAGACAAAAGAAAGTCAGTACATGAGGTGGGAGAAATCCACCAGCCTGGAGCCCAGAGCATGGCTCCTCCACCCAGACATCTCCCCAGGACTGGGGAGAGATGGGGGACAATACCATCAGTGACTCATAGGCCCTGATGCCTTCTCTGTAAATAAGACATCCTTATAGAGCTGAGTATTTATTATAATAATCACTCATGATCTTTCTAGAGAGACAGAATGGCTAGATGGTCATGAACACAGAGACTGGAAATCAGCCTGCCTTGTCAACTCCATCTCAGACAAGCTACTCAACCTTTGTGTGCCTCTGTTTTCTCCTCTATAAAAGGAAAATAATATTTCTGGCCTCATAACAACACTGCAAACCTAGAGTATCACATTCGCGGTAGGAAGCAACTCAGGTATCGCCATATCCAACCACTTTCAGGTGGGATTTATAGGTGGGAAACTCTGAGAACTCTCAACTTACGCTGCATTATCAGGCCTCTTTTGCCCTACAGAGAAGAGACAAGAAGAGGTGTGACAGTCACCCTGTCTGGACAAGGTGAGTGTGGAAAGACCCAGAGACACAGATTAAGAAGAGGGAGAACAAGAGGAAAGGAGCTGGTATGTACTAAACACCCGTGATGTGCTGGGCCCTGGGCTTATCACTTTTCCAGATGATGTCTTTTGGGTATCCCCATTTTTTATTGTTGTTCAGTCACCAAGTCGTGTCCGACTCTTTGCAAACCCCTGGACTGCAGCATGAGGCTTCCCTGTCCCTCTCCATCCCCATTTTACAGATGCAAAACCAGGATCCAGAGGGATTAAGTCATTTACCCAGGGTCACACAACCAGGATACAGACCCAGGTCTTCGTAGAACCCAAATCTTGGGCCCTTTCCATTAAAGGGGGCTATAATGGGTTCCTCTGTCAAACAACGAAATTCTGAAGTCAGACTCACTCTTCCCCTACTCTCCCTGACTTGTTTCCCTGGGATCCAGTTCTCAGTTGCCCTGCACTGTCTAATTGAAGAAAAGAGTCTTCCTGGGACTAATCTGATCTATGTTGGCTTAAAGGTTTCACTTTCCTATGGGTGACAGGTTTGTTTTTGCTTTTTGGGGTTTCTAATAATCTACTGGTTGGACTTTCCTGGCCTGCCAATGCAAAGATTGGCAGGTTCAATCCCTGGGTCAAGAAGATCCCCTGGATAAGGGCATGGCAATCCACTCCAGGATTCCATTCCAGAGAATCCCATGGACAGAGGAGCCTGGAGGCTTACAGTCCATGGGGTTGCAAAAAGTCAGATATGACTGGAGTGACTTGGCACACACACACACACACACACACACACACACACACACATGCATAAAATGATCCAATCAATATCCTTACTTGAAGATGCCAAGTAAACCCCAGATACATCCAAAAAGGTTCCAGGACACATGGGCCAGTCACCAGAGGGAGAGGAAATTCTTAGGTGAGAATTTCAAAGACAAACATTTTCACACTGCAGATATGAGAGGCACTGGAGGGCTTGCCCCTCCTACAAAGCACTCACCACTTGTCCAGGCCATTGTGGGGATGGAGGATGAGAAACAGCTGCCCAGCAGGAGAAGGAATTTTTGACTCACAAAAGCTTAAATCTAAACTTTAGATTCTGAAGGAATTCCTCTGCCTTCAGATGTGAAACACTCTTGGCCTGATCCCAAGATGCCGGCAGCATCCTGGTGTCAATCAAGTTTCCGCAGATGCCATGAGCTGAGTCAGTCTCTATCTACACTTCATTGCCTCAGGATCCCAAATAATCAGTTACAAAGGTGGGGGGAACAACAGGTGTTCGTTGTGCCTTCCATTATGCTTCATGCTGTGTGGGGACCACCTCCTGTCAAGCTTAAACATCCCCCACCAGGCCCTAGGTGGCTCTAGTGGTACAGAACCAGCCTGCAGGGCAGGAGACATAGGAGACAAGAGTTCAATCCCTGGGCTGGGAGATCCTTGGAAAAGGGCATGGCAACCCACTCCAATATTCTTGCCTGGAGAATCCCATGGACCAAGGAGCCTGGTGAGCTACAGTCCACGGGATCTCAAAGAGTTGAATACAACTGAAGCAACCTAGGAGGCATGCACACACCAGGAGACATAGGGTGCTTGAAATTCCATATGGGTAAATGGCTACTGTTGGGGCAGAATTACACCCCCTAAACTCATATGTTAAAGTCCTAATCCTGGTGCTTCAAGATGTGATTGTGTTTGGAGATACAGTCTTTAAGGGGTTAATTGAATTAAAATAAGGTCATCAGGATGGACCCTAATCCTACATGACTGGTGTCCTTATAAGAGAAAGTTTGGACACAGACACATCCAGAGGGAAGGCCATGTGAGGACACAGCAAGAAGGCATCCATCTGCAAGCCAAGGAGAGAGGCCTCAGGAGAAACCCACCTGGACCTTAGTCTTCGCCTCCGGAAAATAAGTTTTTGTTGTTTAAACCACCCTGTCTGTGGTCTTTAAGACAGCCCCAGCAAATGAACACAGAGGCCATCTCCCTTTCTTCTGTCCAACATACCCAGCTGTCTCCTTTCCCACCCCTCCTTCTCCCGGGCTATTTAGTAGCATTCCAAAGTGAGTTATGGGGTGAAGAGGTTGGGGGTGTCTTAATATTTCTAGAGCTGAGGTCAGGAAGACTGAGGGCAGAAAGGGCCTTTTTATCTTCCTCTAGGCTGAGCCGATGCTAAAGGCATTTTGAGGTTACAAGAAGCCAAATTGATAAGCCATGTCCACCTCGGTCAGTGAATAAGCCAGGTTGCTGGGACCCAGCATGCATTTTTCCAGAGAAAGAAAATTTGTAAAGTTAGGCTGGCTCCCAGGCTAGTCCACAAAAGCCTGTTCAGTCAGTCACAGAACTCTGATTCTCTCTCTCTACCCTGGAGAATGCAGGGTGCAAGACTGCCTCCAGACTAATCTTTCAACCCTATAGGAAAACAGTGCCATCCGGCAGGAAGTGAGCGGGCCAGGACATGCAACAGAAAGGCGGGCTTAGAGGGGAGCAGATTGTGTTAGTGGTGGCCAAGGAGATAAACGGGGCCCTTGCTGGCGATTCTGAAGGGGGCTTCTGGGACTTCTCAAGGGCTTTTGAGGCTGAGCACTCTTGTTCTTTATTATGTCTAATTTCACTTGAGAACGCAGGTCCCCTTTGTATCCTTGCCAGACGGCTGAGCTGATCAGCCGGTGATTAGGGCCATTTGGGGGAAAGAGAGAGCAGGAGGGGGAGGGTGTGATTGCGCAGGAGATGGCGGCAGGAAAAGGGCTCCAGGAGGGTAATTATTGGGAGAGAGGCACTGGTTGATGGATCAGAACTTGGCCTGTGAGCTCAGATTTCCTGCTGCATCCGAGCCAGGTCTCAGGGCCCAGGGCAGGGCTCCAGAGTCACATGTTCTGGCACGAACCTTGGTTCTGGCTCTCACTAGCTGTGTGACTTTGAATGGTGACATTGCCTTTCTGAGCTTCTGTCACCTCCTCCATAAAAGGGAATTGTGATAGTGGCCAGTTTACTGGATTGTTGTGAAGATTCAACGTTCATGCAAAGTTCTTAGAAAACTCCTGGTCTCAAGCGCCCTGTAAGGGGTGGTTGTTAGGTGGTTGTCCCAACTTTACCATCAGCTTTGGAAGAAGAAGGGCTGTTGAGAAGGAGAGTCAGAGGGGAGGAGAGTGGAAAAGATAGGTTGGACCAGGAGAGATGCCTCCGTCTCTGTCAGAAAAGGCCACTGGGATTTCCCTGGTGGTCCAGTGGTTAAGACTCCACCTTCCAACACAGGGGACACGGGTTCTTGCCCTGGTTGGAGAGCTAAGATTCCACATGCCAAGGGGCAACACATGCAGTGGGGAACCTAAGCCCATACTAGGCAATTACTGAGTCCACGCGCTGCGACTAAGACCCAACACAGTCAAATAAATAAATTAAATTAACATGGAAAAATGAAGGAAAAGAAAAGGCCACCAAATGCCTGTGCCTCTCGTCCCTGCAGAGCGGTTCAGGCCGACTGTGCCCACACCACCACCACTGGCTTCCTCTCTTGACCTTGACCCGCCGGTGGCCACCCTACAAGAAGGCCTTCATGCCATGGCCTCTCCAAAATGGGGACAAGGTCAGGGATGTTGCTTTGCAGCTGAAATGCTGAAATCATTCTTGGAGAGCCTAAAGGGGCAGGGAGCACAGGACCTGGAAGAAGAGAATTGTGAATTCTCCTAGAGAAGCAGTTCAGAGCCCTAGCGGGCGTTTTCATTCCCGTTAATTATTCTTTTAGAGCAGTTCAGGCTGTGGAGAGCAAGAAAGAAGGATTCATTTACATTAAAATCAGCCCAGTCCTCCCCACCAAGATTCTTAGCCTGCCTGTAGATGCAGTGGGTGTGAACTGGGGAAGATGTAGGGGGACAGGTGTGGGGAGCTGATGCCCAAGTCCCCCGCAGAGGTAGAGACCTCCCCCCGGGACTGCTCAGAGCTCTGTCCCCTTCTCACTGAGAGATCTCTACCCAGCAGATGCTGCTACATTAGAGGCTGCAGATGGAGACCTGGACTCCAGCTTAATGAGCTTGGCGAAAATGGTTTCTCCCTGGAGAAGCTACTCAGGGAGCCTGGTAGCCTGTCTTCACTCACTGCCTCCCTGAGCCCAGGTCCAGCCTGAGCCCACCTCCTGTCCCCTGCCTCCAAACCTCCGACCTCCCCTGCAAAGTCACACTTCATTTCACATGTATTTTCTGAGAATCACTCTGGTCCCGCCCAGTGCCTGATGATCAAGGAAGACTTGGGGAGGAGGTGAGAAGCCAAATCTTAGGTTTGAAGAGGTCCTGTGAGAAGGTCCCTGCAATAATCTAGGTGATGCCCTCACAGGGGTGGGGAGAAGTCACCAGATGTGGGATCTGGGTAGAGCCACCAAGATTTCCTGGTGGACTGGGTGGGGAGTGTGGAAGGAAGAGCAGAGCCAAGGGGAGGTGCGTGTTTTTTACTTCAACAACCAGAAGGGTAGACTTGCAGTCACGTGGGGTGGGGACTTCTATAGGAAAAACAGGTTTGGAGTGCGGGGATAAACAAGGGCTTGTTTTTGGACATGTCGGGTTTCAGATGCCTGAAAGAGGGTCCCTGGAACCCTTGCCTCCAAGCTCGGGAGCCAGGTCAGCCACTTCTATCTCTCCTTAATTCCTAAGGCCTTCAGGATGTTGGGTGTCAAGAGGGCCAGGGATCACACAGCAGAATCAGGTCTCTGACTCCTTGTCAAATGCTCCCCCTTCTTCTTCCCCACCTGGCTTCTCCAAAGAGCCAGATTTTGAGGTGTGGGGTCAATGGTTTTCAGTGTCGTTTTTCTTCAGGCTCACGACTACCCTATGGGAATATGTTCTGTTCCATAATTCATACTAAAGTGAAGATGGCTGCTAAGAAGGGAACAGCCTTAAGAGACCACTAAAAGGGGACAGTCAATACCAACGGTGCTAATAATACTAAGAAAACAATGATAACAGAACCTAATCCTTGCATATCACCTAGTGCGTGCCAGGAACTATGATAAGCACTTATATATATATTATATGACTTAGTCTTGCTCATAACTCTTAGAGGAAATTATCTTTTTTTTTTTTTTTTGCAGATGAGGAAACTGAGGCACATATCCGGGATTACACAGCTTGGAAATAGCAGAGTCAGGACTGGAATGCAAGCAGTTTGGCTCTAGAGCCCTCACTCTGAGCCACCACTGTCTAGCACCTGTCTGCACAATCTTGTCAGTCCCCACAAGAGCGCCACAAGGGTGGCGCTTTATCTCCACTGTACCGGACAGAACACAGATCAGGAGAAAGGCATTCTGCCCAGGGTCACACATCTGGTGCTAGCGGGGCCTCCATAAGGCTGCCAGATAAAATACAGGATGCCCAGCTGAATTTTAATATCAAATAAACAAAGAATTTTTTTTAGCGTGTCTCACTCAATATTGGCAAATGACTTATATTTTTAAAGTATTTGTTCTTTATCCCAAATGCAAATTGAACTGGGCATTCTATGCTTTTATTTGCTAAACCTGGCTGCCAGAGCGCCCCAGGAGAATCTGCGTCAGCCAGGATCAGCTTTTCCAGTCTCCAGAATGAGCCCCGCTCCCCAAACCTCTGAGTCCCAGAAGGATGAAGGAGCTGAGGTGTCCCCTGGCTGCTCTCAACCATGACATCCCATCTCCCAGCAGCCCGTAGGGCCTCCCGATGCTCAACCATCACCAGGAAATCCCTGGGATTACGCTTCAACTGTCTCTCCCAGAGCCCATGGGTGAGGCGCAGGGCCCTACTGGGCCCACAGCATCGAAGCCCTAAGCATCAGGCTTAGGAGCTTGCAGCTTGTAGCCCTCCGAGCGAGAGCACCCATTTATCACAGGCAGATGGAAATCGAAACTCGTTTCTCAAGCCGATACACTGGAGCTGGATTGGTCACCTGATCTGGGCTAAGTTGCTTTGTGCATTGGACATTTGTCAGCCGTGCTCCCACGCTCAGATAGATACCGTGCATGTGCTGAAACTGAAAAGAAGGCTTCCCAAATTCCACTTCAGGGTAAAATAGCACAAGTTCTCAGCCGTTGCCAGCCTCCCCACCCCCTTGGGCAATAACCAGCTGTGATTTTGAGCACCTACTACATGCAAGAGTTGTGCCAGGCTGTAGGCCATACAAACAAACCTAATAATTGCTCTTTTAACCAAAAGAATCATTGCTCCCGTCTCTAGAGTGGGCATGAACTACCCCCCTTGCAAAGGGAAGAATTTTCCATGCATTAAGCTCATTTAACTTTCAAACTAAGCTCTGAAGTAAACAACATTATCCCCATTATACAGACGAGAAAACTGAAGCACAGCAAAGTTAAATGACATACTTAAGGTCAGACAGGGTGGAGTTAGAAAGCATCACCTCGTGGGAAGTTCTGGTGGGGGGTTGAGGAGAAGCTTGATTTCTGTTTGGGAAGGGAAGGAGGATCTGCTGAGAGACCCTACTGCATCCCAGCGCTGTATACAGTAAGTGCCCTGAGACCTGTGTCCTCATCTCGGATTCGCTGGTGCCTCTTGGTGTAACCCTGGGAAAGACTTTTCCCTCCTCCGAGCCTCAGCGTCCCCTGTGTAACAGATCTTGGAACTGGCTTGGTCATTCATGGGTAGCCCCTTCACAACTGGAGTCAGCCCTCCATACTGACCTCAGGGTTCCACCACTCTGGGCTTCTCCAGACCAGAGAGAGAGCCTGGTGTGGTTAATAAGGACAGGAGCAAGGCCAAGGGCTGGCTGAAGCAAGCTCTCTCCTCCAGGGTCATCTCTAAGACTCAATGACATCTCAGACCTCTTCCTACCCTGAGGATGCAGGCCACATCAATAATCCGCATCCCGAATGGATTAGCTAGGACGTGCACAGAGTCCTCAGAGGAGCTCCTATTGCCTTCAGGGAGTGTCCCAGTGCCTTGATTCAGGAGGAGTTGAGGTGTCTGCAGGCGTTGTCAGAGGTCCTGCAGACCTGTGGGGTCCAGGTGCATGACCTGCGGAGGTGAGCCCCTGTGAGCACCTGTGGGGGTGTCCTAGGTACCCTAGGTCGTGTGCATCTGTGCACACCCAGATGCATGTGTCCATGGTCTGCACACCGGCAGAGGAGCGTATGCCACGGATGAGTTTTAAAATAGCACATTCCCTGCTCCTCGACCTCCACTCAGGTCAGCCCACATCCCTGGACTCCTCCGGAGATACGCCTGAGAACCTGTTTCTCCATTTTGATTGTTCTAGGATTTCTTGAACCCATGTGCACACACATACAAACACATCTACCCACACACACACACACACAGTTTCCTCCACTCCCTGGTTCTGTTTATTTGAATACAGCCTCGCATCCTCTATCTTAAGGACAGAGCCTGAGTGAGCCCACCTCCAGACTCCCCATCCCAAGTCCCGGCGGCACTTAGCACGACGATCTGAACCAGGGCATGCTGTTTGGTCCAGTGCTCTTGGATTTGACAAACGTGTGTGGGAACGTCTGCACCCGTATGCACCAGGGACGTGGCTATGCCTATGTGAGTCTCCCTGTGCGCTCTGGCCCGTGCCCATGTACTCAAGGGTTCAAACACATGTGCACACGTGTGTGCTCCTGTCTTTGTGTACCTGTTTGTGTGCTGGTGTCTGCGGCAGGGGTGTGTAGGAGCCTAATGCATGCTTGGGGACAGACACTGGTGAGGTCCCACACAGGTGCACGTGTGTATATCCACTGGTGTAAGTCCATCCACTTGCTCACCCACTGAGTCATCGGCAGGCGGATGTTCAGCTGGCATTTTCTATGCACCGCTCACTGTTGCAGCAACGGGAACACAGCGGTGAACAAAGCACAGCCCTCGCCTCTCTCCATGTAGAGCGTGGTCTGGTGGTTGCATGTACACACGGGTGCGTGTGCACATGTGTTGTCTTAACACACGCGCACATGGCAGTGTGGGTATACGCCTTACCCAGAGGAGGCGGGCATCCTCCCCTGACCTGGTGAGAAAGAAGGAGAACCTTCTCTCCTAGCTGCACTCCATGCCTGGACCAGCTCACCAGTAGGGGGAGGAGACACCCGGTACGAGGTGACCTCACAGTCCCCCTCTCCCAGTCTGGACTTTGTCCCATCTTGGAGCCACCAGCCCAGGTCAGCCGAGGTGACTCTTCCTTGCTTCTTGGGCTGAGCGGGAGGCCGAGAGATAAACAGGCCCCACGGTGCCCTCCTGAGCTCTTGAAGAAAATGAGGGCAAGGGCAGAGTCACTGCCCTCTCCTGTGTTCTCTGACGTCACCATGGTACCAAGGAGGCATCAGGAGCAGCTGTTGGCAAAGATGCCGTTTCTCCAGCAAGCTTGGTCGTGCAGGGGAAGGGAAAAGAAGGCGCCGGGGACTGGCCATCTGAACTTAGCCTGTCTCCAGAGCCCGGCTTAGGACAGACCTGGCTGGCAGCAGAAAGAGAATACAGAATACAAGAAGCCTGGCTTCTAACCTTGGCCATGGCCATGGCCTTGCTTGCTGTGCGCCTCAGTAGGGCCCTGGCCCACCATGAGCTGAGCAAGGCAGGAGGGCTGGGTGACTTGGAAGGCTGATTTTCATGGCGTCCCCCCTGGGTGACTCACGCTACCCTAGGATTTGGGCCACAGGGAGTGGGGTGAGGCTGAGTCCAGGCCCTGATGGACACAAACACCCGGAAGGAACAAGAAACTAGGTCAGAAGTTTCCGAAATCTGGCATCTGTCCCAGGGCCTGGCCCAAAGACAACGTGTCGCCGAGCCTCCGCTCCTGCCAGGCCCCTGCCTGCGTCCCCTCTCCACCCCCAGCTGCATTTAATAATCGATTAAACGCATTCACACTGAACAGTGGAGAACGCAGCATAGCAAATCTTTTAATTGTTAAGGTCCTGATTTTGTGTGTCTCCAGCCAGCCCCACCTCTCCCCTCGCAGCACCACACCCGTCAAGGCCGTCCCAAGTCAGTTTAGCTGCTCTGTCAGATCAAAGAGGGCAGGGGCTGGCTTGTTCTCACACACCGTTCCCAGGGCCCTGAATAAAGATCTGGCTGACGGGAGGCTCAACAAACACTGTTGAACAAATAGATGCATTGAACAGCCAAGCCTGGATATTCAGGGTAAGGAAATTTCAGATCATTTTAATCTACTTCCTTATACTCTTAAGTCATTTTCATGTTTTCCAAAATGGGCAAGCATGGATTTCATAACCAGAAGCTTCCTCCTTCACCCTACCCCCACCCCCAGAAAAGCTCCTAGAAACAGAACAACACAGAATGTCATCATCTCAAGGGCCTGCTCCCCAGACTCCTCAGTGAGAGGCTGTCCTCCCTTGGGCTTCCTCAGCACCTGGGCAGGTAAGCAGTCCAGGTCACCTGACGAGTTAGGGACCCAGTGCGTGTTCTCCTGACCCCAGCCCAGGAGGCCTTTCACGGCTCCATCATCACATCTGTTCTCAACTGTTTGCATTTTGTTTTGCTTTAAATGTTTCAGTCCCCACTCTGCCATTCACTAGATCTGAGCTCTTGGGTGAATAACTCAAAAATCTCAGTGCCTCAGTTTTCTCATCTTTAAAATGGGAATAATGCCAGTACCTAACCCGGGAAGTGGGTGTGAGAAATAAGCACACAGGACTAGCACTTAGCAAATTGTTTGTTTTAAATTTTTTTATTAAGCCCTTCTCACAAGCCAGGCTAAGCACTCTACATGTAAGCACTTAGTTCTCACAGCAATGCTCTCTGTACAGACTTAAGATTGTACCCATTTTATAGATGAGGAACTGGAGGCTCAGACAGCCAAGTCACTTTACCCAAAGTCCTATAGCAAGGAAGCCACAGAAGTGAGATTTGACCCTCAGTCTGTCTGGCTCCTGACCTATTGCCCCTGAAGTTTGAAATTCTGATGGACTTTCTAGGGGAAGAGGTTTGGGCATGTTTGGGACAAGATGTTGTGCCCAGGAGGGAACTGAAAAGAGCAAAAGTCAAGCCTGAATTCCTTCCGCACCCACAGATTTGCCAGTAAGAGCAGTTGTGGGATTCTCTGGACTTGAGTTCCTCTTTCCCTCATCAAGACCAGAGTTCAGATCCCTGCATGGATCTTTCCATCCTTCTCTCCATCCATCCCTGCATTCACTTTAATCCAACCATTATGTTGAGCAACTACTGTGTACCTGAAAACATTCCAGGGACTGGAGATGCAGCAACAAACAAAACAGATAACAAGCCCGGCTCTCCTGGGGTTTGCGTTCCAATCAGGGGACACAGGCAATAACCATGTTAATG